>NW_024543322.1:0-334866 GCF_018167655.1 Microtus oregoni
TGCTGGGTGCTCAGTACTCAGGGTGCTCAGTGCTCAGTGCGCTGGGTGCTCAGTGCTCGGGGTTCTGTGTACTCAGTGCTCAGTACACAGGGTGCTGGGTGCTCAGTGCTCGGGGTGCTGGGTGCTCAGTGCTCGGGGTGATGGGTGCTCAGTGCTCGGGGTGCTGGGTGCTCAGTGCTCGGGGTGCTCGGTGCTCAGTGCTCGGGGTGCTGGGCGCTCAGTGCTCAGTACTCAGGGTGCTGGGTGCTCAGTGCTCGGGGTCCTGGGTGCTCAGTGCTCGGGGTGCTGGGTGCTCAGTGCTCGGGGTGCTGAGTGCTCAGTGCTCGGGGTGCTGGCTGCTCAGGCTCGGGGTGCTGGGTGCTCAGTGCTCAGGGTGCTGGGTGCTCAGTGCTCAGGGTGCTGGGTGCACAGTGCTCGGGGTGCTGGGTGCTCAGTGCTTGGGATGCTCGTTGGTCAGTGCTCGGGGTGCTGGGTGCTCATTGCTCAGTACTCAGGGTGCTGTGTGCTCAGTGCTCGGGGTGCTGGGTGCTCAGTGCTCAGTACTCAGGGTGCTGGGTGCTCAGTGTTCAGGGTGCTAGGTACTCAGTGCTCAGGGTGCTGGGTACTCAGTGCTCGGGGTGCTGGGTGCTCAGTACTCAGGGTGCTGGGTGCTCAGTACTCAGGGTGCTCAGTGCTCAGTACTCAGGGTGCTCAGTGCTCAGGGTGCTGTGTGCTCAGTGCTCGGGGTGCTGGGTGCTCTGTCCTCAGGGTGCTGGGTGCTCAGTGCTCAGGGTGCTCGGTGCTCAGTGCTCAGGGTGCTGGGTGCTCAGTGCTCGAGGTGCTGGGTGCTCATTACTCAGGGTGCTGGGTGCTCAGTATTCAGGGTGCTCAGTGCTTGTGGTGCTGGGTGCTCAGTACTCAGGGTGCTCAGTGCTTGGGGTGTTGGGTGCTTAGTACTCAGGGTGCTGGGTGCTCAGTGCTCAGGGTGCTGGGTGCTCAGTACTCAGGATGCTGGGTGCTCAGTACTCAGGGTGCTGGGTGCTCAGTGCTCGGGGTGCTGGGTGCTCAGTGCTCGGGGTGCTGGGTGCTCAGTGCTCAGGGTGCTGGGTGCTCAGTGCTCAGGGTGCTGGGTGATCAGTGCTCGGGGTGCTGGGTGCTCAGTGCTCAGGGTGCTGGGTCTCAGTGCTCGGGGTGCTCAGTGCTCAGTGCTCGGGGTGCTGGGTGCTCAGTACTCAGGGTGCTCAGTGCTCAGTACTCAGGGTGCTGGGTGCTCAGTGCTCAGTGTGTTGGGTGCTCAGTGCTCGGGGTGATGGCTGCTCGGTTCTCAGGTTGCTGGGTGCTCAGTACTCGGGGTGCTGGGTGCTCAGTACTCAGGGTGCTGGGTGCTCATTGCTCGGGGTGCTGGGTGCTCAGTGCTCGGGGTGCTGGGTGCTCAGTGCTCGGGGTGCTGGGTGCTCAGTACTCGGGGTGCTGGGTGCTCAGTGCTCAGGGTGCTGGGTCTCAGTGCTCGGGGTACTGGGTACTCATTGCTCAGTACACAGGGTGCTGGGTGCTCATTGCTCGGGGTGCTGTGTTCTCAGTGCTCAGTACTCAGGGTGCTGGGTGCTCAGTGCTCGGGGTGCTGGGTGCTCAGTACTCAGGGTACTTGGTGCTCAGTACTCAGGGTGCTGGGTGATCAGTGCTCAGGGTGCTGGGTGCTCAGTACTCAGGGAGCTCGGTGCTCAGTACTCAGGGTGCTGGGTGCTCAGTGCTCAGGGTGCTGGGTCCTCAGTGCTCTGGGTGCTGTGTGCTTAGTGCTCGGGGTGCTGGGTGCTCAGTACTCAGGGTGCTGGGTGCTCAGTACTCGGGGTGATGGGTGCTCAGTACTCAGGGAGCTGGGTGCTCAGTACTCACGGTGCTGGGTGCTCAGTACTTGGGTGTTGGGTGCTCAGTGCTCAGGGTGCTGGGTGCTCAGTGCTCGGGGTTCTGGGTGCTCAGTGCTCAGTACTCAGGGTGCTGGGTGCTCAGTGCTCGGGGTGCTGGGTGCTCAGTGCTCAGAACTCAGGGTGCTGGGTGCTCAGTGCTCAGGGTGCTTGGTGCTCAGTGCTCAGTGTGCTGGGTGCTCAGTGCTCAGGGTGCTGGGTACTCAGTGATCGGGGTGCTGGGTGCTCAGTACTCAGGGTGCTGGGTGCTCAGTACTCAGGGTGCTGGGTGCTCAGTGCTCGGGGTGCTGGAGTGCTCAGTGCTCAGTGTGCTCGGTGCTCAGTACTCAGGGTGCTGGGTTCTCAGTGCTAGGGGTTTTCTGTACTCAGGGTGCTGTGTGTTCAGTGCTCAGTGTGCTGGGTGCTCAGTACACAGGGTGCTCGGTGCTCGGGGTTATGGGTGCTCAGTGCTCGGGGTGCTCGGTGCTCAGTACTCGGGGTGCTCAGTGCTCAGTACTCAGGGTGCTTGGTGCTCAGTGCTCAAGGTGCTGGGTGCTCAGTACTCCGGGTGCTGGTTGCTCAGTGCTCAGTGTGCTCGGTGCTCAGTGCTCAAGGTGCTGGGTGCTCAGTACTCAGGGTGATCATTGCTCAGGGAGCTGGGTGCTCAGTACTCAGGGTGCTGGGTGCTCAGTACTCAGGGTGCTCAGTGCTCAGTACTCAGGGTGCTCAGTGCTCAGTACTAAGGTTGCTCAGTGCTCAGGGTGCTGGGTGCTCAGTGCTCGGGGTGCTCGGTGCTCAGTATTCAGGGTGCTGGGTGCTCAGTGCTCAGGGTGCTGGGTGCTCAGTGCTCAGGGTGCTGGTTGCTCAGTACACAGGGTGCTCGGTGCTCTGGGTGCTGGGTGCTCAGTGCTCGGTGTGCTCGGTGCTCAGTACTCGGGGTGCTCAGTGCTCAGTACTCAGGGTGTTGGGTGCACAGTGCTCAGGGTGCTGGGTGCTCAGTACTCAGGGTGCTGGGTGCTCGGTGCTCAGTACGCTGGGTGCTCAGTACTCAGGGTGCTGGGTGCTCAGTACTCAGGGTGCTGGGTGCTCAGTACTCAGGGTGCTCGGTGCTCAGTACTCAGGGTGCTGGGTGCTCAGTGCTCAGGGTGCTGGGTGCTCAGTACTCAGGGTGCTGGGTGCTCAGTGCTCGGGGTGCTCGGTGCTCAGTATGCTGGGTGCTCAGTACTCAGGGTGCTGGGTGCTCAGTACTCAGGGTGCTGGGTGCTTAGTACTCAGGGTGCTGGGTGCTCAGTGCTCAGGGTGCTCGGTGCTCAGTGCTCGGGGTGCTGGGTGCTCAGTACTCAGGGTGCTCAGTGCTCAGTACTCAGGGTGCTCAGTGCTCAGTACTCAGGGTGCTCAGGCTCAGTGCTCAGGGTGCAGGGTGCTCAGTGCTCGGGGTGCTGGGTGCTCAGTGCTCGGGGGTGCTGGGTGTCTCAGTGCTCAGGGTGCTGGGTGCTCAGTGCTCAGAGTGCTGGGTGCTCAGTACTCATGGTGCTCGGTGCTCAGTACTCAGGGTGCAGGGTGCTCAGTGCTCAGGGTGCTCAGTGCTCAGTACTCAGGGTGCTCGGTGCTCAGTACTCAGGGTGCTCAGTGCTCAGTGCTCTGGGTCCTGGGTGCACAGTGCTCAGGGTGCTGGGTGCTCAGTACTCAGGGTGCTCAGTGCTCAGGGTGCTGGGTGCTCAGTGCTCGGGGTGCTGTGTACTCAGTGCTCAGTACACAGGGTGCTGGGTGCTCAGTGCTCGGGGTGCTGGGTGCTCAGTGCTCAGTACTCAGGGTGCTGGGTGCTCAGTGCTCGGGGTGCTGGATGCTCAGTACTCAGGGTGCTGGGTGCTCAGTGCTCAGGGTGCTGGGTGCACAGTACTCAGGGAGCTGGGTGCTCAGTACTCAGTATGCTTGGTGCTCAGTGCTCAGGGTGCTGGGTGCTCAGTGCTCGGGGTGCTGGGTGCTCAGTACTCAGGGTGCTCGGTGCTCAGTACTCAGGGGTGCTGGGTGCTCAGTGCTCAGGTTGCTGGGTGCTCAGTACTGAGGGTGCTGGGTGCTCGGTGCTCAGGGTGCTCGGTGCTCAGTACTCAGGGTGCTGGGTGCTCAGTACTCAGGGCGCTCGGTGCTCAGTACTCAGGGTGCTGGCTGCTCAGTGCTCGGGGTGCTCAGTGCTTGGGGTGTTGGGTGCTTAGTACTCAGGGTGCTGGGTGCTCAGTGCTCAGTGCTCGGGGTGCTAGGTGCTCAGTACTCGGGGTGCTCAGTGCTCAGTACTCAGGGTGCTGGGTGATCAGTGCTCAGGGTGCTGGGTGCTCAGCGCTCGGGGTGCTGGCTGCTCCGTTCTCAGGTTGCTGGGTGCTCAGTACTCGGGGTGCTGGGTGCTCAGTACTCAGGGTGCTGGGTGCTCATTGCTCGGGGTGCTGGGTGCTCAGTGCTCGGGGTGCTGGGTGCTCAGTGCTCGGGGTGCTGGGTGCTCAGTACTCGGGGTGCTGGGTGCTCAGTGCTCAGGGTGCTGGGTCACAGTGCTCGGGGTACTGGGTACTCAGTGCTCAGTACACAGGGTGCTGGGTTCTCAGTGCTCGGGGTGCTGTGTGCTCAGTGCTCAGTACTCAGGGTGCTGGGTGCTCAGTGCTCAGGGTGCTGGGTGCTCAGTACTCAGGGTACTTGGTGCTCAGTACTCAGGGTGCTGGGTGATCAGTGCTCAGGGTGCTGGGTGCTCAGTACTCAGGGTGCTCGGTGCTCAGTACTCAGGGTGCTGGGTGCTCAGTGCTCAGGGTGCTGGATCCTCAGTGTTCGGGGTGCTGGGTGCTTAGTGCTCGGGGTGCTGGGTGTTCAGTACTCAGCGTGATGGGTGCTCAGTACTCGGGGTGCTGGGTGCTCAGTACTCAGGGAACTGGGTTCTCAGTACTCAGGGTGCTGGGTGCTCAGTACTCGGGTGCTGGTGCTCAGTGCTCAGGGTGCTGGGTGCTCAGTGCTCGGGGTGCTGGGTGCTCAGTGATCAGTACTCAGGGTGCTGGGTGCTCAGTGCTCGGGGTGCTGGGTGCTCAGTGCTCAGTACTCAGGGTGCTGGGGTGCTCAGTGCTCAGGGTGCTGGGTCACAGTGCTCGGGGTACTGGGTACTCAGTGCTCAGTACACAGGGTGCTGGGTTCTCAGTGCTCGGGGTGCTGTGTGCTCAGTGCTCAGTACTCAGGGTGCTGGGTGCTCAGTGCTCAGGGTGCTGGGTGCTCAGTGCTCAGGGTGCTGGGTGCTCAGTACTCAGGGTGCTGGGTGCTCAGTGCTCGGGGTGCTGGGTGCTCAGTGCTCAGTGTGCTCGGTGCTCAGTACTCAGGGTGCTGGGTGCTCAGTGCTCGGGGTGCTCAGTACTCAGGGTGCTGTGTGTTCAGTGCTCAGGGTGCTGGGTGCTCAGTACTCAGGGTGCTCGGTGCTTAGTACACAGGGTGCTGGGTGCTCAGTACTCCGGGTGCTGGGTGCTCAGTGCTCGGGGTGCTCGGTGCTCAGTGCTCAAGGTGCTGGGTGCGCAGTACTCAGGGTGATCATTGCTCAGGGTGCTGGGTGCTCAGTACTCAGGGTGCTGGGTGATCAGTACTCGGGTGCTGGGTGCTCAGTGCTCAGGGTGCTGGGTGCTCAGTGCTCAGTGCTCGGGGTGCTGTGTGCTCAGTACTCAGGGTGCTGGGTGCTCAGTACTCAGGGTGCTGGCTGATCAGTACTCGGGTGCTGGGTGCTCAGTGCTCAGGGTGCTGGGTGCTCAGTGCTCGGGGTGCTGGGTGCTCAGTGCTCAGTGCTCGGGGTGCTGGGTGCTCAGTGCTCGGGGTGCTCGGTGCTCAGTGCTCGGGGTGCTGGTTGCTCAGTGCTCGGGGCGCTCGGTGCTCAGTGCTCGGGGTGCTGGGTGCTCAGTGCTCGGGGTGCTCAGTGCTCAGTACTCAGGGCGCTGGGTGCTCAGTGCTCAGGGTGCTGGGTGCTCAGCGCTCGGGGTGCTGGGTGCTCAGTAATCGGGGTGCTCAGTGCTCAGTACTCAGGGTGCTGGGTGCTCAGTGCTCAGCGTGCTGGGTGCTCAGTACTCAGTGCTCAGGATGCTGGGTGCTCAGTGCTCAGGGTGCTGGGTGCTCAGTGCTCAGGGTGCTCAGTGCTCAGTGCTCAGTGCTCAGGGTGCTGGGTGCTCAGTGCTCGGGGTGCTGGGTGCTCAGTACTCAGGGTGCTGGGTGTTCAGTGCTCGGGGTGCTGGGTGCTCAGTGCTCAGTGTGCTCGGTGCTCAGTACTCAGGGTGCTGGGTGCTCAGTGCTCGGGGTGCTCAGTACTCAGGGTGCTGTGTGTTCAGTGCTCAGGGTGCTGGGTGCTCAGTACTCAGGGTGCTCGGTGCTTAGTACTCAGGGTGCTGGGTGCTCAGTACTCCGGGTGCTGGGTGCTCAGTGCTAAGGGTGCTCGGTGCTCAGTGCTCAAGGTGCTGGGTGCTCAGTACTCAGGGTGATCATTGCTCAGGGTACTGGGTGCTCAGTACTCAGGGTGCTGGGTGTTCAGTACTCAAGGTGCTCAGTGCTCAGTACTCAGTGTGCTCAGTGCTCAGTACTAAGGGTGCTCAGTGCTCAGGGTACTGGGTGCTCAGTGCTCGGGGTGCTCGGTGCTCAGTGCTCGGGGTGCTGGGTGCTCAGTACTCAGGGTGCTCGGTGCTCAGTACTCAGGGTGCTCAGTGCTCAGTACTCAGGGTGCTCAGGCTCAGTGCTCGGGGTGCAGGTTGCTCAGTGCTCGGGGTGCTGGGTGCTCAGTGCTCGGGGTGCTGGGTGTCTCAGTGCTCAGGGTGCTGGGTGCTCAGTGCTCAGAGTGCTGGGTGCTCAGTACTCAGGGTGCTCGGTGCTCAGTACTCAGGGTGCTGGGTGCTCAGCGCTCAGGGTGCTCAGTGCTCAGTTCTCAGCGTGCTGGGTGCTCAGTGCTCAGGGTGCTCGGTGCTCAGTACTCAGGGTGATCAGTGCTCAGTACTCAGCGTTCAGGGTGCTCAGTGCTCAGGGTGCTGGGTGCTCAGTACTCAGGGTGCTGGGTGCTTAGTACTCAGGGTGCTCGGTCCTCAGTGCTCAGGGTACTGGGTGCTCAGTACTCAGGGTGCAGGGTGCTCAGTGCTCAGGGTGCTCAGTGCTCAGTACTCAGGGTGCTCAGTGCTCAGTGCTCTGGGTGCTGGGTGCTCAGTACTCAGGGTGCTGGGTGCTCAGTACTCAGTATGCTGGGTGCTCAGTGCTCGGGGTGCTCAGTACTCAGGGTGCTGTGTGTTCAGTGCTCAGGGTATTGGGTGCTCAGTACTCAGGGTGCTTGGTGCTTAGTACTCAGGGTGCTGGGTGCTCAGTACTCCGGGTGCTGGGTGCTCAGTGCTCAGGGTGCTGGGTGCTCAGTACTCAGGGTGCTGGGTGCTCGGTGCTCAGGGTGCTCGGTGCTCAGTAATCAGGGTGCTGGGTGCTCAATACTCAGGGTGCTCGGTGCTCAGTACTCAGGGTGCTGGCTGTTCAGTGCTCGGGGTGCTCAGTGCTTGGGGTGTTGGGTGCTTAGTACTCAGGGTGCTGGGTGCTCAGTGCTCAGGGTGCTGGGTGCTCAGTACTCAGGGTGCTGGGTGATCAGTACTCGGGTGCTGGGTGCTCAGTGCTCAGGGTGCTGGATGCTCAGTGCTCAGTGCTCGGGGTGCTGTGTGTTCAGTACTCAGGGTGCTGGGTGCTCAGTACTCAGGGTGCTAGGTGATCAGTACTCGGGTGCTGGGTGCTCAGTGCTCAGGGTGCTGGGTGCTCAGTGCTCGGGGTGCTGGGTGCTCAGTGCTCAGTGCTCGGGGTGCTGGGTGCTCAGTGCTCGGGGTGCTCGGTGCTCAGTGCTCGGGGTGCTGGTTGCTCAGTGCTTGGATTGCTCGGTGCTCAGTGCTCGGGGTGCTGGGTGCTCAGTGCTCGGGGTGCTCAGTGCTCAGTACTCAGGGTGCTGGGTGCTAAGTGCTCAGGGTGCTGGGTGCTCAGCGCTAGGGGTGCTGGGTGCTCAGTAATCGGGGTGCTCAGTGCTCAGTACTCAGGGTGCTGGGTGCTCAGTGCTCAGCGTGCTGGGTGCTCAGTACTCAGTGCTCAGGATGCTGGGTGCTCAGTGCTCAGGGTGCTGGGTGCTCAGTGCTCAGGGTGCTCAGTGCTCAGTGCTCAGGGTGCTGGGTGCTCAGTGCTCGGGGTGCTGGGTGCTCAGTGCTCGGGGTGCTGGGTGCTCAGTGTTCGGGGTGCTCGGTGCTCAGTGCTCGGGGTGCTGGGTGCTCAGTACTCGGGGTGCTCAGTGCTCATTACTCAGGGTGCTGGGTGCTCAGTGCTCAGGGTGCTGGGTGCTCAGCGCTCGGGGTGCTGGCTGCTCCGTTCTCAGGTTGCTGGGTGCTCAGTACTCGGGGTGCTGGGTGCTCAGTACTCAGGGTGCTGGGTGCTCATTGCTCGGGGTGCTGGGTGCTCAGTGCTCGGGGTGCTGGGTGCTCAGTGCTCGGGGTGCTGGGTGCTCAGTACTCGGGGTGCTGGGTGCTCAGTGCTCAGGGTGCTGGGTCACAGTGCTCGGGGTACTGGGTACTCAATGCTCAGTACACAGGGTGCTGGTTGCTCAGTGCTCTGGGTGCTGTGTGCTCAATGCTCAGTACTCAGGGTGCTGGGTGCTCAGTGCTCAGGGTGCTGGGTGCTCAGTACTCAGGGTACTTGGTGCTCAGTACTCAGGGTGCTGGGTGATCAGTGCTCAGGGTGCTGGGTGCTCAGTACTCAGGGTGCTCGGTGCTCAGTACTCAGGGTGCTGGGTGCTCAGTACTCAGGGTGCTCGGTGCTCAGTACTCAGGGTGCTGGGTGCTCAGTACTCCGGGTGCTGGGTGCTCAGTACTCAGGGTGCTCGGTGCTTAGTACTCAGGGTGCTGGGTGCTCAGTACTCCGGGTGCTGGGTGCTCAGTGCTCGGGGTGCTCAGTACTCAGGGTGCTGTGTGTTCAGTGCTCAGGGTGCTGGGTGCTCAATACTCAGGGTGCTCGGTTCTTAGTACTCAGGGTGCTGGGTGCTCAGTACTCCGGGTGCTGGGTGCTCAGTGCTCGGGGTGCTCGGTGCTCAGTGCTCAAGGTGCTGGGTGCTCAGTACTCAGGGTGATCATTGCTCAGGGTGCTGGGTGCTCAGTACTCAGGGTGCTGGGTGCTCAATACTCAAGGTGCTCAGTGCTCAGTACTCAGGGTGCTCAGTCCTCAGTACTAAGGGTGCTCAGTGCTCAGGGTACTGGGTGCTCAGTGCTCGGGGTGCTCGTTGCTCATTGCTCGGGGTGCTTGGTGCTCAGTAGTCAGGGTGCTCGGTGCTCAGTACTCAGGTTGCTCAGTGCTCAGTACTCAGGGTGCTCAGGCTCAGTGCTCGGGGTGCAGGGTGCTCAGTGCTCGGGGTGCTGGGTGCTCAGTGCTCGGGGTGCTGGGTGTCTCAGTGCTCAGGGTGCTGGGTGCTCAGTGCTCAGAGTGCTGGGTGCTCAGTACTCAGGGTGCTCGGTGCTTAGTACTCAGGGTGCTGGGTGCTCAGCGCTCAGGGTGCTCAGTGCTCAGTTCTCAGCGTGCTGGGTGCTCAGTGCTCAGGGTGCTCGGTGCTCAGTACTCAGGGTGCTCAGTGCTCAGTACTCAGCGTTCTGGGTGCTCAGTGCTCAGGGTGCTGGGTGCTCAGTACTCAGGGTGCTGGGTGCTTAGTACTCAGGGTGCTCGGTCCTCAGTGCTCAGGGTGCTGGGTGCTCAGTACTCAGGGTGCAGGGTGCTCAGTGCTCAGGGTGCTCAGTGCTCAGTACTCAGGGTGCTCAGTGCTCAGTGCTCAGTGCTCTGGGTGCTGGGTGCTCAGTACTCAGGGTGCTGGGTGCTCAGTACTCAGTATGCTGGGTGCTCAGTGCTCGGGGTGCTCAGTACTCAGGGTGCTGTGTGTTCAGTGCTCAGGGTATTGGGTGCTCAGTACTCAGGGTGCTTGGTGCTTAGTACTCAGGGTGCTGGGTCCTCAGTACTCCGGGTGCTGGGTGCTCAGTGCTCTAGGTGCTCTGTGCTCAGTGCTCAGGGTGCTGGGTGCTCAGTACTCTGGGTGCTCATTGCCCAGGGTGCTGGGTGCTCAGTACTCAGGGTGCTCAGTGCTCAGTACTCAGGGTGCTCAGTGCTCAGGATGCTGGGTGCTCACTGCTCGGGGAGCTGGGTGCTCAGAGCTCAGGGTGCTGTGTGCTCAGTGCTCGGGGTGCTGGGTGCTCAGTACTCAGGGTGCTGGGTGCTCAGTGCTAAGGGTGCTGGGTGCTCAGTGCTCAGGGTGCTCGGTGCTTAGTACTCAGGGTGCTCGGTGCTCGGGGTGCTGGGTGCGCAGTGCTCGGGGTGCTGGGTGCTCAGTGCTCAGGGTGCTGGGTGCTCAGTGCTCGGGGTGCTGGGTGCTCAGTGCTCGGGGTGCTGGGTGCTCAGTGCTCGGGGTGCTGGGTGCTCAGTACTAGGGGTGCTCGGTGCTCAGTACTCAGGGTGCTGGGTGCTCAGTGCTCAGGGTGCTGGGTGCTCAGTACTCAGGGTGCTGGGTGCTCGGTGCTCAGTACGCTGGGTGCTCAGTACTCAGGGTGCTGGCTGCTCAGTACTCAGGTTGCTCGGTGCTTAGTACTCAGGGTGCTGGGTGCTCAGAGCTCGGGGTGCTGGGTGCTCATTACTCAGGGTGCTGGGTGCTCAGTACTCAGGGTGCTCAGTGCTTGGGGTGCTGGGTGCTCAGTGCTCAGGGTGCTCAGTACTTGGGGTGTTGGGTGCTCAGTGCTCAGTACTCAGGGTGCTCGGTGCTCAGTGCTCAGGGTGCTCAGTGCTCAGTACTCAGGGTGCTCAGTGCTCAGTGCTCTGGGTGCTGGGTGCTCAGTGCTCGTGGTGCTGGGTGCTCAGTGCTCAGGCTGCTGGGTGCTCAGTACTCAGGGTGCTCAGTGCTCAGGGTGCTGGGTGCTCAGTGCTCGGGGTGCTGGGTACTCAGTGCTCAGTACACAGGGTGCTGGGTAGTCAGTGCTCAGGGTGCTGGGTGCTCAGTGCTCAGTACTCAGGGTGCTGGGTGCTCAGTGTTCGGGGTGCTGGATGCTCAGTACTCAGGGTGCTGGGTGCTCAGTGCTCAGGGTGCTGGGTGCTCAGTACTCAGTATGCTGGGTGCTCAGTGCTCAGGGTGCTGGGTGCTCAGTGCTCGGGGTGCTGGGTGCTCAGTACTCAGGGTGCTCGGTGCTCAGTACTCAGGGTGCTGGGTGCTCAGTGCTCAGGGTGCTGTGTGCTCAGTACTCAGGGTGCTGGGTGCTCGGTGCTCAGTATGCTGGGTGCTCAGTTCTCAGGGTGCTGGCTGCTCAGTACTCAGGGTGCTCGGTGCTCGGTACTCAGGGTACTGGCTGCTCAGTGCTCGGGGTGCTCAGTGCTTGGAGTGCTGGGTGCTCAGTACGCAGGGTGCTCAGTGCTTGGGGTGTTGGGTGCTTAGTACTCAGGGTGCTGGGTGCTCAGTGCTCAGGGTGCTGGGTGCTCATTGCTCGGGGTGCTGGGTGCTCAGTGCTCAGGGTGCTGGGTGCCCCATGCTCGGGGTGCTGGGTGCTCAGTACTCGGGGTGCTGGGTGCTCCGTGCTCAGGGTGCTTGGTCGCAGTGCTCGGGGTACTGGGTACTCAGTGCTCAGTACACAGGGTGCTGGGTGCTCAGTGCTCGGGGTGCTGTGTGCTCAGTGCTCAGTACTCAGGGTGCTGGGTGCTCAGTGCTCGGGGTGCAGGGTGCTCAGTACTCAGGGAGCTGGGTGCTCAGTACTCAGGGTGCTGGGTGCTCATTACTCAGGGTGCTGGGTGCTCAGTACTCAGGGTGCTCAGTGGTTGGGGTGCTGGGTGCTCAGTGCTCAGGGTGCTCAGTGCTTGGGGTGTTGGGTGCTCAGTGCTCAGTACTCAGGGTGCTCGGTGCTCAGTGCTCAGGGTGCTCAGTGCTCAGTACTCAGGGTGCTCAGTGCTCAGTGCTCTGGGTGCTGGGTGCTCAGTGCTCGGGGTGCTGGGTGCTCAGTGCTCAGGGTGCTGGGTGCTCAGTACTCAGGGTGCTCAGTGCTCAGGGTGCTGGGTGCTCAGTGCTCGGGGTGCTGGGTACTCAGTGCTCAGTACACAGGGTGCTGGGTGCTCAGTGCTCGGGGTGCTGGGTGCTCAGTGCTCAGTACTCAGGGTGCTGGGTGCTCAGTGCTCGGGGTGCTGGATGCTCAGTACTCAGGGTGCTGGGTGCTCAGTGCTCAGGGTGCTGGGTGCTCAGTACTCAGGGTGCTGGGTGCTCAGTACGCAGTATGCTGGGTGCTCAGTTCTCAGGGTGCTGGGTGCTCAGTGCTCGGGGTGCTGGGTGCTCAGTACTCAGGGTGTTCGGTGCTCAGTACTCAGGGTGCTGGGTGCTCAGTGCTCAGGGTGCTGTGTGCTCAGTACTCAGGGTGCTGGGTGCTCGGTGCTCAGTATGCTGGGTGCTCAGTTCTCAGGGTGCTGGCAGCTCAGTACTCAGGGTGCTCGGTGCTCAGTACTCAGGGTGCTGGCTGCTCAGTGCTCGGGGTGCTCAGTGCTTGGGGTGCTGGGTGCTCAGTACTCAGGGTGCTCAGTGCTTGGGGTGTTGGGTGCTTAGTACTCAGGGTGCTGGGTGCTCAGTGCTCAGGGTGCTGGGTGCTCAGTACTCAGGGTGCTGGGTGCTCAGTACTCAGGGTGCTGGGTGCTCAGTACTCAGGGTGCTCAGTGCTTGGGGTGCTGGGTGCTCAGTGCTCAGGGTGCTCAGTGCTTGGGGTGTTGGGTGCTCAGTGCTCAGTACTCAGGGTGCTCGGTGCTCAGTGCTCAGGGTGCTCAGTGCTCAGTACTCAGGGTGCTCAGTGCTCAGTGCTCTGTGTGCTGGGTGCTCAGTGCTCGTGGTGCTGGGTGCTCAGTGCTCAGGGTGCTGGGTGCTCAGTACTCAGGGTGCTCAGTGCTCAGGGTGCTGGGTGCTCAGTGCTCGGGGTGCTGGGTACTCAGTGCTCAGTACACAGGGTGCTGGGTGCTCAGTGCTCGGGGTGCTGGGTGCTCAGTGCTAAGTACTCAGGGTGCTGGGTTCTCAGTGCTCGGGGTGCTGGATGCTCAGTACTCAGGGTGCTGGGTGCTCAGTGCTGAGGGTGCTGGGTGCTCAGTGCTCAGGGTGCTGGGTGCTCAGTACTCAGTATGCTGGGTGCTCAGTGCTCAGGGTGCTGGGTGCTCAGTGCTCGGGGTGCTTGGTGCTCAGTACTCAGGGTGCTCGGTGCTCAGTACTCAGGGTGCTCGGTGCTCAGTGCTCAGGGTGCTGTGTGCTCAGTACTCAGGGTGCTGGGTGCTCGGTGCTCAGTATGCTGGGTGCTCAGTTCTCAGGGTGCTGGCTGCTCAGTACTCAGGGTGCTCGGTGTTCAGTACTCAGGGTACTGGCTGCTCAGTGATCGGGGAGCTCAGTGCTTGGGGTGCTGGGTGCTCAGTACTCAGGGTGCTCAGTGCTTGGGGTGTTGGGTGCTTAGTACTCAGGGTGCTGGGTGCTCAGTGCTCAGGGTGCTGGGTGCTCAGTACTCAGGGTGCTGGGTGCTCAGTGCTCGGGGTGCTGGGTGCTCAGTACTCGGGGTGCTCAGTGCTCAGTACTCAGGGTGCTGGGTGCTCAGTGCTCAGGGTGCTGGGTGCTCAGCGCTCGGGGTGCTGGCTGCTCGGTTCTCAGGTTGCTGGGTGCTCAGTACTCGGGGTGCTGGGTGCTCAGTACTCAGGGTGCTGGGTGCTCATTGCTGGGGGTGCTGGGTGCTCAGTACTCAGGGTGCTGGGTGCTCATTGCTGGGGGTGCTGGCTGCTCGGTTCTCAGGTTGCTGGGTGCTCAGTACTCGGGGTGCTGGGTGCTCAGTACTCAGGGTGCTGGGTGCTCATTGCTGGGGGTGCTGGGTGCTCAGTGCTCAGGTTGCTGGGTGCTCAGTACACGGGGTGCTCGGTGCTCAGTACTCAGGGTGCTGGGTGCTCATTGCTCGGGGTGCTGGGTGCTCAGTGCTCAGGGTGCTGGGTGCCCCATGCTCGGGGTGCTGGGTGCTCAGTACTCGGGGTGCTGGGTGCTCCGTGCTCAGGGTGCTGGGTCGCAGTGCTCGGGGTACTGGGTACTCAGTGCTCAGTACACAGGGTGCTGGGTGCTCAGTGCTCGGGGTGCTGTGTGCTCAGTGCTCAGTACTCAGGGTGCTGGGTGCTCAGTGCTCGGGGTGCAGGGTGCTCAGTACTCAGGGAGCTGGGTGCTCAGTACTCAGGGTGCTGGGTGCTCATTACTCAGGGTGCTGGGTGCTCAGTACTCAGGGTGCTCAGTGCTTGGGGTGCTGGGTGCTCAGTGCTCAGGGTGCTCAGTGCTTGGGGTGTTGGGTGCTCAGTGCTCAGTACTCAGGGTGCTCGGTGCTCAGTGCTCAGGGTGCTCAGTGCTCAGTACTCAGGGTGCTCAGTGCTCAGTGCTCTGGGTGCTGGGTGCTCAGTGCTCGGGGTGCTGGGTGCTCAGTTCTCAGGGTGCTGGGTGCTCAGTACTCAGGGTGCTCAGTGCTCAGGGTGCTGGGTGCTCAGTGCTCGGGGTGCTGGGTACTCAGTGCTCAGTACACAGGGTGCTGGGTGCTCAGTGCTCGGGGTGCTGGGTGCTCAGTGCTCAGTACTCAGGGTGCTGGGTGCTCAGTGCTCGGGGTGCTGGATGCTCAGTACTCAGGGTGCTGGGTGCTCAGTGCTCAGGGTGCTGGGTGCTCAGTACTCAGGGTGCTGGGTGCTCAGTACGCAGTATGCTGGGTGCTCAGTGGTCAGGGTGCTGGGTGCTCAGTGCTCGGGGTGCTGGGTGCTCAGTACTCAGGGTGCTCGGTGCTCAGTACTCAGGGTGCTGGGTGCTCAGTGCTCGGGGTGCTGGGTGCTCAGTACTCAGGGTGCTCGGTGCTCAGTACTCAGGGTGCTCGGTGCTCAGTGCTCAGGTTGCTGTGTGCTCAGTACTCAGGGTGCTGGGTGCTCGGTGCTCAGTATGCTGGGTGCTCAGTTCTCAGGGTGCTGGCTGCTCAGTACTCAGGGTGCTCGGTGTTCAGTACTCAGGGTACTGGCTGCTCAGTGCTCGGGGTGCTCAGTGCTTGGGGTGCTGGGTGCTCAGTACTCAGGGTGCTCAGTGCTTGGGGTGTTGGGTGCTTAGTACTCAGGGTGCTGGGTGCTCAGTGCTCAGGGTGCTGGGTGCTCAGTACTCAGGGTGCTGGGTGCTCAGTGCTCGGGGTGCTGGGTGCTCAGTACTCGGGGTGCTCAGTGCTCAGTACTCAGGGTGCTGGGTGCTCAGTGCTCAGGGTGCTGGGTGCTCAGCGCTCGGGGTGCTGGCTGCTCGGTTCTCAGGTTGCTGGGTGCTCAGTACTCGGGGTGCTGGGTGCTCAGTACTCAGGGTGCTGGGTGCTCATTGCTGGGGGTGCTGGGTGCTCAGTACTCAGGGTGCTGGGTGCTCATTGCTGGGGGTGCTGGCTGCTCGGTTCTCAGGTTGCTGGGTGCTCAGTACTCGGGGTGCTGGGTGCTCAGTACTCAGGGTGCTGGGTGCTCATTGCTGGGGGTGCTGGGTGCTCAGTGCTCAGGTTGCTGGGTGCTCAGTACACGGGGTGCTCGGTGCTCAGTACTCAGGGTGCTGGGTGCTCATTGCTCGGGGTGCTGGGTGCTCAGTGCTCAGGGTGCTGGGTGCCCCATGCTCGGGGTGCTGGGTGCTCAGTACTCGGGGTGCTGGGTGCTCCGTGCTCAGGGTGCTGGGTCGCAGTGCTCGGGGTACTGGGTACTCAGTGCTCAGTACACAGGGTGCTGGGTGCTCAGTGCTCGGGGTGCTGTGTGCTCAGTGCTCAGTACTCAGGGTGCTGGGTGCTCAGTGCTCGGGGTGCAGGGTGCTCAGTACTCAGGGAGCTGGGTGCTCAGTACTCAGGGTGCTGGGTGCTCATTACTCAGGGTGCTGGGTGCTCAGTACTCAGGGTGCTCAGTGCTTGGGGTGCTGGGTGCTCAGTGCTCAGGGTGCTCAGTGCTTGGGGTGTTGGGTGCTCAGTGCTCAGTACTCAGGGTGCTCGGTGCTCAGTGCTCAGGGTGCTCAGTGCTCAGTACTCAGGGTGCTCAGTGCTCAGTGCTCTGGGTGCTGGGTGCTCAGTGCTCGGGGTGCTGGGTGCTCAGTACTCAGGGTGCTCAGTGCTCGGGGTGCTGGGTGCTCAGTGCTCAGTACTCAGGGTGCTGGGTGCTCAGTGCTCGGGGTGCTGGATGCTCAGTACTCAGGGTGCTGGGTGCTCAGTGCTCAGGGTGCTGGGTGCTCAGTACTCAGGGTGCTGGGTGCTCAGTACGCAGTATGCTGGGTGCTCAGTGGTCAGGGTGCTGGGTGCTCAGTGCTCGGGGTGCTGGGTGCTCAGTACTCAGGGTGCTCGGTGCTCAGTACTCAGGGTGCTGGGTGCTCAGTGCTCAGGGTGCTGTGTGCTCAGTACTCAGGGTGCTGGGTGCTCGGTGCTCAGTATGCTGGGTGCTCAGTACTCAGGGTGCTGGCAGCTCAGTACTCAGGGTGCTCGGTGCTCAGTACTCAGGGTGCTGGCTGCTCAGTGCTCGGGGTGCTCAGTGCTTGGAGTGCTGGGTGCTCAGTACGCAGGGTGCTCAGTGCTTGGGGTGTTGGGTGCTTAGTACTCAGGGTGCTGGGTGCTCAGTGCTCAGGGTGCTGGGTGCTCATTGCTCGGGGTGCTGGGTGCTCAGTGCTCAGGGTGCTGGGTGCCCCATGCTCGGGGTGCTGGGTGCTCAGTACTCGGGGTGCTGGGTGCTCCGTGCTCAGGGTGCTTGGTCGCAGTGCTCGGGGTACTGGGTACTCAGTGCTCAGTACACAGGGTGCTGGGTGCTCAGTGCTCGGGGTGCTGTGTGCTCAGTGCTCAGTACTCAGGGTGCTGGGTGCTCAGTGCTCGGGGTGCAGGGTGCTCAGTACTCAGGGAGCTGGGTGCTCAGTACTCAGGGTGCTGGGTGCTCATTACTCAGGGTGCTGGGTGCTCAGTACTCAGGGTGCTCAGTGGTTGGGGTGCTGGGTGCTCAGTGCTCAGGGTGCTCAGTGCTTGGGGTGTTGGGTGCTCAGTGCTCAGTACTCAGGGTGCTCGGTGCTCAGTGCTCAGGGTGCTCAGTGCTCAGTACTCAGGGTGCTCAGTGCTCAGTGCTCTGGGTGCTGGGTGCTCAGTGCTCGGGGTGCTGGGTGCTCAGTGCTCAGGGTGCTGGGTGCTCAGTACTCAGGGTGCTCAGTGCTCAGGGTGCTGGGTGCTCAGTGCTCGGGGTGCTGGGTACTCAGTGCTCAGTACACAGGGTGCTGGGTGCTCAGTGCTCGGGGTGCTGTGTGCTCAGTGCTCAGTACTCAGGGTGCTGGGTGCTCAGTGCTCGGGGTGCTGGATGCTCAGTACTCAGGGTGCTGGGTGCTCAGTGCTCAGGGTGCTGGGTGCTCAGTACTCAGGGTGCTGGGTGCTCAGTACGCAGTATGCTGGGTGCTCAGTGCTCAGGGTGCTGGGTGCTCAGTGCTCGGGGTGCTGGGTGCTCAGTACTCAGGGTGTTCGGTGCTCAGTACTCAGGGTGCTGGGTGCTCAGTGCTCAGGGTGCTGTGTGCTCAGTACTCAGGGTGCTGGGTGCTCGGTGCTCAGTATGCTGGGTGCTCAGTTCTCAGGGTGCTGGCAGCTCAGTACTCAGGGTGCTCGGTGCTCAGTACTCAGGGTGCTGGCTGCTCAGTGCTCGGGGTGCTCAGTGCTTGGGGTGCTGGGTGCTCAGTACTCAGGGTGCTCAGTGCTTGGGGTGTTGGGTGCTTAGTACTCAGGGTGCTGGGTGCTCAGTGCTCAGGGTGCTGGGTGCTCAGTACTCAGGGTGCTGG
This sequence comes from Microtus oregoni, assembly GCF_018167655.1. Taxonomy (NCBI): domain Eukaryota; kingdom Metazoa; phylum Chordata; class Mammalia; order Rodentia; family Cricetidae; genus Microtus; species Microtus oregoni. Next base: position 17,722 of record NW_024543322.1, read on the forward strand.
GTGCTCAGTACTCAGGGTGCTGGGTGCTCAGTACTCAGGGTGCTCAGTGCTTGGGGTGCTGGGTGCTCAGTGCTCAGGGTGCTCAGTGCTTGGGGTGTTGGGTGCTCAGTGCTCAGTACTCAGGGTGCTCGGTGCTCAGTGCTCAGGGTGCTCAGTGCTCAGTACTCAGGGTGCTCAGTGCTCAGTGCTCTGTGTGCTGGGTGCTCAGTGCTCGTGGTGCTGGGTGCTCAGTGCTCAGGGTGCTGGGTGCTCAGTACTCAGGGTGCTCAGTGCTCAGGGTGCTGGGTGCTCAGTGCTCGGGGTGCTGGGTACTCAGTGCTCAGTACACAGGGTGCTGGGTGCTCAGTGCTCGGGGTGCTGGGTGCTCAGTGCTAAGTACTCAGGGTGCTGGGTTCTCAGTGCTCGGGGTGCTGGATGCTCAGTACTCAGGGTGCTGGGTGCTCAGTGCTGAGGGTGCTGGGTGCTCAGTGCTCAGGGTGCTGGGTGCTCAGTACTCAGTATGCTGGGTGCTCAGTGCTCAGGGTGCTGGGTGCTCAGTGCTCGGGGTGCTGGGTGCTCAGTACTCAGGGTGCTCGGTGCTCAGTACTCAGGGTGCTCGGTGCTCAGTGCTCAGGGTGCTGTGTGCTCAGTACTCAGGGTGCTGGGTGCTCGGTGCTCAGTATGCTGGGTGCTCAGTTCTCAGGGTGCTGGCTGCTCAGTACTCAGGGTGCTCGGTGTTCAGTACTCAGGGTACTGGCTGCTCAGTGATCGGGGAGCTCAGTGCTTGGGGTGCTGGGTGCTCAGTACTCAGGGTGCTCAGTGCTTGGGGTGTTGGGTGCTTAGTACTCAGGGTGCTGGGTGCTCAGTGCTCAGGGTGCTGGGTGCTCAGTACTCAGGGTGCTGGGTGCTCAGTGCTCGGGGTGCTGGGTGCTCAGTACTCGGGGTGCTCAGTGCTCAGTACTCAGGGTGCTGGGTGCTCAGTGCTCAGGGTGCTGGGTGCTCAGCGCTCGGGGTGCTGGCTGCTCGGTTCTCAGGTTGCTGGGTGCTCAGTACTCGGGGTGCTGGGTGCTCAGTACTCAGGGTGCTGGGTGCTCATTGCTGGGGGTGCTGGGTGCTCAGTACTCAGGGTGCTGGGTGCTCATTGCTGGGGTGCTGGCTGCTCGGTTCTCAGGTTGCTGGGTGCTCAGTACTCGGGGTGCTGGGTGCTCAGTACTCAGGGTGCTGGGTGCTCATTGCTGGGGGTGCTGGGTGCTCAGTGCTCAGGTTGCTGGGTGCTCAGTACACGGGGTGCTCGGTGCTCAGTACTCAGGGTGCTGGGTGCTCATTGCTCGGGGTGCTGGGTGCTCAGTGCTCAGGGTGCTGGGTGCCCCATGCTCGGGGTGCTGGGTGCTCAGTACTCGGGGTGCTGGGTGCTCCGTGCTCAGGGTGCTGGGTCGCAGTGCTCGGGGTACTGGGTACTCAGTGCTCAGTACACAGGGTGCTGGGTGCTCAGTGCTCGGGGTGCTGTGTGCTCAGTGCTCAGTACTCAGGGTGCTGGGTGCTCAGTGCTCGGGGTGCAGGGTGCTCAGTACTCAGGGAGCTGGGTGCTCAGTACTCAGGGTGCTGGGTGCTCATTACTCAGGGTGCTGGGTGCTCAGTACTCAGGGTGCTCAGTGCTTGGGGTGCTGGGTGCTCAGTGCTCAGGGTGCTCAGTGCTTGGGGTGTTGGGTGCTCAGTGCTCAGTACTCAGGGTGCTCGGTGCTCAGTGCTCAGGGTGCTCAGTGCTCAGTACTCAGGGTGCTCAGTGCTCAGTGCTCTGGGTGCTGGGTGCTCAGTGCTCGGGGTGCTGGGTGCTCAGTGCTCAGGGTGCTGGGTGCTCAGTACTCAGGGTGCTCAGTGCTCAGGGTGCTGGGTGCTCAGTGCTCGGGGTGCTGGGTACTCAGTGCTCAGTACACAGGGTGCTGGGTGCTCAGTGCTCGGGGTGCTGGGTGCTCAGTGCTCAGTACTCAGGGTGCTGGGTGCTCAGTGCTCGGGGTGCTGGATGCTCAGTACTCAGGGTGCTGGGTGCTCAGTGCTCAGGGTGCTGGGTGCTCAGTACTCAGGGTGCTGGGTGCTCAGTACGCAGTATGCTGGGTGCTCAGTGGTCAGGGTGCTGGGTGCTCAGTGCTCGGGGTGCTGGGTGCTCAGTACTCAGGGTGCTCGGTGCTCAGTACTCAGGGTGCTGGGTGCTCAGTGCTCGGGGTGCTGGGTGCTCAGTACTCAGGGTGCTCGGTGCTCAGTACTCAGGGTGCTCGGTGCTCAGTGCTCAGGTTGCTGTGTGCTCAGTACTCAGGGTGCTGGGTGCTCGGTGCTCAGTATGCTGGGTGCTCAGTTCTCAGGGTGCTGGCTGCTCAGTACTCAGGGTGCTCGGTGTTCAGTACTCAGGGTACTGGCTGCTCAGTGCTCGGGGTGCTCAGTGCTTGGGGTGCTCGGTGCTCAGTACTCAGGGTGCTCAGTGCTTGGGGTGTTGGGTGCTTAGTACTCAGGGTGCTGGGTGCTCAGTGCTCAGGGTGCTGGGTGCTCAGTACTCAGGGTGCTGGGTGCTCAGTGCTCGGGGTGCTGGGTGCTCAGTACTCGGGGTGCTCAGTGCTCAGTACTCAGGGTGCTGGGTGCTCAGTGCTCAGGGTGCTGGGTGCTCAGCGCTCGGGGTGCTGGCTGCTCGGTTCTCAGGTTGCTGGGTGCTCAGTACTCGGGGTGCTGGGTGCTCAGTACTCAGGGTGCTGGGTGCTCATTGCTGGGGGTGCTGGGTGCTCAGTACTCAGGGTGCTGGGTGCTCATTGCTGGGGGTGCTGGCTGCTCGGTTCTCAGGTTGCTGGGTGCTCAGTACTCGGGGTGCTGGGTGCTCAGTACTCAGGGTGCTGGGTGCTCATTGCTGGGGGTGCTGGGTGCTCAGTGCTCAGGTTGCTGGGTGCTCAGTACACGGGGTGCTCGGTGCTCAGTACTCAGGGTGCTGGGTGCTCATTGCTCGGGGTGCTGGGTGCTCAGTGCTCAGGGTGCTGGGTGCCCCATGCTCGGGGTGCTGGGTGCTCAGTACTCGGGGTGCTGGGTGCTCCGTGCTCAGGGTGCTGGGTCGCAGTGCTCGGGGTACTGGGTACTCAGTGCTCAGTACACAGGGTGCTGGGTGCTCAGTGCTCGGGGTGCTGTGTGCTCAGTGCTCAGTACTCAGGGTGCTGGGTGCTCAGTGCTCGGGGTGCAGGGTGCTCAGTACTCAGGGAGCTGGGTGCTCAGTACTCAGGGTGCTGGGTGCTCATTACTCAGGGTGCTGGGTGCTCAGTACTCAGGGTGCTCAGTGCTTGGGGTGCTGGGTGCTCAGTGCTCAGGGTGCTCAGTGCTTGGGGTGTTGGGTGCTCAGTGCTCAGTACTCAGGGTGCTCGGTGCTCAGTGCTCAGGGTGCTCAGTGCTCAGTACTCAGGGTGCTCAGTGCTCAGTGCTCTGGGTGCTGGGTGCTCAGTGCTCGGGGTGCTGGGTGCTCAGTGCTCAGGGTGCTGGGTGCTCAGTACTCAGGGTGCTCAGTGCTCGGGGTGCTGGGTGCTCAGTGCTCAGTACTCAGGGTGCTGGGTGCTCAGTGCTCGGGGTGCTGGATGCTCAGTACTCAGGGTGCTGGGTGCTCAGTGCTCAGGGTGCTGGGTGCTCAGTACTCAGGGTGCTGGGTGCTCAGTACGCAGTATGCTGGGTGCTCAGTGGTCAGGGTGCTGGGTGCTCAGTGCTCGGGGTGCTGGGTGCTCAGTACTCAGGGTGCTCGGTGCTCAGTACTCAGGGTGCTGGGTGCTCAGTGCTCAGGGTGCTGTGTGCTCAGTACTCAGGGTGCTGGGTGCTCGGTGCTCAGTATGCTGGGTGCTCAGTACTCAGGGTGCTGGCAGCTCAGTACTCAGGGTGCTCGGTGCTCAGTACTCAGGGTGCTGGCTGCTCAGTGCTCGGGGTGCTCAGTGCTTGGGGTGCTGGGTGCTCAGTACTCAGGGTGCTCAGTGCTTGGGGTGTTGGGTGCTTAGTACTCAGGGTGCTGGCTGCTCGGTTCTCAGGTTGCTGGGTGCTCATTACTCGGGGTGCTGGGTGCTCAGTACTCAGGGTGCTGGGTGCTCATTGCTGGGGGTGCTTGGTGCTCAGTACTCAGGGTGCTGGGTGCTCATTGCTGGGGGTGCTGGCTGCTCGGTTCTCAGGTTGCTGGGTGCTCAGTACTCGGGGTGCTGGGTGCTCAGTACTCAGGGTGCTGGGTGCTCATTGCTGGGGGTGCTGGGTGCTCAGTGCTCAGGTTGCTGGGTGCTCAGTACACGGGGTGCTCGGTGCTCAGTACTCAGGGTGCTGGGTGCTCATTGCTCGGGGTGCTGGGTGCTCAGTGCTCAGGGTGCTGGGTGCCCCATGCTCGGGGTGCTGGGTGCTCAGTACTCAAGGTGCTCGGTGCTCCGTGCTCAGGGTGCTGGGTCGCAGTGCTCGGGGTACTGGGTACTCAGTGCTCAGTACACAGGGTGCTGGGTGCTCAGTGCTCGGGGTGCTGTGTGCTCAGTGCTCAGTACTCAGGGTGCTGGGTGCTCAGTGCTCGGGGTGCAGGGTGCTCAGTACTCAGGGAGCTGGGTGCTCAGTACTCAGGGTGCTGGGTGCTCATTACTCAGGGTGCTGGGTGCTCAGTACTCAGGGTGCTCAGTGCTTGGGTTGCTGGGTGCTCAGTGCTCAGGGTGCTCAGTGCTTGGGGTGTTGGGTGCTCAGTGCTCAGTACTCAGGGTGCTCGGTGCTCAGTGCTCAGGGTGCTCAGTGCTCAGTCCTCCGGGTGCTCAGTGCTCAGTGCTCTGGGTGCTGGGTGCTCAGTGCTCGGGGTGCTGGGTGCTCAGTGCTCAGGGTGCTGGGTTCTCAGTACTGAGGGTGCTCAGTGCTCAGGGTGCTGGGTGCTCAGTGCTCGGGGTGCTGGGTACTCAGTGCTCAGTACACAGGGTGCTGGGTGCTCAGTGCTCGGGGTGCTGGGTGCTCAGTGCTCAGTACTCAGGGTGCTGGGTGCTCAGTGCTCGGGGTGCTGGATGCTCAGTACTCAGGGTGCTGGGTGCTCAGTGCTCAGGGTGCTGGGTGCTCAGTACTCAGGGTGCTGGGTGCTCAGTACGCAGTATGCTGGGTGCTCAGTGGTCAGGGTGCTGGGTGCTCAGTGCTCGGGGTGATGGGTGCTCAGTACTCAGGGTGCTAGGTGCTCAGTAATCAGGGTGCTGGGTGCTCAGTGCTCAGGGTGCTGTGTGCTCAGTACTCAGGGTGCTGGGTGCTCGGTGCTCAGTATGCTGGGTGCTCAGTACTCAGGGTGCTGGCAGCTCAGTACTCAGGGTGCTCGGTGCTCAGTACTCAGGGTGCTGGCTGCTCAGTGCTCGGGGTGCTCAGTGCTTGGGGTGCTGGGTGCTCAGTACTCAGGATGCTCAGTGCTTGGGGTGTTGGGTGCTTAGTACTCAGGGTGCTGGGTGCTCAGTGCTCAGGGTGCTGGGTGCTCAGTACTCAGGGTGCTGGGTGCTCAGTACTCAGGGTGCTGGGTGCTCAGTGCTCGGGGTGCTGGGTGCTCAGTACTCGGGGTGCTCAGTGCTCAGTACTCAGGGTGCTGGGTGCTCAGTGCTCAGGGTGCTGGGTGCTCAGCGCTCGGGGTGCTGGCTGCTCGGTTCTCAGGTTGCTGGGTGCTCAGTACTCGGGGTGCTGGGTGCTCAGTGCTCGGGGTGCTGGGTGTCTCAGTGCTCAGGGTGCTGGGTGCTCAGTGCTCAGAGTGCTGGGTGCTCAGTACTCAGGGTGCTCAGTGCTCAGTACTCAGGGTGCTGGGTGCTCAGCGCTCAGGGTGCTCAGTGCTCAGTTCTCAGCGTGCTGGGTGCTCAGTGCTCAGGGTGCTCGGTGCTCAGTACTCAGGGTGCTCAGTGCTCAGTACTCAGCGTTCTGGGTGCTCAGTGCTCAGGGTGCTGTTTTCTCAGTACTCAGGGTGCTGGGTGCTTAGAACTCAGGGTGCTCGGTCCTCAGTGCTCAGGGTGCTGGGTGCTCAGTACTCAGGGTGCATGGTGCTCAGTGCTCAGGGTCCTCAGTGCTCAGTACTCAGGGTGCTCAGTGCTCAGTGCTCTGGGTGCTGGGTGCTCAGTGCTCGGGGTGCTGGGTGCTCAGTGCTCAGGGTGCTGGGTGCTCAGTACTCAGGGTGCTCAGTGCTCAGGGTGCTGGGTGCTCAGTGCTCGGGGTGCTGGGTACTCAGTGCTCAGTACACAGGGTGCTGGGTGCTCAGTGCTCAGGGTGCTGGGTGCTCAGTGCTCAGTACTCAGGGTGCTGGGTGCTCAGTGCTCGGGGTGCTGGATGCTCAGTACTCAGGGTGCTGGGTGCTCAGTGCTCAGGGTGCTGGGTGCTCAGTACTCAGGGTGCTGGGTGCCCAGTACGCAGTATGCTGGGTGCTCAGTGCTCAGGGTGCTGGGTGCTCAGTGGTCGGGGTGCTGGGTGCTCAGTACTCAGGGTGCTCGGTGCTCAGTACTCAGGGTGCTGGGTGCTCAGTGCTCAGGGTGCTGTGTGCTCAGTACTCAGGGTGCTGGGTGCTCGGTGCTCAGTATGCTGGGTGCTCAGTTCTCAGGGTGCTGGCAGCTCAGTACTCAGGGTGCTCGGTGCTCAGTACTCAGGGTGCTGGCTGCTCAGTGCTCGGGGTGCTCAGTGCTTGGGGTGCTGGGTGCTCAGTACTCAGGGTGCTCAGTGCTTGGGGTGTTGGGTGCTTAGTACTCAGGGTGCTGGGTGCTCAGTGCTCAGGGTGCTGGGTGCTCAGTACTCAGGGTGCTGGGTGCTCAGTACTCAGGGTGCTCAGTGCTTGGGGTGCTGGGTGCTCAGTGCTCAGGTTGCTCAGTGCTTGGGGTGTTGGGTGCTCAGTGCTCAGTACTCAGGGTGCTCGGTGCTCAGTGCTCAGGGTGCTCAGTGCTCAGTACTCAGGGTGCTCAGTGCTCAGTGCTCTGGGTGCTGGGTGCTCAGTGCTCGTGGTGCTGGGTGCTCAGTGCTCAGGGTGCTGGGTGCTCAGTACTCAGGGTGCTCAGTGCTCAGGGTGCTGGGTGCTCAGTGCTCGGGGTGCTGGGTACTCAGTGCTCAGTACACAGGGTGCTGCGTGCTCAGTGCTCGGGGCGCTGGGTGCTCAGTGCTCAGTACTCAGGGTGCTGGGTGCTCAGTGCTCGGGGTGCTGGATGCTCAGTACTCAGGGTGCTGGGTGCTCAGTGCTGAGGGTGCTGGGTGCTCAGTGCTCAGGGTGCTGGGTGCTCAGTACTCAGTATGCTGGGTGCTCAGTGCTCAGGGTGCTGGGTGCTCAGTGCTCGGGGTGCTGGGTGCTCAGTACTCAGGGTGCTCGGTGCTCAGTACTCAGGGTGCTGGGTGCTCAGTGCTCAGGGTGCTGTGTGCTCAGTACTCAGGGTGCTGGGTGCTCGGTGCTCAGTATGCTGGGTGCTCAGTTCTCAGGGTGCTGGCTGCTCAGTACTCAGGGTGCTCGGTGCTCAGTACTCAGGGTACTGGCTGCTCAGTGCTCGGGGTGCTCAGTGCTTGGGGTGCTGGGTGCTCAGTACTCAGGGTGCTCAGTGCTTGGGGTGTTGGGTGCTTAGTACTCAGGGTGCTGGGTGCTCAGTGCTCAGGGTGCTGGGTGCTCAGTACTCAGGGTGCTGGGTGCTCAGTGCTCGGGGTGCTGGGTGCTCAGTACTCAGGGTGCTGGGTGCTCATTGCTGGGGGTGCTGGCTGCTCGGTTCTCAGGTTGCTGGGTGCTCAGTACTCGGGGTGCTGGGTGCTCAGTACTCAGGGTGCTGGGTGCTCATTGCTGGGGGTGCTGGGTGCTCAGTGCTCAGGTTGCTGGGTGCTCAGTACACGGGGTGCTCGGTGCTCAGTACTCAGGGTGCTGGGTTCTCATTGCTCGGGGTGCTGGGTGCTCAGTGCTCAGGGTGCTGGGTGCCCCATGCTCGGAGTGCTGGGTGCTCATTGCTGGGGGTGCTGGGTGCTCAGTACTCAGGGTGCTGGGTGCTCATTGCTGGGGGTGCTGGCTGCTCGGTTCTCAGGTTGCTGGGTGCTCAGTACTCGGGGTGCTGGGTGCTCAGTACTCAGGGTGCTGGGTGCTCATTGCTGGGGGTGCTGGGTGCTCAGTACTCAGGGTGCTGGGTGCTCATTGCTGGGGGTGCTGGCTGCTCGGTTCTCAGGTTGCTGGGTGCTCAGTACTCGGGGTGCTGGGTGCTCAGTACTCAGGGTGCTGGGTGCTCATTGCTGGGGGTGCTGGGTGCTCAGTGCTCAGGTTGCTGGGTGCTCAGTACACGGGGTGCTCGGTGCTCAGTACTCAGGGTGCTGGGTTCTCATTGCTCGGGGTGCTGGGTGCTCAGTGCTCAGGGTGCTGGGTGCCCCATGCTCGGGGTGCTGGGTGCTCAGTACTCGGGGTGCTGGGTGCTCCGTGCTCAGGGTGCTGGGTCGCAGTGCTCGGGGTACTGGGTACTCAGTGCTCAGTACACAGGGTGCTGGGTGCTCAGTGCTCGGGGTGCTGTGTGCTCAGTGCTCAGTACTCAGGGTGCTGGGTGCTCAATGCTCGGGGTGCAGGGTGCTCAGTACTCAGGGAGCTGGGTGCTCGGTACTCAGGGTGCTGGGTGCTCATTACTCAGGGTGCTGGGTGCTCAGTACTCAGGGTGCTCAGTGCTTGGGGTGCTGGGTGCTCAGTGCTCAGGGTGCTCAGTGCTTGGGGTGTTGGGTGCTAAGTGCTCAGTACTCAGGGTGCTCGGTGCTCAGTGCTCAGGGTGCTCAGTGCTCAGTACTCAGGGTGCTCAGTGCTCAGTGCTCTGGGTGCTGGGTGCTCAGTGCTCGGGGTGCTGGGTGCTCAGTGCTCAGGGTGCTGGGTGCTCAGTACTCAGGGTGCTCAGTGCTCAGGGTGCTGGGTGCTCAGTGCTCGGGGTGCTGGGTACTCAGTGCTCAGTACACAGGGTGCTGGGTGCTCAGTGCTCGGGGTGCTGGGTGCTCAGTGCTCAGTACTCAGGGTGCTGGGTGCTCAGTGCTCGGGGTGCTGGGTGCTCAGTGCTCAGTACTCAGTATGCTGGGTGCTCAGTGCTCAGGGTGCTGGGTGCTCAGTGCTCGGGGTGCTGGGTGCTCAGTACTCAGGGTGCTCGGTGCTCAGTACTCAGGGTGCTCGGTGCTCAGTGCTCAGGGTGCTGTGTGCTCAGTACTCAGGGTGCTGGGTGCTCGGTGCTCAGTATGCTGGGTGCTCAGTTCTCAGGGTGCTGGCTGCTCAGTACTCAGGGTGCTCGGTGTTCAGTACTCAGGGTACTGGCTGCTCAGTGCTCGGGGTGCTCAGTGCTTGGGGTGCTGGGTGCTCAGTACTCAGGGTGCTCAGTGCTTGGGGTGTTGGGTGCTTAGTACTCAGGGTGCTGGGTGCTCAGTGCTCAGGGTGCTGGGTGCTCAGTACTCAGGGTGCTGGGTGCTCAGTGCTCGGGGTGCTGGGTGCTCAGTACTCGGGGTGCTCAGTGCTCAGTACTCAGGGTGCTGGGTGCTCAGTGCTCAGGGTGCTGGGTGCTCAGCGCTCGGGGTGCTGGCTGCTCGGTTCTCAGGTTGCTGGGTGCTCAGTACTCGGGGTGCTGGGTGCTCAGTACTCAGGGTGCTGGGTGCTCATTGCTGGGGGTGCTGGGTGCTCAGTACTCAGGGTGCTGGGTGCTCATTGCTGGGGGTGCTGGCTGCTCGGTTCTCAGGTTGCTAGGTGCTCAGTACTCGGGGTGCTGGGTGCTCAGTACTCAGGGTGCTGGGTGCTCATTGCTGGGGGTGCTGGGTGCTCAGTGCTCAGGTTGCTGGGTGCTCAGTACACGGGGTGCTCAGTGCTCAGTACTCAGGGTGCTGGGTGCTCATTGCTCGGGGTGCTGGGTGCTCAGTGCTCAGGGTGCTGGGTGCCCCATGCTCGGGGTGCTGGGTGCTCAGTACTCGGGGTGCTGGGTGCTCCGTGCTCAGGGTGCTGGGTCGCAGTGCTCGGGGTACTGGGTACTCAGTGCTCAGTACACAGGGTGCTGGGTGCTCAGTGCTCGGGGTGCTGTGTGCTCAGTGCTCAGTACTCAGGGTGCTGGGTGCTCAGTGCTCGGGGTGCAGGGTGCTCAGTACTCAGGGAGCTGGGTGCTCAGTACTCAGGGTGCTGGGTGCTCATTACTCAGGGTGCTTGGTGCTCAGTACTCAGGGTGCTCAGTGCTTGGGGTGCTGGGTGCTCAGTGCTCAGGGTGCTCAGTGCTTGGGGTGTTGGGTGCTCAGTGCTCAGTACTCAGGGTGCTCGGTGCTCAGTGCTCAGGGTGCTCAGTGCTCAGTACTCAGGGTGCTCAGTGCTCAGTGCTCTGGGTGCTGGGTGCTCAGTGCTCGGGGTGCTGGGTGCTCAGTGCTCAGGGTGCTGGGTGCTCAGTACTCAGGGTGCTCAGTGCTCAGGGTGCTGGGTGCTCAGTGCTCGGGGTGCTGGGTACTCAGTGCTCAGTACACAGGGTGCTGGGTGCTCAGTGCTCGGGGTGCTGGGTGCTCAGTGCTCAGTACTCAGAGTGCTGGGTGCTCAGTGCTCGGGGTGCTGGATGCTCAGTACTCAGGGTGCTGGGTGCTCAGTGCTCAGGGTGCTGGGTGCTCAGTACTCAGGGTGCTGGGTGCTCAGTACGCAGTATGCTGGGTGCTCAGTGGTCAGGGTGCTGGGTGCTCAGTGCTCGTGGTGCTGGGTGCTCAGTACTCAGGGTGCTCGGTGCTCAGTACTCAGGGTGCTGGGTGCTCAGTGCTCAGGGTGCTGTGTGCTCAGTACTCAGGGTGCTGGGTGCTCGGTGCTCAGTATGCTGGGTGCTCAGTACTCAGGGTGCTGGCAGCTCAGTACTCAGGGTGCTCGGTGCTCAGTACTCAGGGTGCTGGCTGCTCAGTGCTCGGGGTGCTCAGTGCTTGGGGTGCTGGGTGCTCAGTACTCAGGGTGCTCAGTGCTTGGGCTGTTGGGTGCTTAGTACTCAGGGTGCTGGGTGCTCAGGGCTCAGGGTGCTGGGTGCTCAGTACTCAGGGTGCTGGGTGCTCAGTGCTCGGGGTGCTGGGTGCTCAGTACTCGGGGTGCTCAGTGCTCAGTACTCAGGGTGCTGGGTGCTCAGTGCTCAGGGTGCTGGGTGCTCAGCGCTCGGGGTGCTGGCTGCTCGGTTCTCAGGTTGCTGGGTGCTCAGTACTCGGGGTGCTGGGTGCTCAGTACTCAGGGTGCTGGGTGCTCATTGCTGGGGGTGCTGGGTGCTCAGTACTCAGGGTGCTGGGTGCTCATTGCTGGGGGTGCTGGCTGCTCGGTTCTCAGGTTGCTGGGTGCTCAGTACTCGGGGTGCTGGGTGCTCAGTACTCAGGGTGCTGGGTGCTCAGTGCTCGGGGTGCTGGGTGCTCAGTACTCGGGGTGCTCAGTGCTCAGTACTCAGGGTGCTGGGTGCTCAGTGCTCAGGGTGCTGGGTGCTCAGCGCTCGGGGTGCTGGCTGCTCGGTTCTCAGGTTGCTGGGTGCTCAGTACTCGGGGTGCTGGGTGCTCAGTGCTCGGGGTGCTGGGTGTCTCAGTGCTCAGGGTGCTGGGTGCTCAGTGCTCAGAGTGCTGGGTGCTCAGTACTCAGGGTGCTCGGTGCTCAGTACTCAGGGTGCTGGGTGCTCAGCGCTCAGGGTGCTCAGTGCTCAGTTCTCAGCGTGCTGGGTGCTCAGTGCTCAGGGTGCTCGGTGCTCAGTACTCAGGGTGCTCAGTGCTCAGTACTCAGCGTTCTGGGTGCTCAGTGCTCAGGGTGCTGTTTTCTCAGTACTCAGGGTGCTGGGTGCTTAGTACTCAGGGTGCTCGGTCCTCAGTGCTCAGGGTGCTGGGTGCTCAGTACTCAGGGTGCATGGTGCTCAGTGCTCAGGGTCCTCAGTGCTCAGTACTCAGGGTGCTCAGTGCTCAGTGCTCTGGGTGCTGGGTGCTCAGTGCTCGGGGTGCTGGGTGCTCAGTGCTCAGTACTCAGGGTGCTGGGTGCTCAGTGCTCGGGGTGCTGGATGCTCAGTACTCAGGGTGCTGGGTGCTCAGTGCTCAGGGTGCTGGGTGCTCAGTACTCAGGGTGCTGGGTGCCCAGTACGCAGTATGCTGGGTGCTCAGTGCTCAGGGTGCTGGGTGCTCAGTGCTCGGGGTGCTGGGTGCTCAGTACTCAGGGTGCTCGGTGCTCAGTACTCAGGGTGCTGGGTGCTCAGTGCTCAGGGTGCTGTGTGCTCAGTACTCAGGGTGCTGGGTGCTCGGTGCTCAGTATGCTGGGTGCTCAGTTCTCAGGGTGCTGGCAGCTCAGTACTCAGGGTGCTCGGTGCTCAGTACTCAGGGTGCTGGCTGCTCAGTGCTCGGGGTGCTCAGTGCTTGGGGTGCTGGGTGCTCAGTACTCAGGGTGCTCAGTGCTTGGGGTGTTGGGTGCTTAGTACTCAGGGTGCTGGGTTCTCAGTGCTCAGGGTGCTGGGTGCTCAGTACTCAGGGTGCTGGGTGCTCAGTACTCAGGGTGCTGGGTGCTCAGTACTCAGGGTGCTCAGTGCTTGGGGTGCTGGGTGCTCAGTGCTCAGGGTGCTCAGTGCTTGGGGTGTTGGGTGCTCAGTGCTCAGTACTCAGGGTGCTCGGTGCTCAGTGCTCAGGGTGCTCAGTGCTCAGTACTCAGGGTGCTCAGTGCTCAGTGCTCTGGGTGCTGGGTGCTCAGTGCTCGTGGTGCTGGGTGCTCAGTGCTCAGGGTGCTGGGTGCTCAGTACTCAGGGTGCTCAGTGCTCAGGGTGCTGGGTGCTCAGTGCTCGGGGTGCTGGGTACTCAGTGCTCAGTACACAGGGTGCTGGGTGCTCAGTGCTCGGGGTGCTGGGTGCTCAGTGCTCAGTACTCAGGGTGCTGGGTGCTCAGTGCTCGGGGTGCTGGATGCTCAGTACTCAGGGTGCTGGGTGCTCAGTGCTGAGGGTGCTGGGTGCTCAGTGCTCAGGGTGCTGGGTGCTCAGTACTCAGTATGCTGGGTGCTCAGTGCTCAGGGTGCTGGGTGCTCAGTGCTCGGGGTGCTGGGTGCTCAGTACTCAGGGTGCTCGCTGCTCAGTACTCAGGGTGCTGGGTGCTCAGTGCTCAGGGTGCTTTGTGCTCAGTACTCAGGGTGCTGGGTGCTCGGTGCTCAGTATGCTGGGTGCTCAGTTCTCAGGGTGCTGGCTGCTCAGTACTCAGGGTGCTCGGGGCTCAGTACTCAGGGTACTGGCTGCTCAGTGCTCGGGGTGCTCAGTGCTTGGGGTGCTGGGTGCTCAGTACTCAGGGTGCTCAGTGCTTGGGGTGTTGGGTGCTTAGTACTCAGGGTGCTGGGTGCTCAGTGCTCAGGGTGCTGGGTGCTCAGTACTCAGGGTTCTGGGTGCTCAGTGCTCGGGGTGCTGGGTGCTCAGTACTCGGGGTGCTCAGTGCTCAGTACTCAGGGTGCTGGGTGCTCAGTGCTCAGGGTGCTGGGTGCTCAGCGCTCGGGGTGCTGGCTGCTCGGTTCTCAGGTTGCTGGGTGCTCAGTACTCGGGGTGCTGGGTGCTCAGTACTCAGGGTGCTGGGTGCTCATTGCTGGGGGTGCTGGGTGCTCAGTACTCAGGGTGCTGGGTGCTCATTGCTGGGGGTGCTGGCTGCTCGGTTCTCAGGTTGCTGGGTGCTCAGTACTCGGGGTGCTGGGTGCTCAGTACTCAGGGTGCTGGGTGCTCATTGCTGGGGGTGCTGGGTGCTCAGTGCTCAGGTTGCTGGGTGCTCAGTACACGGGGTGCTCGGTGCTCAGTACTCAGGGTGCTGGGTGCTCATTGCTCGGGGTGCTGGGTTCTCAGTGCTCAGGGTGCTGGGTGCCCCATGCTCGGGGTGCTGGGTGCTCAGTACTCGGGGTGCTGGGTGCTCCGTGCTCAGGGTGCTGGGTCGCAGTGCTCGGGGTACTCGGTACTCAGTGCTCAGTAAACAGGGTGCTGGGTGCTCAGTGCTCGGGGTGCTGTGTGCTCAGTGCTCAGTACTCAGGGTGCTGGGTGCTCAGTGCTCGGGGTGCAGGGTGCTCAGTACTCAGGGAGCTGGGTGCTCAGTACTCAGGGTGCTGGGTGCTCATTACTCAGGGTGCTGGGTGCTCAGTACTCAGGGTGCTCAGTGCTTGGGGTGCTGGGTGCTCAGTGCTCAGGGTGCTCAGTGCTTGGGGTGTTGGGTGCTCAGTGCTCAGTACTCAGGGTGCTCGGTGCTCAGTGCTCAGGGTGCTCAGTGCTCAGTACTCAGGGTGCTCAGTGCTCAGTGCTCTGGGTGCTGGGTGCTCAGTGCTCGGGGTGCTGGGTGCTCAGTGCTCAGGGTGCTGGGTGCTCAGTACTCAGGGTGCTCAGTGCTCAGGGTGCTGGGTGCTCAGTGCTCGGGGTGCTGGGTACTCAGTGCTCAGTACACAGGGTGCTGGGTGCTCAGTGCTCGGGGTGCTGGGTGCTCAGTGCTCAGTACTCAGGGTGCTGGGTGCTCAGTGCTCGGGGTCCTGGATGCTCAGTACTCAGGGTGCTGGGTGCTCAGTGCTCAGGGTGCTGGGTGCTCAGTACTCAGGGTGCTGGGTGCTCAGTACGCAGTATGCTGGGTGCTCAGTGGTCAGGGTGCTGGGTGCTCAGTGCTCGGGGTGCTGGGTGCTCAGTACTCAGGGTGCTCGGTGCTCAGTACTCAGGGTGCTGGGTGCTCAGTGCTCAGGGTGCTGTGTGCTCAGTACTCAGGGTGCTGGGTGCTCGGTGCTCAGTATGCTGGGTGCTCAGTACTCAGGGTGCTGGCAGCTTAGTACTCAGGGTGCTCGGTGCTCAGTACTCAGGGTGCTGGCTGCTCAGTGCTCGGGGTGCTCAGTGCTTGGGGTGCTGGGTGCTCAGTACTCAGGGTGCTCAGTGCTTGGGGTGTTGGGTGCTTAGTACTCAGGGTGCTGGGTGCTCAGTGCTCAGGGTGCTGGGTGCTCAGTACTCAGGGTGCTGGGTGCTCAGTGCTCGGGGTGCTGGGTGCTCAGTACTCGGGGTGCTCAGTGCTCAGTACTCAGGGTGCTGGGTGCTCAGTGCTCAGGGTGCTGGGTGCTCAGCGCTCGGGGTGCTGGCTGCTCGGTTCTCAGGTTGCTGGGTGCTCAGTACTCGGGGTGCTGGGTGCTCAGTACTCAGGGTGCTGGGTGCTCATTGCTGGGGGTGCTGGGTGCTCAGTACTCAGGGTGCTGGGTGCTCATTGCTGGGGGTGCTGGCTGCTCGGTTCTCAGGTTGCTGGGTGCTCAGTACTCGGGGTGCTGGGTGCTCAGTACTCAGGGTGCTGGGTGCTCATTGCTGGGGGTGCTGGGTGCTCAGTGCTCAGGTTGCTGGGTGCTCAGTACACGGGGTGCTCAGTGCTCAGTACTCAGGGTGCTGGGTGCTCATTGCTCGGGGTGCTGGGTGCTCAGTGCTCAGGGTGCTGGGTGCCCCATGCTCGGAGTGCTGGGTGCTCAGTACTCAAGGTGCTGGGTGCTCCGTGCTCAGGGTGCTGGGTCGCAGTGCTCGGGGTACTGGGTACTCAGTGCTCAGTACACAGGGTGCTGGGTGCTCAGTGCTCGGGGTGCTGTGTGCTCAGTGCTCAGTACTCAGGGTGCTGGGTGCTCAGTGCTCGGGGTGCAGGGTGCTCAGTACTCAGGGAGCTGGGTGCTCAGTACTCAGGGTGCTGGGTGCTCATTACTCAGGGTGCTGGGTGCTCAGTACTCAGGGTGCTCAGTGCTTGGGGTGCTGGGTGCTCAGTGCTCAGGGTGCTCAGTGCTTGGGGTGTTGGGTGCTCAGTGCTCAGTACTCAGGGTGCTCGGTGCTCAGTGCTCAGGGTGCTCAGTGCTCAGTACTCAGGGTGCTCAGTGCTCAGTGCTCTGGGTGCTGGGTGCTCAGTGCTCGGGGTGCTGGGTGCTCAGTGCTCAGGGTGCTGGGTGCTCAGTACTCAGGGTGCTCAGTGCTCAGGGTGCTGGGTGCTCAGTGCTCGGGGTGCTGGGTACTCAGTGCTCAGGGTGCTGGGTGCTCAGTACTCAGGGTGCTGGGTGCCCAGTACGCAGTATGCTGGGTGCTCAGTGCTCAGGGTGCTGGGTGCTCAGTGCTCGGGGTGCTGGGTGCTCAGTACTCAGGGTGCTCGGTGCTCAGTACTCAGGGTGCTGGGTGCTCAGTGCTCAGGGTGCTGTGTGCTCAGTACTCAGGGTGCTGGGTGCTCGGTGCTCAGTATGCTGGGTGCTCAGTTCTCAGGGTGCTGGCAGCTCAGTACTCAGGGTGCTCGGTGCTCAGTACTCAGGGTGCTGGCTGCTCAGTGCTCGGGGTGCTCAGTGCTTGGGGTGCTGGGTGCTCAGTACTCAGGGTGCTCAGTGCTTGGGGTGTTGGGTGCTTAGTACTCAGGGTGCTGGGTGCTCAGTGCTCAGGGTGCTGGGTGCTCAGTACTCAGGGTGCTGGGTGCTCAGTACTCAGGGTGCTGGGTGCTCAGTACTCAGGGTGCTCAGTGCTTGGGGTGCTGGGTGCTCAGTGCTCAGGGTGCTCAGTGCTTGGGGTGTTGGGTGCTCAGTGCTCAGTACTCAGGGTGCTCGGTGCTCAGTGCTCAGGGTGCTCAGTGCTCAGTACTCAGGGTGCTCAGTGCTCAGTGCTCTGGGTGCTGGGTGCTCAGTGCTCGTGGTGCTGGGTGCTCAGTGCTCAGGGTGCTGGGTGCTCAGTACTCAGGGTGGTCAGTGCTCAGGGTGCTGGGTGCTCAGTGCTCGGGGTGCTGGGTACTCAGTGCTCAGTACACAGGGTGCTGGGTGCTCAGTGCTCGGGGTGCTGGGTGCTCAGTGCTCAGTACTCAGGGTGCTGGGTGCTCAGTGCTCGGGGTGCTGGATGCTCAGTACTCAGGGTGCTGGGTGCTCAGTGCTGAGGGTGCTGGGTGCTCAGTGCTCAGGGTGCTGGGTGCTCAGTACTCAGTATGCTGGGTGCTCAGTGCTCAGGGTGCTGGGTGCTCAGTGCTCGGGGTGCTGGGTGCTCAGTACTCAGGGTGCTCGCTGCTCAGTACTCAGGGTGCTGGGTGCTCAGTGCTCAGGGTGCTTTGTGCTCAGTACTCAGGGTGCTGGGTGCTCGGTGCTCAGTATGCTGGGTGCTCAGTTCTCAGGGTGCTGGCTGCTCAGTACTCAGGGTGCTCGGGGCTCAGTACTCAGGGTACTGGCTGCTCAGTGCTCGGGGTGCTCAGTGCTTGGGGTGCTGGGTGCTCAGTACTCAGGGTGCTCAGTGCTTGGGGTGTTGGGTGCTTAGTACTCAGGGTGCTGGGTGCTCAGTGCTCAGGGTGCTGGGTGCTCAGTACTCAGGGTTCTGGGTGCTCAGTGCTCGGGGTGCTGGGTGCTCAGTACTCGGGGTGCTCAGTGCTCAGTACTCAGGGTGCTGGGTGCTCAGTGCTCAGGGTGCTGGGTGCTCAGCGCTCGGGGTGCTGGCTGCTCGGTTCTCAGGTTGCTGGGTGCTCAGTACTCGGGGTGCTGGGTGCTCAGTACTCAGGGTGCTGGGTGCTCATTGCTGGGGGTGCTGGGTGCTCAGTACTCAGGGTGCTGGGTGCTCATTGCTGGGGGTGCTGGCTGCTCGGTTCTCAGGTTGCTGGGTGCTCAGTACTCGGGGTGCTGGGTGCTCAGTACTCAGGGTGCTGGGTGCTCATTGCTGGGGGTGCTGGGTGCTCAGTGCTCAGGTTGCTGGGTGCTCAGTACACGGGGTGCTCGGTGCTCAGTACTCAGGGTGCTGGGTGCTCATTGCTCGGGGTGCTGGGTTCTCAGTGCTCAGGGTGCTGGGTGCCCCATGCTCGGGGTGCTGGGTGCTCAGTACTCGGGGTGCTGGGTGCTCCGTGCTCAGGGTGCTGGGTCGCAGTGCTCGGGGTACTGGGTACTCAGTGCTCAGTAAACAGGGTGCTGGGTGCTCAGTGCTCGGGGTGCTGTGTGCTCAGTGCTCAGTACTCAGGGTGCTGGGTGCTCAGTGCTCGGGGTGCAGGGTGCTCAGTACTCAGGGAGCTGGGTGCTCAGTACTCAGGGTGCTGGGTGCTCATTACTCAGGGTGCTGGGTGCTCAGTACTCAGGGTGCTCAGTGCTTGGGGTGCTGGGTGCTCAGTGCTCAGGGTGCTCAGTGCTTGGGGTGTTGGGTGCTCAGTGCTCAGTACTCAGGGTGCTCGGTGCTCAGTGCTCAGGGTGCTCAGTGCTCAGTACTCAGGGTGCTCAGTGCTCAGTGCTCTGGGTGCTGGGTGCTCAGTGCTCGGGGTGCTGGGTGCTCAGTGCTCAGGGTGCTGGGTGCTCAGTACTCAGGGTGCTCAGTGCTCAGGGTGCTGGGTGCTCAGTGCTCGGGGTGCTGGGTACTCAGTGCTCAGTACACAGGGTGCTGGGTGCTCAGTGCTCGGGGTGCTGGGTGCTCAGTGCTCAGTACTCAGGGTGCTGGGTGCTCAGTGCTCGGGGTCCTGGATGCTCAGTACTCAGGGTGCTGGGTGCTCAGTGCTCAGGGTGCTGGGTGCTCAGTACTCAGGGTGCTGGGTGCTCAGTACGCAGTATGCTGGGTGCTCAGTGGTCAGGGTGCTGGGTGCTCAGTGCTCGGGGTGCTGGGTGCTCAGTACTCAGGGTGCTCGGTGCTCAGTACTCAGGGTGCTGGGTGCTCAGTGCTCAGGGTGCTGTGTGCTCAGTACTCAGGGTGCTGGGTGCTCGGTGCTCAGTATGCTGGGTGCTCAGTACTCAGGGTGCTGGCAGCTTAGTACTCAGGGTGCTCGGTGCTCAGTACTCAGGGTGCTGGCTGCTCAGTGCTCGGGGTGCTCAGTGCTTTGGGTGCTGGGTGCTCAGTACTCAGGGTGCTCAGTGCTTGGGGTGTTGGGTGCTTAGTACTCAGGGTGCTGGGTGCTCAGTGCTCAGGGTGCTGGGTGCTCAGTACTCAGGGTGCTGGGTGCTCAGTGCTCGGGGTGCTGGGTGCTCAGTACTCGGGGTGCTCAGTGCTCAGTACTCAGGGTGCTGGGTGCTCAGTGCTCAGGGTGCTGGGTGCTCAGCGCTCGGGGTGCTGGCTGCTCGGTTCTCAGGTTGCTGGGTGCTCAGTACTCGGGGTGCTGGGTGCTCAGTACTCAGGGTGCTGGGTGCTCATTGCTGGGGGTGCTGGGTGCTCAGTACTCAGGGTGCTGGGTGCTCATTGCTGGGGGTGCTGGCTGCTCGGTTCTCAGGTTGCTGGGTGCTCAGTACTCGGGGTGCTGGGTGCTCAGTACTCAGGGTGCTGGGTGCTCATTGCTGGGGGTGCTGGGTGCTCAGTGCTCAGGTTGCTGGGTGCTCAGTACACGGGGTGCTCAGTGCTCAGTACTCAGGGTGCTGGGTGCTCATTGCTCGGGGTGCTGGGTGCTCAGTGCTCAGGGTGCTGGGTGCCCCATGCTCGGAGTGCTGGGTGCTCAGTACTCAAGGTGCTGGGTGCTCCGTGCTCAGGGTGCTGGTTCGCAGTGCTCGGGGTACTGGGTACTCAGTGCTCAGTACACAGGGTGCTGGGTGCTCAGTGCTCGGGGTGCTGTGTGCTCAGTGCTCAGTACTCAGGGTGCTGGGTGCTCAGTGCTCGGGGTGCAGGGTGCTCAGTACTCAGGGAGCTGGGTGCTCAGTACTCAGGGTGCTGGGTGCTCATTACTCAGGGTGCTGGGTGCTCAGTACTCAGGGTGCTCAGTGCTTGGGGTGCTGGGTGCTCAGTGCTCAGGGTGCTCAGTGCTTGGGGTGTTGGGTGCTCAGTGCTCAGTACTCAGGGTGCTCGGTGCTCAGTGCTCAGGGTGCTCAGTGCTCAGTACTCAGGGTGCTCAGTGCTCAGTGCTCTGGGTGCTGGGTGCTCAGTGCTCGGGGTGCTGGGTGCTCAGTGCTCAGGGTGCTGGGTGCTCAGTACTCAGGGTGCTCAGTGCTCAGGGTGCTGGGTGCTCAGTGCTCGGGGTGCTGGGTACTCAGTGCTCAGGGTGCTGGGTGCTCAGTACTCAGGGTGCTGGGTGCCCAGTACGCAGTATGCTGGGTGCTCAGTGCTCAGGGTGCTGGGTGCTCAGTGCTCGGGGTGCTGGGTGCTCAGTACTCAGGGTGCTCGGTGCTCAGTACTCAGGGTGCTGGGTGCTCAGTGCTCAGGGTGCTGTGTGCTCAGTACTCAGGGTGCTGGGTGCTCGGTGCTCAGTATGCTGGGTGCTCAGTTCTCAGGGTGCTGGCAGCTCAGTACTCAGGGTGCTCGGTGCTCAGTACTCAGGGTGCTGGCTGCTCAGTGCTCGGGGTGCTCAGTGCTTGGGGTGCTGGGTGCTCAGTACTCAGGGTGCTCAGTGCTTGGGGTGTTGGGTGCTTAGTACTCAGGGTGCTGGGTGCTCAGTGCTCAGGGTGCTGGGTGCTCAGTACTCAGGGTGCTGGGTGCTCAGTACTCAGGGTGCTGGGTGCTCAGTACTCAGGGTGCTCAGTGCTTGGGGTGCTGGGTGCTCAGTGCTCAGGGTGCTCAGTGCTTGGGGTGTTGGGTGCTCAGTGCTCAGTACTCAGGGTGCTCGGTGCTCAGTGCTCAGGGTGCTCAGTGCTCAGTACTCAGGGTGCTCAGTGCTCAGTGCTCTGGGTGCTGGGTGCTCAGTGCTCGTGGTGCTGGGTGCTCAGTGCTCAGGGTGCTGGGTGCTCAGTACTCAGGGTGGTCAGTGCTCAGGGTGCTGGGTGCTCAGTGCTCGGGGTGCTGGGTACTCAGTGCTCAGTACACAGGGTGCTGGGTGCTCAGTGCTCGGGGTGCTGGGTGCTCAGTGCTCAGTACTCAGGGTGCTGGGTGCTCAGTGCTCGGGGTGCTGGATGCTCAGTACTCAGGGTGCTGGGTGCTCAGTGCTGAGGGTGCTGGGTGCTCAGTGCTCAGGGTGCTGGGTGCTCAGTACTCAGTATGCTGGGTGCTCAGTGCTCAGGGTGCTGGGTGCTCAGTGCTCGGGGTGCTGGGTGCTCAGTACTCAGGGTGCTCGGTGCTCAGTACTCAGGGTGCTGGGTGCTCAGTGCTCAGGGTGCTGTGTGCTCAGTACTCAGGGTGCTGGGTGCTCGGTGCTCAGTATGCTGGGTGCTCAGTTCTCAGGGTGCTGGCAGCTCAGTACTCAGGGTGCTCGGTGCTCAGTACTCAGGGTACTGGCTGCTCAGTGCTCGGGGTGCTCAGTGCTTGGGGTGCTGGGTGCTCAGTACTCAGGGTGCTCAGTGCTTGGGGTGTTGGGTGCTTAGTACTCAGGGTGCTGGGTGCTCAGTGCTCAGGGTGCTGGGTGCTCAGTACTCAGGGTTCTGGGTGCTCAGTGCTCGTGGTGCTGGGTGCTCAGTACTCGGGGTGCTCAGTGCTCAGTACTCAGGGTGCTGGGTGCTCAGTGCTCAGGGTGCTGGGTGCTCAGCGCTCGGGGTGCTGGCTGCTCGGTTCTCAGGTTGCTGGGTGCTCAGTACTCGGGGTGCTGGGTGCTCAGTACTCAGGGTGCTGGGTGCTCATTGCTGGGGGTGCTGGGTGCTCAGTACTCAGGGTGCTGGGTGCTCATTGCTGGGGGTGCTGGCTGCTCGGTTCTCAGGTTGCTGGGTGCTCAGTACTCGGGGTGCTGGGTGCTCAGTACTCAGGGTGCTGGGTGCTCATTGCTGGGGGTGCTGGGTGCTCAGTGCTCAGGTTGCTGGGTGCTCAGTACACGGGGTGCTCGGTGCTCAGTACTCAGGGTGCTGGGTGCTCATTGCTCGGGGTGCTGGGTGCTCAGTACTCGGGGTGCTGGGTGCTCCGTGCTCAGGGTGCTGGGTCGCAGTGCTCGGGGTACTGGGGACTCAGTGCTCAGTACACAGGGTGCTGGGTGCTCAGTGCTCGGGGTGCTGTGTGCTCAGTGCTCAGTACTCAGGGTGCTGGGTGCTCAGTGCTCGGGGTGCAGGGTGCTCAGTACTCAGGGAGCTGGGTGCTCAGTACTCAGGGTGCTGGGTGCTCATTACTCAGGGTGCTGGGTGCTCAGTACTCAGGGTGCTCAGTGCTTGGGGTGCTGGGTGCTCAGTGCTCAGGGTGCTCAGTGCTTGGGGTGTTGGGTGCTCAGTGCTCAGTACTCAGGGTGCTCGGTGCTCAGTGCTCAGGGTGCTCAGTGCTCAGTACTCAGGGTGCTCAGTGCTCAGTGCTCTGGGTGCTGGGTGCTCAGTGCTCGGGGTGCTGGGTGCTCAGTGCTCAGGGTGCTGGGTGCTCAGTACTCAGGGTGCTCAGTGCTCAGGGTGCTGGGTGCTCAGTGCTCGGGGTGCTGGGTACTCAGTGCTCAGTACACAGGGTGCTGGGTGCTCAGTGCTCGGGGTGCTGGGTGCTCAGTGCTCAGTACTCAGGGTGCTGGGTGCTCAGTGCTCGGGGTGCTGGATGCTCAGTACTCAGGGTGCTGGGTGCTCAGTGCTCAGGGTGCTGGGTGCTCAGTACTCAGGGTGCTGGGTGCTCAGTACGCAGTATGCTGGGTGCTCAGTGGTCAGGGTGCTGGGTGCTCAGTGCTCGGGGTGCTGGGTGCTCAGTACTCAGGGTGCTCGGTGCTCAGTACTCAGGGTGCTGGGTGCTCAGTGCTCAGGGTGCTGTGTGCTCAGTACTCAGGGTGCTGGGTGCTCGGAGCTCAGTATGCTGGGTGCTCAGTACTCAGGGTGCTGGCAGCTCAGTACTCAGGGTGCTCGGTGCTCAGTACTCAGGGTGCTGGCTGCTCAGTGCTCGGGGTGCTCAGTGCTTGGGGTGCTGGGTGCTCAGTACTCAGGGTGCTCAGTGCTTGGGTTGTTGGGTGCTTAGTACTCAGGGTGCTGGGTGCTCAGTGCTCAGGGTGCTGGGTGCTCAGTACTCAGGGTGCTGGGTGCTCAGTGCTCGGGGTGCTGGGTGCTCAGTACTCGGGGTGCTCAGTGCTCAGTACTCAGCGTGCTGGGTGCTCAGTGCTCAGGGTGCTGGGTGCTCAGCGCTCGGGGTGCTGGCTGCTCGGTTCTCAGGTTGCTGGGTGCTCAGTACTCGGGGTGCTGGGTGCTCAGTACTCAGGGTGCTGGGTGCTCATTGCTGGGGGTGCTGGGTGCTCAGTACTCAGGGTGCTGGGTGCTCATTGCTGGGGGTGCTGGCTGCTCGGTTCTCAGGTTGCTGGGTGCTCAGTACACGGGGTGCTCGGTGCTCAGTACTCAGGGTGCTGGGTGCTCATTGCTCGGGGTGCTGGGTGCTCAGTGCTCAGGGTGCTGGGTGCCCCATGCTCGGGGTGCTGGGTGCTCAGTACTCAAGGTGCTGGGTGCTCCGTGCTCAGTGTGCTGGGTCGCAGTGCTCGGGGTACTGGGTACTCAGTGCTCAGTACACAGGGTGCTGGGTGCTCAGTGCTCGGGGTGCTGTGTGCTCAGTGCTCAGTACTCAGGGTGCTGGGTGCTCAGTGCTCGGGGTGCAGGGTGCTCAGTACTCAGGGAGCTGGGTGCTCAGTACTCAGGGTGCTGGGTGCTCATTACTCAGGGTGCTGGGTGCTCAGTACTCAGGGTGCTCAGTGCTTGGGGTGCTGGGTGCTCAGTGCTCAGGGTGCTCAGTGCTTGGGGTGTTGGGTGCTCAGTGCTCAGTACTCAGGGTGCTCGGTGCTCAGTGCTCAGTGCTCAGTACTCAGGGTGCTCAGTGCTCAGTGCTCTGGGTGCTGGGTGCTCAGTGCTCGGGGTGCTGGGTGCTCAGTGCTCAGGGTGCTGGGTGCTCAGTACTCAGGGTGCTCAGTGCTCAGGGTGCTGGGTGCTCAGTGCTCGGGGTGCTGGGTACTCAGTGCTCAGTACACAGGGTGCTGGGTGCTCAGTGCTCGGGGTGCTGGGTGCTCAGTGCTCAGTACTCAGGGTGCTGGGTGCTCAGTGCTCGGGGTGCTGCATGCTCAGTACTCAGGGTGCTGGGTGCTCAGTGCTCAGGGTGCTGGGTGCTCAGTACTCAGGGTGCTGGGTGCTCAGTACGCAGTATGCTGGGTGCTCAGTGGTCAGGGTGCTGGGTGCTCAGTGCTCGGGGTGCTGGGTGCTCAGTACTCAGGGTGCTCGGTGCTCAGTGCTCAGGGTGCTGGGTGCTCAGTACTCAGGGTGCTGGGTGCTCAGTGCTCGGGGTGCTGGGTGCTCAGTACTCAGGGTGCTGGGTGCTCATTGCTGGGGGTGCTGGCTGCTCGGTTCTCAGGTTGCTGGGTGCTCAGTACTCGGGGTGCTGGGTGCTCAGTACTCAGGGTGCTGGGTGCTCATTGCTGGGGGTGCTGGGTGCTCAGTGCTCAGGTTGCTGGGTGCTCAGTACACGGGGTGCTCGGTGCTCAGTACTCAGGGTGCTGGGTTCTCATTGCTCGGGGTGCTGGGTGCTCAGTGCTCAGGGTGCTGGGTGCCCCATGCTCGGAGTGCTGGGTGCTCATTGCTGGGGGTGCTGGGTGCTCAGTACTCAGGGTGCTGGGTGCTCATTGCTGGGGGTGCTGGCTGCTCGGTTCTCAGGTTGCTGGGTGCTCAGTACTCGGGGTGCTGGGTGCTCAGTACTCAGGGTGCTGGGTGCTCATTGCTGGGGGTGCTGGGTGCTCAGTACTCAGGGTGCTGGGTGCTCATTGCTGGGGGTGCTGGCTGCTCGGTTCTCAGGTTGCTGGGTGCTCAGTACTCGGGGTGCTGGGTGCTCAGTACTCAGGGTGCTGGGTGCTCATTGCTGGGGGTGCTGGGTGCTCAGTGCTCAGGTTGCTGGGTGCTCAGTACACGGGGTGCTCGGTGCTCAGTACTCAGGGTGCTGGGTTCTCATTGCTCGGGGTGCTGGGTGCTCAGTGCTCAGGGTGCTGGGTGCCCCATGCTCGGGGTGCTGGGTGCTCAGTACTCGGGGTGCTGGGTGCTCCGTGCTCAGGGTGCTGGGTCGCAGTGCTCGGGGTACTGGGTACTCAGTGCTCAGTACACAGGGTGCTGGGTGCTCAGTGCTCGGGGTGCTGTGTGCTCAGTGCTCAGTACTCAGGGTGCTGGGTGCTCAGTGCTCGGGGTGCAGGGTGCTCAGTACTCAGGGAGCTGGGTGCTCGGTACTCAGGGTGCTGGGTGCTCATTACTCAGGGTGCTGGGTGCTCAGTACTCAGGGTGCTCAGTGCTTGGGGTGCTGGGTGCTCAGTGCTCAGGGTGCTCAGTGCTTGGGGTGTTGGGTGCTCAGTGCTCAGTACTCAGGGTGCTCGGTGCTCAGTGCTCAGGGTGCTCAGTGCTCAGTACTCAGGGTGCTCAGTGCTCAGTGCTCTGGGTGCTGGGTGCTCAGTGCTCGGGGTGCTGGGTGCTCAGTGCTCAGGGTGCTGGGTGCTCAGTACTCAGGGTGCTCAGTGCTCAGGGTGCTGGGTGCTCAGTGCTCGGGGTGCTGGGTACTCAGTGCTCAGTACACAGGGTGCTGGGTGCTCAGTGCTCGGGGTGCTGGGTGCTCAGTGCTCAGTACTCAGGGTGCTGGGTGCTCAGTGCTCGGGGTGCTGGATGCTCAGTACTCAGGGTGCTGGGTGCTCAGTGCTCAGGGTGCTGGGTGCTCAGTACTCAGGGTGCTGGGTGCTCAGTACGCAGTATGCTGGGTGCTCAGTGGTCAGGGTGCTGGGTGCTCAGTGCTCGGGGTGCTGGGTGCTCAGTACTCAGGGTGCTCGGTGCTCAGTACTCAGGGTGCTGGGTGCTCAGTGCTCAGGGTGCTGTGTGCTCAGTACTCAGGGTGCTGGGTGCTCGGAGCTCAGTATGCTGGGTGCTCAGTACTCAGGGTGCTGGCAGCTCAGTACTCAGGGTGCTCGGTGCTCAGTACTCAGGGTGCTGGCTGCTCAGTGCTCGGGGTGCTCAGTGCTTGGGGTGCTGGGTGCTCAGTACTCAGGGTGCTCAGTGCTTGGGGTGTTGGGTGCTTAGTACTCAGGGTGCTGGGTGCTCAGTGCTCAGGGTGCTGGGTGCTCAGTACTCAGGGTGCTGGGTGCTCAGTGCTCGGGGTGCTGGGTGCTCAGTACTCGGGGTGCTCAGTGCTCAGTACTCAGCGTGCTGGGTGCTCAGTGCTCAGGGTGCTGGGTGCTCAGCGCTCGGGGTGCTGGCTGCTCGGTTCTCAGGTTGCTGGGTGCTCAGTACTCAGGGTGCTGGGTGCTCATTGCTGGGGGTGCTGGGTGCTCAGTACTCAGGGTGCTGGGTGCTCATTGCTGGGGGTGCTGGCTGCTCGGTTCTCAGGTTGCTGGGTGCTCAGTACTCGGGGTGCTGGGTGCTCAGTACTCAGGGTGCTGGGTGCTCATTGCTGGGGGTGCTGGGTGCTCAGTGCTCAGGTTGCTGGGTGCTCAGTACACGGGGTGCTCGGTGCTCAGTACTCAGGGTGCTGGGTGCTCATTGCTCGGGGTGCTGGGTGCTCAGTGCTCAGGGTGCTGGGTGCCCCATGCTCGGGGTGCTGGGTGCTCAGTACTCAAGGTGCTGGGTGCTCCGTGCTCAGGGTGCTGGGTCGCAGTGCTCGGGGTACTGGGTACTCAGTGCTCAGTACACAGGGTGCTGGGTGCTCAGTGCTCGGGGTGCTGTGTGCTCAGTGCTCAGTACTCAGGGTGCTGGGTGCTCAGTGCTCGGGGTGCAGGGTGCTCAGTACTCAGGGAGCTGGGTGCTCAGTACTCAGGGTGCTGGGTGCTCATTACTCAGGGTGCTGGGTGCTCAGTACTCAGGGTGCTCAGTGCTTGGGGTGCTGGGTGCTCAGTGCTCAGGGTGCTCAGTGCTTGGGGTGTTGGGTGCTCAGTGCTCAGTACTCAGGGTGCTCGGTGCTCAGTGCTCAGTGCTCAGTACTCAGGGTGCTCAGTGCTCAGTGCTCTGGGTGCTGGGTGCTCAGTGCTCGGGGTGCTGGGTGCTCAGTGCTCAGGGTGCTGGGTGCTCAGTACTCAGGGTGCTCAGTGCTCAGGGTGCTGGGTGCTCAGTGCTCGGGGTGCTGGGTACTCAGTGCTCAGTACACAGGGTGCTGGGTGCTCAGTGCTCGGGGTGCTGGGTGCTCAGTGCTCAGTACTCAGGGTGCTGGGTGCTCAGTGCTCGGGGTGCTGCATGCTCAGTACTCAGGGTGCTGGGTGCTCAGTGCTCAGGGTGCTGGGTGCTCAGTACTCAGGGTGCTGGGTGCTCAGTACGCAGTATGCTGGGTGCTCAGTGGTCAGGGTGCTGGGTGCTCAGTGCTCGGGGTGCTGGGTGCTCAGTACTCAGGGTGCTCGGTGCTCAGTGCTCAGGGTGCTGGGTGCTCAGTACTCAGGGTGCTGGGTGCTCAGTGCTCGGGGTGCTGGGTGCTCAGTACTCAGGGTGCTGGGTGCTCATTGCTGGGGGTGCTGGCTGCTCGGTTCTCAGGTTGCTGGGTGCTCAGTACTCGGGGTGCTGGGTGCTCAGTACTCAGGGTGCTGGGTGCTCATTGCTGGGGGTGCTGGGTGCTCAGTGCTCAGGTTGCTGGGTGCTCAGTACACGGGGTGCTCGGTGCTCAGTACTCAGGGTGCTGGGTTCTCATTGCTCGGGGTGCTGGGTGCTCAGTGCTCAGGGTGCTGGGTGCCCCATGCTCGGAGTGCTGGGTGCTCATTGCTGGGGGTGTTGGGTGCTCAGTACTCAGGGTGCTGGGTGCTCATTGCTGGGGGTGCTGGCTGCTCGGTTCTCAGGTTGCTGGGTGCTCAGTACTCGGGGTGCTGGGTGCTCAGTACTCAGGGTGCTGGGTGCTCATTGCTGGGGGTGCTGGGTGCTCAGTACTCAGGGTGCTGGGTGCTCATTGCTGGGGGTGCTGGCTGCTCGGTTCTCAGGTTGCTGGGTGCTCAGTACTCGGGGTGCTGGGTGCTCAGTACTCAGGGTGCTGGGTGCTCATTGCTGGGGGTGCTGGGTGCTCAGTGCTCAGGTTGCTGGGTGCTCAGTACACGGGGTGCTCGGTGCTCAGTACTCAGGGTGCTGGGTTCTCATTGCTCGGGGTGCTGGGTGCTCAGTGCTCAGGGTGCTGGGTGCCCCATGCTCGGGGTGCTGGGTGCTCAGTACTCGGGGTGCTGGGTGCTCCGTGCTCAGGGTGCTGGGTCGCAGTGCTCGGGGTACTGGGTACTCAGTGCTCAGTACACAGGGTGCTGGGTGCTCAGTGCTCGGGGTGCTGTGTGCTCAGTGCTCAGTACTCAGGGTGCTGGGTGCTCAGTGCTCGGGGTGCAGGGTGCTCAGTACTCAGGGAGCTGGGTGCTCGGTACTCAGGGTGCTGGGTGCTCATTACTCAGGGTGCTGGGTGCTCAGTACTCAGGGTGCTCAGTGCTTGGGGTGCTGGGTGCTCAGTGCTCAGGGTGCTCAGTGCTTGGGGTGTTGGGTGCTCAGTGCTCAGTACTCAGGGTGCTCGGTGCTCAGTGCTCAGGGTGCTCAGTGCTCAGTACTCAGGGTGCTCAGTGCTCAGTGCTCTGGGTGCTGGGTGCTCAGTGCTCGGGGTGCTGGGTGCTCAGTGCTCAGGGTGCTGGGTGCTCAGTACTCAGGGTGCTCAGTGCTCAGGGTGCTGGGTGCTCAGTGCTCGGGGTGCTGGGTACTCAGTGCTCAGTACACAGGGTGCTGGGTGCTCAGTGCTCGGGGTGCTGGGTGCTCAGTGCTCAGTACTCAGGGTGCTGGGTGCTCAGTGCTCGGGGTGCTGGGTGCTCAGTGCTCAGTACTCAGTATGCTGGGTGCTCAGTGCTCAGGGTGCTGGGTGCTCAGTGCTCGGAGTGCTGGGTGCTCAGTACTCAGGGTGCTCGGTGCTCAGTACTCAGGGTGCTCGGTGCTCAGTGCTCAGGGTGCTGTGTGCTCAGTACTCAGGGTGCTGGGTGCTCGGTGCTCAGTATGCTGGGTGCTCAGTTCTCAGGGTGCTGGCTGCTCAGTACTCAGGGTGCTCGGTGTTCAGTACTCAGGGTACTGGCTGCTCAGTGCTCGGGGTGCTCAGTGCTTGGGGTGCTGGGTGCTCAGTACTCAGGGTGCTCAGTGCTTGGGGTGTTGGGTGCTTAGTACTCAGGGTGCTGGGTGCTCAGTGCTCAGGGTGCTGGGTGCTCAGTACTCAGGGTGCTGGGTGCTCAGTGCTCGGGGTGCTGGGTGCTCAGTACTCGGGGTGCTCAGTGCTCAGTACTCAGGGTGCTGGGTGCTCAGTGCTCAGGGTGCTGGGTGCTCAGCGCTCGGGGTGCTGGCTGCTCGGTTCTCAGGTTGCTGGGTGCTCAGTACTCGGGGTGCTGGGTGCTCAGTACTCAGGGTGCTGGGTGCTCATTGCTGGGGGTGCTGGGTGCTCAGTACTCAGGGTGCTGGGTGCTCATTGCTGGGGGTGCTGGCTGCTCGGTTCTCAGGTTGCTCGGTGCTCAGTACTCGGGGTGCTGGGTGCTCAGTACTCAGGGTGCTGGGTGCTCATTGCTGGGGGTGCTGGGTGCTCAGTGCTCAGGTTGCTGGGTGCTCAGTACACGGGGTGCTCGGTGCTCAGTACTCAGGGTGCTGGGTGCTCATTGCTCGGGGTGCTGGGTGCTCAGTGCTCAGGGTGCTGGGTGCCCCATGCTCGGGGTGCTGGGTGCTCAGTACTCGGGGTGCTGGGTGCTCCGTGCTCAGGGTGCTGGGTCGCAGTGCTCGGGGTACTGGGTACTCAGTGCTCAGTACACAGGGTGCTGGGTGCTCAGTGCTCGGGGTGCTGTGTGCTCAGTGCTCAGTACTCAGGGTGCTGGGTGCTCAGTGCTCGGGGTGCAGGGTGCTCAGTACTCAGGGAGCTGGGTGCTCAGTACTCAGGGTGCTGGGTGCTCATTACTCAGGGTGCTGGGTGCTCAGTACTCAGGGTGCTCAGTGCTTGGGGTGCTGGGTGCTCAGTGCTCAGGGTGCTCAGTGCTTGGGGTGTTGGGTGCTCAGTGCTCAGTACTCAGGGTGCTCGGTGCTCAGTGCTCAGGGTGCTCAGTGCTCAGTACTCAGGGTGCTCAGTGCTCAGTGCTCTGGGTGCTGGGTGCTCAGTGCTCGGGGTGCTGGGTGCTCAGTGCTCAGGGTGCTGGGTGCTCAGTACTCAGGGTGCTCAGTGCTCAGGGTGCTGGGTGCTCAGTGCTCGGGGTGCTGGGTACTCAGTGCTCAGTACACAGGGTGCTGGGTGCTCAGTGCTCGGGGTGCTGGGTGCTCAGTGCTCAGTACTCAGGGTGCTGGGTGCTCAGTGCTCGGGGTGCTGGATGCTCAGTACTCAGGGTGCTGGGTGCTCAGTGCTCAGGGTGCTGTGTGCTCAGTACTCAGGGTGCTGGGTGCTCGGTGCTCAGTATGCTGGGTGCTCAGTACTCAGGGTGCTGGCAGCTCAGTACTCAGGGTGCTCGGTGCTCAGTACTCAGGGTGCTGGCTGCTCAGTGCTCGGGGTGCTCAGTGCTTGGGGTGCTGTGTGCTCAGTACTCAGGGTGCTCAGTGCTTGGGGTGTTGGGTGCTTAGTACTCAGGGTGCTGGGTGCTCAGTGCTCAGGGTGCTGGGTGCTCAGTACTCAGGGTGCTGGGTGCTCAGTGCTCGGGGTGCTGGGTGCTCAGTACTCGGGGTGCTCAGTGCTCAGTACTCAGGGTGCTGGGTGCTCAGTGCTCAGGGTGCTGGGTGCTCAGCGCTCGGGGTGCTGGCTGCTCGGTTCTCAGGTTGCTGGGTGCTCAGTACTCGGGGTGCTGGGTGCTCAGTACTCAGGGTGCTGGGTGCTCATTGCTGGGGGTGCTGGGTGCTCAGTACTCAGGGTGCTGGGTGCTCATTGCTGGGGGTGCTGGCTGCTCGGTTCTCAGGTTGCTGGGTGCTCAGTACTCGGGGTGCTGGGTGCTCAGTACTCAGGGTGCTGGGTGCTCATTGCTGGGGGTGCTGGGTGCTCAGTGCTCAGGTTGCTGGGTGCTCAGTACACGGGGTGCTCGGTGCTCAGTACTCAGGGTGCTGGGTGCTCATTGCTCGGGGTGCTGGGTGCTCAGTGCTCAGGGTGCTGGGTGCCCCATGCTCGGGGTGCTGGGTGCTCAGTACTCAAGGTGCTGGGTGCTCCGTGCTCAGGGTGCTGGGTCGCAGTGCTCGGGGTACTGGGTACTCAGTGCTCAGTACACAGGGTGCTGGGTGCTCAGTGCTCGGGGTGCTGTGTGCTCAGTGCTCAGTACTCAGGGTGCTGGGTGCTCAGTGCTCGGGGTGCAGGGTGCTCAGTACTCAGGGAGCTGGTTGCTCAGTACTCAGGGTGCTGGGTGCTCATTACTCAGGGTGCTGGGTGCTCAGTACTCAGGGTGCTCAGTGCTTGGGGTGCTGGGTGCTCAGTGCTCAGGGTGCTCAGTGCTTGGGGTGTTGGGTGCTCAGTGCTCAGTACTCAGGGTGCTCGGTGCTCAGTGCTCAGGGTGCTCAGTGCTCAGTACTCAGGGTGCTCAGTGCTCAGTGCTCTGGGTGCTGGGTGCTCAGTGCTCGGGGTGCTGGGTGCTCAGTGCTCAGGGTGCTGGGTGCTCAGTACTCAGGGTGCTCAGTGCTCAGGGTGCTGGGTGCTCAGTGCTCGGGGTGCTGGGTACTCAGTGCTCAGTACACAGGGTGCTGGGTGCTCAGTGCTCGGGGTGCTGGGTGCTCAGTGCTCAGTACTCAGGGTGCTGGGTGCTCAGTGCTCGGGGTGCTGGATGCTCAGTACTCAGGGTGCTGGGTGCTCAGTGCTCAGGGTGCTGGGTGCTCAGTACTCAGGGTGCTGGGTGCTCAGTACGCAGTATGCTGGGTGCTCAGTGGTCAGGGTGCTGGGTGCTCAGTGCTCGGGGTGATGGGTGCTCAGTACTCAGGGTGCTCGGTGCTCAGTACTCAGGGTGCTGGGTGCTCAGTGCTCAGGGTGCTGTGTGCTCAGTACTCAGGGTGCTTGGTGCTCAGTGCTCAGTATGCTGGGTGCTCAGTACTCAGGGTGCTGGCAGCTCAGTACTCAGGGTGCTCGGTGCTCAGTACTCAGGGTGCTGGCTGCTCAGTGCTCGGGGTGCTCAGTGCTTGGGGTGCTGGGTGCTCAGTACTCAGGGTGCTCAGTGCTTGGGGTGTTGGGTGCTTAGTACTCAGTGTGCTGGGTGCTCAGTGCTCAGGGTGCTGGGTGCTCAGTACTCAGGGTGCTGGGTGCTCAGTACTCAGGGTGCTGGGTGCTCAGTGCTCGGGGTGCTGGGTGCTCAGTACTCGGGGTGCTCAGTGCTCAGTACTCAGGGTGCTGGGTGCTCAGTGCTCAGGGTGCTGGGTGCTCAGCGCTCGGGGTGCTGGCTGCTCGGTTCTCAGGTTGCTGGGTGCTAAGTACTCGGGGTGCTGGGTGCTCAGTGCTCGGGGTGCTGGGTGTCTCAGTGCTCAGGGTGCTGGGTGCTCAGTGCTCAGAGTGCTGGGTGCTCAGTACTCAGGGTGCTCGGTGCTCAGTACTCAGGGTGCTGGGTGCTCAGCGCTCAGGGTGCTCAGTGCTCAGTTCTCAGCGTGCTGGGTGCTCAGTGTTCAGGGTGCTCGGTGCTCAGTACTCAGGGTGCTCAGTGCTCAGTACTCAGCGTTCTGGGTGCTCAGTGCTCAGGGTGCTGTTTTCTCAGTACTCAGGGTGCTGGGTGCTTAGTACTCAGGGTGCTCGGTCCTCAGTGCTCAGGGTGCTGGGTGCTCAGTACTCAGGGTGCATGGTGCTCAGTGCTCAGGGTCCTCAGTGCTCAGTACTCAGGGTGCTCAGTGCTCAGTGCTCTGGGTGCTGGGTGCTCAGTGCTCGGGGTGCTGGGTGCTCAGTGCTCAGGGTGCTGGGTGCTCAGTACTCAGGGTGCTCAGTGCTCAGGGTGCTGGGTGCTCAGTGCTCGGGGTGCTGGGTACTCAGTGCTCAGTACACAGGGTGCTGGGTGCTCAGTGCTCGGGGTGCTGGGTGCTCAGTGCTCAGTACTCAGGGTGCTGGGTGCTCAGTGCTCGGGGTGCTGGATGCTCAGTACTCAGGGTGCTGGGTGCTCATTGCTCGGGGTGCTGGGTGCTCAGTGCTCAGGGTGCTGGGTGCCCCATGCTCGGGGTGCTGGGTGCTCAGTACTCAAGGTGCTGGGTGCTCCGTGCTCAGGGTGCTGGGTCGCAGTGCTCGGGGTACTGGGTACTCAGTGCTCAGTACACAGGGTGCTGGGTGCTCAGTGCTCGGGGTGCTGTGTGCTCAGTGCTCAGTACTCAGGGTGCTGGGTGCTCAGTGCTCGGGGTGCAGGGTGCTCAGTACTCAGGGAGCTGGTTGCTCAGTACTCAGGGTGCTGGGTGCTCATTACTCAGGGTGCTGGGTGCTCAGTACTCAGGGTGCTCAGTGCTTGGGGTGCTGGGTGCTCAGTGCTCAGGGTGCTCAGTGCTTGGGGTGTTGGGTGCTCAGTGCTCAGTACTCAGGGTGCTCGGTGCTCAGTGCTCAGGGTGCTCAGTGCTCAGTACTCAGGGTGCTCAGTGCTCAGTGCTCTGGGTGCTGGGTGCTCAGTGCTCGGGGTGCTGGGTGCTCAGTGCTCAGGGTGCTGGGTGCTCAGTACTCAGGGTGCTCAGTGCTCAGGGTGCTGGGTGCTCAGTGCTCGGGGTGCTGGGTACTCAGTGCTCAGTACACAGGGTGCTGGGTGCTCAGTGCTCGGGGTGCTGGGTGCTCAGTGCTCAGTACTCAGGGTGCTGGGTGCTCAGTGCTCGGGGTGCTGGATGCTCAGTACTCAGGGTGCTGGGTGCTCAGTGCTCAGGGTGCTGGGTGCTCAGTACTCAGGGTGCTGGGTGCTCAGTACGCAGTATGCTGGGTGCTCAGTGGTCAGGGTGCTGGGTGCTCAGTGCTCGGGGTGATGGGTGCTCAGTACTCAGGGTGCTCGGTGCTCAGTACTCAGGGTGCTGGGTGCTCAGTGCTCAGGGTGCTGTGTGCTCAGTACTCAGGGTGCTGGGTGCTCAGTGCTCAGTATGCTGGGTGCTCAGTACTCAGGGTGCTGGCAGCTCAGTACTCAGGGTGCTCGGTGCTCAGTACTCAGGGTGCTGGCTGCTCAGTGCTCGGGGTGCTCAGTGCTTGGGGTGCTGGGTGCTCAGTACTCAGGGTGCTCAGTGCTTGGGGTGTTGGGTGCTTAGTACTCAGTGTGCTGGGTGCTCAGTGCTCAGGGTGCTGGGTGCTCAGTACTCAGGGTGCTGGGTGCTCAGTACTCAGGGTGCTGGGTGCTCAGTGCTCGGGGTGCTGGGTGCTCAGTACTCGGGGTGCTCAGTGCTCAGTACTCAGGGTGCTGGGTGCTCAGTGCTCAGGGTGCTGGGTGCTCAGCGCTCGGGGTGCTGGCTGCTCGGTTCTCAGGTTGCTGGGTGCTCAGTACTCGGGGTGCTGGGTGCTCAGTGCTCGGGGTGCTGGGTGTCTCAGTGCTCAGGGTGCTGGGTGCTCAGTGCTCAGAGTGCTGGGTGCTCAGTACTCAGGGTGCTCGGTGCTCAGTACTCAGGGTGCTGGGTGCTCAGCGCTCAGGGTGCTCAGTGCTCAGTTCTCAGCGTGCTGGGTGCTCAGTGCTCAGGGTGCTCGGTGCTCAGTACTCAGGGTGCTCAGTGCTCAGTACTCAGCGTTCTCTGTGCTCAGTGCTCAGGGTGCTGTTTTCTCAGTACTCAGGGTGCTGGGTGCTTAGTACTCAGGGTGCTCGGTCCTCAGTGCTCAGGGTGCTGGGTGCTCAGTACTCAGGGTGCATGGTGCTCAGTGCTCAGGGTCCTCAGTGCTCAGTACTCAGGGTGCTCAGTGCTCAGTGCTCTGGGTGCTGGGTGCTCAGTGCTCGGGGTGCTGGGTGCTCAGTGCTCAGGGTGCTGGGTGCTCAGTACTCAGGGTGCTCAGTGCTCAGGGTGCTGGGTGCTCAGTGCTCGGGGTGCTGGGTACTCAGTGCTCAGTACACAGGGTGCTGGGTGCTCAGTGCTCGGGGTGCTGGGTGCTCAGTGCTCAGTACTCAGGGTGCTGGGTGCTCAGTGCTCGGGGTGCTGGATGCTCAGTACTCAGGGTGCTGGGTGCTCAGTGCTCAGGGTGCTGGGTGCTCAGTACTCAGGGTGCTGGGTGCCCAGTACGCAGTATGCTGGGTGCTCAGTGCTCAGGGTGCTGGGTGCTCAGTGCTCGGGGTGCTGGGTGCTCAGTACTCAGGGTGCTCGGTGCTCAGTACTCAGGGTGCTGGGTGCTCGGTGCTCAGTATGCTGGGTGCTCAGTTCTCAGGGTGCTGGCAGCTCAGTACTCAGGGTGCTCGGTGCTCAGTACTCAGGGTGCTGGCTGCTCAGTGCTCGGGGTGCTCAGTGCTTGGGGTGCTGGGTGCTCAGTACTCAGGGTGCTCAGTGCTTGGGGTGTTGGGTGCTTAGTACTCAGGGTGCTGGGTGCTCAGTGCTCAGGGTGCTGGGTGCTCAGTACTCAGGGTGCTGGGTGCTCAGTACTCAGGGTGCTGGGTGCTCAGTACTCAGGGTGCTCAGTGCTTGGGGTGCTGGGTGCTCAGTGCTCAGGGTGCTCAGTGCTTGGGGTGTTGGGTGCTCAGTGCTCAGTACTCAGGGTGCTCGGTGCTCAGTGCTCAGGGTGCTCAGTGCTCAGTACTCAGGGTGCTCAGTGCTCAGTGCTCTGGGTGCTGGGTGCTCAGTGCTCGTGGTGCTGGGTGCTCAGTGCTCAGGGTGCTGGGTGCTCAGTACTCAGGGTGCTCAGTGCTCAGGGTGCTGGGTGCTCAGTGCTCGGGGTGCTGGGTACTCAGTGCTCAGTACACAGGGTGCTGGGTGCTCAGTGCTCGGGGTGCTGGGTGCTCAGTGCTCAGTACTCAGGGTGCTGGGTGCTCAGTGCTCGGGGTGCTGGATGCTCAGTACTCAAGGTGCTGGGTGCTCCGTGCTCAGGGTGCTGGGTCGCAGTGCTCGGGGTACTGGGTACTCAGTGCTCAGTACACAGGGTGCTGGGTGCTCAGTGCTCGGGGTGCTGTGTGCTCAGTGCTCAGTACTCAGGGTGCTGGGTGCTCAGTGCTCGGGGTGCAGGGTGCTCAGTACTCAGGGAGCTGGTTGCTCAGTACTCAGGGTGCTGGGTGCTCATTACTCAGGGTGCTGGGTGCTCAGTACTCAGGGTGCTCAGTGCTTGGGGTGCTGGGTGCTCAGTGCTCAGGGTGCTCAGTGCTTGGGGTGTTGGGTGCTCAGTGCTCAGTACTCAGGGTGCTCGGTGCTCAGTGCTCAGGGTGCTCAGTGCTCAGTACTCAGGGTGCTCAGTGCTCAGTGCTCTGGGTGCTGGGTGCTCAGTGCTCGGGGTGCTGGGTGCTCAGTGCTCAGGGTGCTGGGTGCTCAGTACTCAGGGTGCTCAGTGCTCAGGGTGCTGGGTGCTCAGTGCTCGGGGTGCTGGGTACTCAGTGCTCAGTACACAGGGTGCTGGGTGCTCAGTGCTCGGGGTGCTGGGTGCTCAGTGCTCAGTACTCAGGGTGCTGGGTGCTCAGTGCTCGGGGTGCTGGATGCTCAGTACTCAGGGTGCTGGGTGCTCAGTGCTCAGGGTGCTGGGTGCTCAGTACTCAGGGTGCTGGGTGCTCAGTACGCAGTATGCTGGGTGCTCAGTGGTCAGGGTGCTGGGTGCTCAGTGCTCGGGGTGATGGGTGCTCAGTACTCAGGGTGCTCGGTGCTCAGTACTCAGGGTGCTGGGTGCTCAGTGCTCAGGGTGCTGTGTGCTCAGTACTCAGGGTGCTGGGTGCTCAGTGCTCAGTATGCTGGGTGCTCAGTACTCAGGGTGCTGGCAGCTCAGTACTCAGGGTGCTCGGTGCTCAGTACTCAGGGTGCTGGCTGCTCAGTGCTCGGGGTGCTCAGTGCTTGGGGTGCTGGGTGCTCAGTACTCAGGGTGCTCAGTGCTTGGGGTGTTGGGTGCTTAGTACTCAGTGTGCTGGGTGCTCAGTGCTCAGGGTGCTGGGTGCTCAGTACTCAGGGTGCTGGGTGCTCAGTACTCAGGGTGCTGGGTGCTCAGTGCTCGGGGTGCTGGGTGCTCAGTACTCGGGGTGCTCAGTGCTCAGTACTCAGGGTGCTGGGTGCTCAGTGCTCAGGGTGCTGGGTGCTCAGCGCTCGGGGTGCTGGCTGCTCGGTTCTCAGGTTGCTGGGTGCTCAGTACTCGGGGTGCTGGGTGCTCAGTGCTCGGGGTGCTGGGTGTCTCAGTGCTCAGGGTGCTGGGTGCTCAGTGCTCAGAGTGCTGGGTGCTCAGTACTCAGGGTGCTCGGTGCTCAGTACTCAGGGTGCTGGGTGCTCAGCGCTCAGGGTGCTCAGTGCTCAGTTCTCAGCGTGCTGGGTGCTCAGTGCTCAGGGTGCTCGGTGCTCAGTACTCAGGGTGCTCAGTGCTCAGTACTCAGCGTTCTCTGTGCTCAGTGCTCAGGGTGCTGTTTTCTCAGTACTCAGGGTGCTGGGTGCTTAGTACTCAGGGTGCTCGGTCCTCAGTGCTCAGGGTGCTGGGTGCTCAGTACTCAGGGTGCATGGTGCTCAGTGCTCAGGGTCCTCAGTGCTCAGTACTCAGGGTGCTCAGTGCTCAGTGCTCTGGGTGCTGGGTGCTCAGTGCTCGGGGTGCTGGGTGCTCAGTGCTCAGGGTGCTGGGTGCTCAGTACTCAGGGTGCTCAGTGCTCAGGGTGCTGGGTGCTCAGTGCTCGGGGTGCTGGGTACTCAGTGCTCAGTACACAGGGTGCTGGGTGCTCAGTGCTCGGGGTGCTGGGTGCTCAGTGCTCAGTACTCAGGGTGCTGGGTGCTCAGTGCTCGGGGTGCTGGATGCTCAGTACTCAGGGTGCTGGGTGCTCAGTGCTCAGGGTGCTGGGTGCTCAGTACTCAGGGTGCTGGGTGCCCAGTACGCAGTATGCTGGGTGCTCAGTGCTCAGGGTGCTGGGTGCTCAGTGCTCGGGGTGCTGGGTGCTCAGTACTCAGGGTGCTCGGTGCTCAGTACTCAGGGTGCTGGGTGCTCGGTGCTCAGTATGCTGGGTGCTCAGTTCTCAGGGTGCTGGCAGCTCAGTACTCAGGGTGCTCGGTGCTCAGTACTCAGGGTGCTGGCTGCTCAGTGCTCGGGGTGCTCAGTGCTTGGGGTGCTGGGTGCTCAGTACTCAGGGTGCTCAGTGCTTGGGGTGTTGGGTGCTTAGTACTCAGGGTGCTGGGTGCTCAGTGCTCAGGGTGCTGGGTGCTCAGTACTCAGGGTGCTGGGTGCTCAGTACTCAGGGTGCTGGGTGCTCAGTACTCAGGGTGCTCAGTGCTTGGGGTGCTGGGTGCTCAGTGCTCAGGGTGCTCAGTGCTTGGGGTGTTGGGTGCTCAGTGCTCAGTACTCAGGGTGCTCGGTGCTCAGTGCTCAGGGTGCTCAGTGCTCAG
This sequence comes from Microtus oregoni, assembly GCF_018167655.1. NCBI lineage: Eukaryota > Metazoa > Chordata > Mammalia > Rodentia > Cricetidae > Microtus > Microtus oregoni. The sequence continues at coordinate 55,718 of NW_024543322.1, forward strand.
TACTCAGGGTGCTCAGTGCTCAGTGCTCTGGGTGCTGGGTGCTCAGTGCTCGTGGTGCTGGGTGCTCAGTGCTCAGGGTGCTGGGTGCTCAGTACTCAGGGTGCTCAGTGCTCAGGGTGCTGGGTGCTCAGTGCTCGGGGTGCTGGGTACTCAGTGCTCAGTACACAGGGTGCTGGGTGCTCAGTGCTCGGGGTGCTGGGTGCTCAGTGCTCAGTACTCAGGGTGCTGGGTGCTCAGTGCTCGGGGTGCTGGATGCTCAGTACTCAGGGTGCTGGGTGCTCAGTGCTGAGGGTGCTGGGTGCTCAGTGCTCAGGGTGCTGGGTGCTCAGTAGTCAGTATGCTGGGTGCTCAGTGCTCAGGGTGCTGGGTGCTCAGTGCTCGGTGTGCTGGGTGCTCAGTACTCAGGGTGCTCGGTGCTCAGTACTCAGGGTGCTGGGTGCTCAGTGCTCAGGGTGCTGTGTGCTCAGTACTCAGGGTGCTGGGTGCTCGGTGCTCAGTATGCTGGGTGCTCAGTTCTCAGGGTGCTGGCTGCTCAGTACTCAGGGTGCTCGGTGCTCAGTACTCAGGGTACTGGCTGCTCAGTGCTCGGGGTGCTCAGTGCTTGGGGTGCTGGGTGCTCAGTACTCAGGGTGCTCAGTGCTTGGGGTGTTGGGTGCTTAGTACTCAGGGTGCTGGGTGCTCAGTGCTCAGGGTGCTGGGTGCTCAGTACTCAGGGTTCTGGGTGCTCAGTGCTCGGGGTGCTGGGTGCTCAGTACTCGGGGTGCTCAGTGCTCAGTACTCAGGGTGCTGGGTGCTCAGTGCTCAGGGTGCTGGGTGCTCAGCGCTCGGGGTGCTGGCTGCTCGGTTCTCAGGTTGCTGGGTGCTCAGTACTCGGGGTGCTGGGTGCTCAGTACTCAGGGTGCTGGGTGCTCATTGCTGGGGGTGCTGGGTGCTCAGTACTCAGGGTGCTGGGTGCTCATTGCTGGGGGTGCTGGCTGCTCGGTTCTCAGGTTGCTGGGTGCTCAGTACTCGGGGTGCTGGGTGCTCAGTACTCAGGGTGCTGGGTGCTCATTGCTGGGGGTGCTGGGTGCTCAGTGCTCAGGTTGCTGGGTGCTCAGTACACGGGGTGCTCGGTGCTCAGTACTCAGGGTGCTGGGTGCTCATTGCTCGGGGTGCTGGGTGCTCAGTGCTCAGGGTGCTGGGTGCCCCATGCTCGGGGTGCTGGGTGCTCAGTACTCAAGGTGCTGGGTGCTCCGTGCTCAGGGTGCTGGGTCGCAGTGCTCGGGGTACTGGGTACTCAGTGCTCAGTACACAGGGTGCTGGGTGCTCAGTGCTCGGGGTGCTGTGTGCTCAGTGCTCAGTACTCAGGGTGCTGGGTGCTCAGTGCTCGGGGTGCAGGGTGCTCAGTACTCAGGGAGCTGGTTGCTCAGTACTCAGGGTGCTGGGTGCTCATTACTCAGGGTGCTGGGTGCTCAGTACTCAGGGTGCTCAGTGCTTGGGGTGCTGGGTGCTCAGTGCTCAGGGTGCTCAGTGCTTGGGGTGTTGGGTGCTCAGTGCTCAGTACTCAGGGTGCTCGGTGCTCAGTGCTCAGGGTGCTCAGTGCTCAGTACTCAGGGTGCTCAGTGCTCAGTGCTCTGGGTGCTGGGTGCTCAGTGCTCGGGGTGCTGGGTGCTCAGTGCTCAGGGTGCTGGGTGCTCAGTACTCAGAGTGCTCAGTGCTCAGGGTGCTGGGTGCTCAGTGCTCGGGGTGCTGGGTACTCAGTGCTCAGTACACAGGGTGATGGGTGCTCAGTGCTGGGGGGGCTGGGTGCTCAGTGCTCAGTACTCAGGGTGCTGGGTGCTCAGTGCTCGGGGTGCTGGATGCTCAGTACTCAGGGTGCTGGGTGCTCAGTGCTCAGGGTGCTGGGTGCTCAGTACTCAGGGTGCTGGGTGCTCAGTACGCAGTATGCTGGGTGCTCAGTGGTCAGGGTGCTGGGTGCTCAGTGCTCGGGGTGATGGGTGCTCAGTACTCAGGGTGCTCGGTGCTCAGTACTCAGGGTGCTGGGTGCTCAGTGCTCAGGGTGCTGTGTGCTCAGTACTCAGGGTGCTGGGTGCTCAGTGCTCAGTGTGCTGGGTGCTCAGTACTCAGGGTGCTGGCAGCTCAGTACTCAGGGTGCTCGGTGCTCAGTACTCAGGGTGCTGGCTGCTGAGTGCTCGGGGTGCTCAGTGCTTGGGGTGCTGGGTGCTCAGTACTCAGGGTGCTCAGTGCTTGGGGTGTTGGGTGCTTAGTACTCAGTGTGCTGGGTGCTCAGTGCTCAGGGTGCTGGGTGCTCAGTACTCAGGGTGCTGGGTGCTCAGTACTCAGGGTGCTGGGTGCTCAGTGCTCGGGGTGCTGGGTGCTCAGTACTCGGGGTGCTCAGTGCTCAGTACTCAGGGTGCTGGGTGCTCAGTGCTCAGGGTGCTGGGTGCTCAGCGCTCGGGGTGCTGGCTGCTCGGTTCTCAGGTTGCTGGGTGCTCAGTACTCGGGGTGCTGGGTGCTCAGTGCTCGGGGTGCTGGGTGTCTCAGTGCTCAGGGTGCTGGGTGCTCAGTGCTCAGAGTGCTGGGTGCTCAGTACTCAGGGTGCTCGGTGCTCAGTACTCAGGGTGCTGGGTGCTCAGCGCTCAGGGTGCTCAGTGCTCAGTTCTCAGCGTGCTGGGTGCTCAGTGCTCAGGGTGCTCGGTGCTCAGTACTCAGGGTGCTCAGTGCTCAGTACTCAGCGTTCTGGGTGCTCAGTGCTCAGGGTGCTGTTTTCTCAGTACTCAGGGTGCTGGGTGCTTAGTACTCAGGGTGCTCGGTCCTCAGTGCTCAGGGTGCTGGGTGCTCAGTACTCAGGGTGCATGGTGCTCAGTGCTCAGGGTCCTCAGTGCTCAGTACTCAGGGTGCTCAGTGCTCAGTGCTCTGGGTGCTGGGTGCTCAGTGCTCGGGGTGCTGGGTGCTCAGTGCTCAGGGTGCTGGGTGCTCAGTACTCAGGGTGCTCAGTGCTCAGGGTGCTGGGTGCTCAGTGCTCGGGGTGCTGGGTACTCAGTGCTCAGTACACAGGGTGCTGGGTGCTCAGTGCTCGGGGTGCTGGGTGCTCAGTGCTCAGTACTCAGGGTGCTGGGTGCTCAGTGCTCGGGGTGCTGGATGCTCAGTACTCAGGGTGCTGGGTGCTCAGTGCTCAGGGTGCTGGGTGCTCAGTACTCAGGGTGCTGGGTGCCCAGTACGCAGTATGCTGGGTGCTCAGTGCTCAGGGTGCTGGGTGCTCAGTGCTCGGGGTGCTGGGTGCTCAGTACTCAGGGTGCTCGGTGCTCAGTACTCAGGGTGCTGGGTGCTCAGTGCTCAGGGTGCTGTGTGCTCAGTACTCAGGGTGCTGGGTGCTCGGTGCTCAGTATGCTGGGTGCTCAGTTCTCAGGGTGCTGGCAGCTCAGTACTCAGGGTGCTCGGTGCTCAGTACTCAGGGTGCTGGCTGCTCAGTGCTCGGGGTGCTCAGTGCTTGGGGTGCTGGGTGCTCAGTACTCAGGGTGCTCAGTGCTTGGGGTGTTGGGTGCTTAGTACTCAGGGTGCTGGGTGCTCAGTGCTCAGGGTGCTGGGTGCTCAGTACTCAGGGTGCTGGGTGCTCAGTACTCAGGGTGCTGGGTGCTCAGTACTCAGGGTGCTCAGTGCTTGGGGTGCTGGGTGCTCAGTGCTCAGGGTGCTCAGTGCTTGGGGTGTTGGGTGCTCAGTGCTCAGTACTCAGGGTGCTCGGTGCTCAGTGCTCAGGGTGCTCAGTGCTCAGTACTCAGGGTGCTCAGTGCTCAGTGCTCTGGGTGCTGGGTGCTCAGTGCTCGTGGTGCTGGGTGCTCAGTGCTCAGGGTGCTGGGTGCTCAGTACTCAGGGTGCTCAGTGCTCAGGGTGCTGGGTGCTCAGTGCTCGAGGTGCTGGGTACTCAGTGCTCAGTACAGAGGGTGCTGGGTGCTCAGTGCTCGGGGTGCTGGGTGCTCAGTGCTCAGTACTCAGGGTGCTGGGTGCTCAGTGCTCGGGGTGCTGGGTGCTCAGTGCTCGGGGTGCTGGGTGCTCAGTACTCAGGGTGCTCGGTGCTCAGTACTCAGGGTGCTGGGTGCTCAGTGCTCAGGGTGCTGTGTGCTCAGTACTCAGGGTGCTGGGTGCTCGGTGCTCAGTATGCTGGGTGCTCAGTTCTCAGGGTGCTGGCTGCTCAGTACTCAGGGTGCTCGGTGCTCAGTACTCAGGGTACTGGCTGCTCAGTGCTCGGGGTGCTCAGTGCTTGGGGTGCTGGGTGCTCAGTACTCAGGGTGCTCAGTGCTTGGGGTGTTGGGTGCTTAGTACTCAGGGTGCTGGGTGCTCAGTGCTCAGGGTGCTGGGTGCTCAGTACTCAGGGTTCTGGGTGCTCAGTGCTCGGGGTGCTGGGTGCTCAGTACTCGGGGTGCTCAGTGCTCAGTACTCAGGGTGCTGGGTGCTCAGTGCTCAGGGTGCTGGGTGCTCAGCGCTCGGGGTGCTGGCTGCTCGGTTCTCAGGTTGCTGGGTGCTCAGTACTCGGGGTGCTGGGTGCTCAGTACTCAGGGTGCTGGGTGCTCATTGCTGGGGGTGCTGGGTGCTCAGTACTCAGGGTGCTGGGTGCTCATTGCTGGGGGTGCTGGCTGCTCGGTTCTCAGGTTGCTGGGTGCTCAGTACTCGGGGTGCTGGGTGCTCAGTACTCAGGGTGCTGGGTGCTCATTGCTGGGGGTGCTGGGTGCTCAGTGCTCAGGTTGCTGGGTGCTCAGTACACGGGGTGCTCGGTGCTCAGTACTCAGGGTGCTGGGTGCTCATTGCTCGGGGTGCTGGGTTCTCAGTGCTCAGGGTGCTGGGTGCCCCATGCTCGGGGTGCTGGGTGCTCAGTACTCGGGGTGCTGGGTGCTCCGTGCTCAGGGTGCTGGGTCGCAGTGCTCGGGGTACTGGGTACTCAGTGCTCAGTACACAGGGTGCTTGGTGCTCAGTGCTCGGGGTGCTGTGTGCTCAGTGCTCAGTACTCAGGGTGCTGGGTGCTCAGTGCTCGGGGTGCAGGGTGCTCAGTACTCAGGGAGCTGGGTGCTCAGTACTCAGGGTGCTGGGTGCTCATTACTCAGGGTGCTGGGTGCTCAGTACTCAGGGTGCTCAGTGCTTGGGGTGCTGGGTGCTCAGTGCTCAGGGTGCTCAGTGCTTGGGGTGTTGGGTGCTCAGTGCTCAGTACTCAGGGTGCTCGGTGCTCAGTGCTCAGGGTGCTCAGTGCTCAGTACTCAGGGTGCTCAGTGCTCAGTGCTCTGGGTGCTGGGTGCTCAGTGCTCGGGGTGCTGGGTGCTCAGTGCTCAGGGTGCTGGGTGCTCAGTACTCAGGGTGCTCAGTGCTCAGGGTGCTGGGTGCTCAGTGCTCGGGGTGCTGGGTACTCAGTGCTCAGTACACAGGGTGCTGGGTGCTCAGTGCTCGGGGTGCTGGGTGCTCAGTGCTCAGTACTCAGGGTGCTGGGTGCTCAGTGCTCGGGGTCCTGGATGCTCAGTACTCAGGGTGCTGGGTGCTCAGTGCTCAGGGTGCTGGGTGCTCAGTACTCAGGGTGCTGGGTGCTCAGTACTCAGGGTGCTCAGTGCTCAGTGCTCTGGGTGCTGGGTGCTCAGTGCTCGGGGTGCTGGGTGCTCAGTGCTCAGGGTGCTGGGTGCTCAGTACTCAGGGTGCTCAGTGCTCAGGGTGCTGGGTGCTTAGTGCTCGGGGTGCTGGGTACTCAGTGCTCAGTACACAGGGTGCTGGGTGCTCAGTGCTCGGGGTGCTGGGTGCTCAGTGCTCAGTACTCAGGGTGCTGGGTGCTCAGTGCTCGGGGTGCTGGATGCTCAGTACTCAGGGTGCTGGGTGCTCAGTGCTCAGGGTGCTGGGTGCTCAGTACTCAGGGTGCTGGGTGCTCAGTACGCATTATGCTGGGTGCTCAGTGGTCAGGGTGCTGGGTGCTCAGTGCTCGGGGTGCTGGGTGCTCAGTACTCAGGGTGCTCGGTGCTCAGTACTCAGGGTGCTGGGTGCTCAGTGCTCAGGGTGCTGTGTGCTCAGTACTCAGGGTGCTGGGTGCTCGGAGCTCAGTATGCTGGGTGCTCAGTACTCAGGGTGCTGGCAGCTCAGTACTCAGGGTGCTCGGTGCTCAGTACTCAGGGTGCTGGCTGCTCAGTGCTCGGGGTGCTCAGTGCTTGGGGTGCTGGGTGCTCAGTACTCAGGGTGCTCAGTGCTTGGGGTGTTGGGTGCTTAGTACTCAGGGTGCTGGGTGCTCAGTGCTCAGGGTGCTGGGTGCTCAGTACTCAGGGTGCTGGGTGCTCAGTGCTCGGGGTGCTGGGTGCTCAGTACTCGGGGTGCTCAGTGCTCAGTACTCAGCGTGCTGGGTGCTCAGTGCTCAGGGTGCTGGGTGCTCAGCGCTCGGGGTGCTGGCTGCTCGGTTCTCAGGTTGCTGGGTGCTCAGTACTCGGGGTGCTGGGTGCTCAGTACTCAGGGTGCTGGGTGCTCATTGCTGGGAGTGCTGGGTGCTCAGTACTCAGGGTGCTGGGTGCTCATTGCTGGGGGTGCTGGCTGCTCGGTTCTCAGGTTGCTGGGTGCTCAGTACTCGGGGTGCTGGGTGCTCATTACTCAGGGTGCTGGGTGCTCAGTACTCAGGGTGCTCAGTGCTTGGGGTGCTGGGTGCTCAGTGCTCAGGGTGCTCAGTGCTTGGGTTGTTGGGTGCTCAGTGCTCAGTACTCAGGGTGCTCGGTGCTCAGTGCTCAGGGTGCTCAGTGCTCAGTACTCAGGGTGCTCAGTGCTCAGTGCTCTGGGTGCTGGGTGCTCAGTGCTCGGGGTGCTGGGTGCTCAGTGCTCAGGGTGCTGGGTGCTCAGTACTCAGGGTGCTCAGTGCTCAGGGTGCTGGGTGCTCAGTGCTCGGGGTGCTGGGTACTCAGTGCTCAGTACACAGGGTGCTGGGTGCTCAGTGCTCGGGGTGCTGGGTGCTCAGTGCTCAGTACTCAGGGTGCTGGGTGCTCAGTGCTCGGGGTGCTGCATGCTCAGTACTCAGGGTGCTGGGTGCTCAGTGCTCAGGGTGCTGGGTGCTCAGTACTCAGGGTGCTGGGTGCTCAGTACGCAGTATGCTGGGTGCTCAGTGGTCAGGGTGCTGGGTGATCAGTGCTCGGGGTGCTGGGTGCTCAGTACTCAGGGTGCTCGGTGCTCAGTACTCAGGGTGCTGGGTGATCAGTGCTCAGGGTGCTGGGTGCTCAGTACTCAGGGTGCTGGGTGCTCGGTGCTCAGTATGCTGGGTGCTCAGTACTCAGGGTGCTGGCAGCTCAGTACTCAGGGTGCTCGGTGCTCAGTACTCAGGGTGCTGGCTGCTCAGTGCTCGGGGTGCTCAGTGCTTGGGGTGCTGGGTGCTCAGTACTCAGGGTGCTCAGTGCTTGGGGTGTTGGGTGCTCAGTACTCAGGGTGCTGGGTGCTCAGTGCTCAGGGTGCTGGGTGCTCAGTACTCAGGGTGCTGGGTGCTCAGTACTCAGGGTGCTGGGTGCTCAGTGCTCGGGGTGCTGGGTGCTCAGTACACGGGGTGCTCAGTGCTCAGTACTCAGGGTGCTGGGTGCTCAGTGCTCAGGGTGCTGGGTGCTCAGCGCTCGGGGTGCTAGCTGCTAGGTTCTCAGGTTGCTGGGTGCTCAGTACTCAGAGTGCTGGGTGCTCAGTACTCAGGGTGCTCGGTGCTCAGTACTCAGGGTGCTCGGTGCTCAGTACTCAGGGTGCTCAGTGCTCAGTATTCAGCGTTCTGGGTGCTCAGTGCTCAGGGTGCTGTTTTCTCAGTACTCAGGGTGCTCAGTGCTCAGTGCTCGGGGTGCTGGGTGTCTCAGTGCTCAGGGTGCTGGGTGCTCAGTGCTCAGAGTGCTGGGTGCTCAGTACTCAGGGTGCTCGGTGCTCAGTACTCAGGGTGCTGGGTGCTCAGCGCTCAGGGTGCTCAGTGCTCAGTTCTCAGCGTGCTGGGTGCTCAGTGCTCAGGGTGCTCGGTGCTCAGTACTCAGGGTGCTCAGTGCTCAGTACTCAGCGTTCTGGGTGCTCAGTGCTCAGGGTGCTGTTTTCTCAGTACTCAGGGTGCTGGGTGCTTAGTACTCAGGGTGCTCGGTCCTCAGTGCTCAGGGTGCTGGGTGCTCAGTACTCAGGGTGCATGGTGCTCAGTGCTCAGGGTCCTCAGTGCTCAGTACTCAGGGTGCTCAGTGCTCAGTGCTCTGGGTGCTGGGTGCTCAGTACTCAGGGTGCTGGGTGCTCAGTATGCTGGGTGCTCAGTGCTCGGGGTGCTCAGTACTCAGGGTGCTGTGTGTTCAGTGCTCAGGTTATTGGGTGCTCAGTACTCAGGGTGCTTGGTGCTTAGTACTCAGGGTGCTGGGTGCTCAGTACTCCGGGTGCTGGGTGCTCAGTGCTCTAGGTGCTCTGTGCTCAGTGCTCAGGGCTCAGGGTGCTGGGTGCTCAGTAATCTGGGTGCTCATTGCTCAGGGTGCTGGGTGCTCAGTACTCAGGGTGCTCAGTGCTCAGTACTCAGGGTGCTCAGTGCTCAGGACTCAGGTTGCTCAGGGCTCAGGGTGCTGGGTGCTCACTGCTCGGGGAGCTGGGTGCTCAGTGCTCAGGGTGCTGTGTGCTCAGTGCTCGGGGTGCTGGGTGCTCAGTACTCAGGGTGCTGGGTGCTCAGTGCTAAGGGTGCTGGGTGCTCAGTGCTCAGGGTGCTCGGTGCTTAGTACTCAGGGTGCTCGGTGCTCGGGGTGCTGTGTGCGCAGTGCTCGGGGTGCTGGGTGCTCAGTGCTCGGGGTGCTGGGTGCTCAGTGCTCGGGGTGCTGGGTGCTCAGTGCTCGGGGTGCTGAGTGCTCAGTGCTCGGGGTGCTGGGTGCTCAGTGCTCGGGGTGCTCGGTGCTCAGTACTCAGGGTGCTGGGTGCTCAGTGCTCAGGGTGCTGGGTGCTCAGTACTCAGGGTGCTGGGTGCTCGGTGCTCAGTACGCTGGGTGCTCAGTACTCAGGGTGCTGGCTGCTCAGTACTCAGGTTGCTCGGTGCTTAGTACTCAGGGTGCTGGGTGCTCAGAGCTCGGGGTGCTGGGTGCTCATTACTCAGGGTGCTGGGTGCTCAGTACTCAGGGTGCTCAGTGCTTGGGGTGCTGGGTGCTCAGTGCTCAGGGTGCTCAGTGCTTGGGGTGTTGGGTGCTCAGTGCTCAGTACTCAGGGTGCTCGGTGCTCAGTGCTCAGGGTGCTCAGTGCTCAGTACTCAGGGTGCTCAGTGCTCAGTGCTCTGTGTGCTGGGTGCTCAGTGCTCGGGGTGCTGGGTGCTCAGTGCTCAGGGTGCTGGGTGCTCAGTACTCAGGGTGCTCAGTGCTCAGGGTGCTGGGTGCTCAGTGCTCGGGGTGCTGGGTACTCAGTGCTCAGTACACAGGGTGCTGGGTGCTCAGTGCTCGGGGTGCTGGGTGCTCAGTGCTCAGTACTCAGGGTGCTAGGTGCTCAGTGCTCGGGGTGCTGGATGCTCAGTACTCAGGGTGCTGGGTGCTCAGTGCTCAGGGTGCTGGGTGCTCAGTGCTCAGGGTGCTGGGTGCTCAGTACTCAGTATGCTGGGTGCTCAGTGCTCAGGGTGCTGGGTGCTCAGTGCTCGGGGTGCTGGGTGCTCAGTACTCAGGGTGCTCGGTGCTCAGTACTCAGGGTGCTGGGTGCTCAGTGCTCAGGGTGCTGTGTGCTCAGTACTCAGGGTGCTGGGTGCTCGGTGCTCAGTATGCTGGGTGCTCAGTTCTCAGGGTGCTGGCTGCTCAGTACTCAGGGTGCTCGGTGCTCAGTACTCAGGGTACTGGCTGCTCAGTGCTCGGGGTGCTCAGTGCTTGGGGTGCTGGGTGCTCAGTACTCAGGGTGCTCAGTGCTTGGGGTGTTGGGTGCTTAGTACTCAGGGTGCTGGGTGCTCAGTGCTCAGGGTGCTGGGTGCTCAATGCTCGTGGTGCTGGGTGCTCAGTGCTCAGGGTGCTGGGTGCTCAGTACTCAGGGTGCTCAGTGCTCAGGGTGCTGGGTGCTCAGTGCTCGGGGTGCTGGGTACTCAGTGCTCAGTACACAGGGTGCTGGGTGCTCAGTGCTCGGGGTGCTGGGTGCTCAGTGCTCAGTACTCAGGGTGCTGGGTGCTCAGTGCTCGGGGTGCTGGATGCTCAGTACTCAGGGTGCTGGATGCTCAGTGCTGAGGGTGCTGGGTGCTCAGTGCTCAGGGTGCTGGGTGCTCAGTACTCAGTATGCTGGGTGCTCAGTGCTCAGGGTGCTGGGTGCTCAGTGCTCGGGGTGCTGGGTGCTCAGTACTCAGGGTGCTCGGTGCTCAGTACTCAGGGTGCTGGGTGCTCAGTGCTCAGGGTGCTGTGTGCTCAGTACTCAGGGTGCTGGGTGCTCGGTGCTCAGTATGCTGGGTGCTCAGTTCTCAGGGTGCTGGCTGCTCAGTATTCAGGGTGCTCGGTGCTCAGTACTCAGGGTACTGGCTGCTCAGTGCTCGGGGTGCTCAGTGCTTGGGGTGCTGGGTGCTCAGTACTCAGGGTGCTCAGTGCTTGGGGTGTTGGGTGCTTAGTACTCAGGGTGCTGGGTGCTCATTGCTCAGGGTGCTGGGTGCTCAGTACTCAGGGTGCTGTGTGCTCAGTGCTCGGGGTGCTGGGTGCTCAGTACTCGGGGTGCTCAGTGCTCAGTACTCAGGGTGCTGGGTGCTCAGTGCTCAGGGTGCTGGGTGCTCAGCGCTCGGGGTGCTGGCTGCTCGGTTCTCAGGTTGCTGGGTGCTCAGTACTCGGGGTGCTGGGTGCTCAGTACTCAGGGTGCTGGGTGCTCATTGCTGGGGGTGCTGGGTGCTCAGTACTCGGGGTGCTGGGTGCTCATTGCTGGGGGTGCTGGCTGCTCGGTTCTCAGGTTGCTGGGTGCTCAGTACTCGGGGTGCTGGGTGCTCAGTACTCAGGGTGCTGGGTGCTCATTGCTGGGGGTGCTGGGTACTCAGTGCTCAGTACACAGGGTGCTGGGTGCTCAGTGCTCGGGGTGCTGGGTGCTCAGTGCTCAGTACTCAGGGTGCTGGGTGCTCAGTGCTCGGGGTGCTGCATGCTCAGTACTCAGGGTGCTGGGTGCTCAGTGCTCAGGGTGCTGGGTGCTCAGTACTCAGGGTGCTGGGTGCTCAGTACGCAGTATGCTGGGTGCTCAGTGGTCAGGGTGCTGGGTGATCAGTGCTCGGGGTGCTGGGTGCTCAGTACTCAGGGTGCTCGGTGCTCAGTACTCAGGGTGCTGGGTGATCAGTGCTCAGGGTGCTGGGTGCTCAGTACTCAGGGTGCTGGGTGCTCGGTGCTCAGTATGCTGGGTGCTCAGTACTCAGGGTGCTGGCAGCTCAGTACTCAGGGTGCTCGGTGCTCAGTACTCAGGGTGCTGGCTGCTCAGTGCTCGGGGTGCTCAGTGCTTGGGGTGCTGGGTGCTCAGTACTCAGGGTGCTCAGTGCTTGGGGTGTTGGGTGCTCAGTACTCAGGGTGCTGGGTGCTCAGTGCTCAGGGTGCTGGGTGCTCAGTACTCAGGGTGCTGGGTGCTCAGTACTCAGGGTGCTGGGTGCTCAGTGCTCGGGGTGCTGGGTGCTCAGTACACGGGGTGCTCAGTGCTCAGTACTCAGGGTGCTGGGTGCTCAGTGCTCAGGGTGCTGGGTGCTCAGCGCTCGGGGTGCTAGCTGCTAGGTTCTCAGGTTGCTGGGTGCTCAGTACTCAGAGTGCTGGGTGCTCAGTACTCAGGGTGCTCGGTGCTCAGTACTCAGGGTGCTCGGTGCTCAGTACTCAGGGTGCTCAGTGCTCAGTACTCAGCGTTCTGGGTGCTCAGTGCTCAGGGTGCTGTTTTCTCAGTACTCAGGGTGCTCAGTGCTCAGTGCTCGGGGTGCTGGGTGTCTCAGTGCTCAGGGTGCTGGGTGCTCAGTGCTCAGAGTGCTGGGTGCTCAGTACTCAGGGTGCTCGGTGCTCAGTACTCAGGGTGCTGGGTGCTCAGCGCTCAGGGTGCTCAGTGCTCAGTTCTCAGCGTGCTGGGTGCTCAGTGCTCAGGGTGCTCGGTGCTCAGTACTCAGGGTGCTCAGTGCTCAGTACTCAGCGTTCTGGGTGCTCAGTGCTCAGGGTGCTGTTTTCTCAGTACTCAGGGTGCTGGGTGCTTAGTACTCAGGGTGCTCGGTCCTCAGTGCTCAGGGTGCTGGGTGCTCAGTACTCAGGGTGCATGGTGCTCAGTGCTCAGGGTCCTCAGTGCTCAGTACTCAGGGTGCTCAGTGCTCAGTGCTCTGGGTGCTGGGTGCTCAGTACTCAGGGTGCTGGGTGCTCAGTATGCTGGGTGCTCAGTGCTCGGGGTGCTCAGTACTCAGGGTGCTGTGTGTTCAGTGCTCAGGTTATTGGGTGCTCAGTACTCAGGGTGCTTGGTGCTTAGTACTCAGGGTGCTGGGTGCTCAGTACTCCGGGTGCTGGGTGCTCAGTGCTCTAGGTGCTCTGTGCTCAGTGCTCAGGGCTCAGGGTGCTGGGTGCTCAGTAATCTGGGTGCTCATTGCTCAGGGTGCTGGGTGCTCAGTACTCAGGGTGCTCAGTGCTCAGTACTCAGGGTGCTCAGTGCTCAGGACTCAGGTTGCTCAGGGCTCAGGGTGCTGGGTGCTCACTGCTCGGGGAGCTGGGTGCTCAGTGCTCAGGGTGCTGTGTGCTCAGTGCTCGGGGTGCTGGGTGCTCAGTACTCAGGGTGCTGGGTGCTCAGTGCTAAGGGTGCTGGGTGCTCAGTGCTCAGGGTGCTCGGTGCTTAGTACTCAGGGTGCTCGGTGCTCGGGGTGCTGTGTGCGCAGTGCTCGGGGTGCTGGGTGCTCAGTGCTCGGGGTGCTGGGTGCTCAGTGCTCGGGGTGCTGGGTGCTCAGTGCTCGGGGTGCTGAGTGCTCAGTGCTCGGGGTGCTGGGTGCTCAGTGCTCGGGGTGCTCGGTGCTCAGTACTCAGGGTGCTGGGTGCTCAGTACTCAGGGTGCTGGCTGCTCAGTACTCAGGTTGCTCGGTGCTTAGTACTCAGGGTGCTGGGTGCTCAGAGCTCGGGGTGCTGGGTGCTCATTACTCAGGGTGCTGGGTGCTCAGTACTCAGGGTGCTCAGTGCTTGGGGTGCTGGGTGCTCAGTGCTCAGGGTGCTCAGTGCTTGGGGTGTTGGGTGCTCAGTGCTCAGTACTCAGGGTGCTCGGTGCTCAGTGCTCAGGGTGCTCAGTGCTCAGTACTCAGGGTGCTCAGTGCTCAGTGCTCTGTGTGCTGGGTGCTCAGTGCTCGGGGTGCTGGGTGCTCAGTGCTCAGGGTGCTGGGTGCTCAGTACTCAGGGTGCTCAGTGCTCAGGGTGCTGGGTGCTCAGTGCTCGGGGTGCTGGGTACTCAGTGCTCAGTACACAGGGTGCTGGGTGCTCAGTGCTCGGGGTGCTGGGTGCTCAGTGCTCAGTACTCAGGGTGCTAGGTGCTCAGTGCTCGGGGTGCTGGATGCTCAGTACTCAGGGTGCTGGGTGCTCAGTGCTCAGGGTGCTGGGTGCTCAGTGCTCAGGGTGCTGGGTGCTCAGTACTCAGTATGCTGGGTGCTCAGTGCTCAGGGTGCTGGGTGCTCAGTGCTCGGGGTGCTGGGTGCTCAGTACTCAGGGTGCTCGGTGCTCAGTACTCAGGGTGCTGGGTGCTCAGTGCTCAGGGTGCTGTGTGCTCAGTACTCAGGGTGCTGGGTGCTCGGTGCTCAGTATGCTGGGTGCTCAGTTCTCAGGGTGCTGGCTGCTCAGTACTCAGGGTGCTCGGTGCTCAGTACTCAGGGTACTGGCTGCTCAGTGCTCGGGGTGCTCAGTGCTTGGGGTGCTGGGTGCTCAGTACTCAGGGTGCTCAGTGCTTGGGGTGTTGGGTGCTTAGTACTCAGGGTGCTGGGTGCTCAGTGCTCAGGGTGCTGGGTGCTCAATGCTCGTGGTGCTGGGTGCTCAGTGCTCAGGGTGCTGGGTGCTCAGTACTCAGGGTGCTCAGTGCTCAGGGTGCTGGGTGCTCAGTGCTCGGGGTGCTGGGTACTCAGTGCTCAGTACACAGGGTGCTGGGTGCTCAGTGCTCGGGGTGCTGGGTGCTCAGTGCTCAGTACTCAGGGTGCTGGGTGCTCAGTGCTCGGGGTGCTGGATGCTCAGTACTCAGGGTGCTGGATGCTCAGTGCTGAGGGTGCTGGGTGCTCAGTGCTCAGGGTGCTGGGTGCTCAGTACTCAGTATGCTGGGTGCTCAGTGCTCAGGGTGCTGGGTGCTCAGTGCTCGGGGTGCTGGGTGCTCAGTACTCAGGGTGCTCGGTGCTCAGTACTCAGGGTGCTGGGTGCTCAGTGCTCAGGGTGCTGTGTGCTCAGTACTCAGGGTGCTGGGTGCTCGGTGCTCAGTATGCTGGGTGCTCAGTTCTCAGGGTGCTGGCTGCTCAGTATTCAGGGTGCTCGGTGCTCAGTACTCAGGGTACTGGCTGCTCAGTGCTCGGGGTGCTCAGTGCTTGGGGTGCTGGGTGCTCAGTACTCAGGGTGCTCAGTGCTTGGGGTGTTGGGTGCTTAGTACTCAGGGTGCTGGGTGCTCATTGCTCAGGGTGCTGGGTGCTCAGTACTCAGGGTGCTGTGTGCTCAGTGCTCGGGGTGCTGGGTGCTCAGTACTCGGGGTGCTCAGTGCTCAGTACTCAGGGTGCTGGGTGCTCAGTGCTCAGGGTGCTGGGTGCTCAGCGCTCGGGGTGCTGGCTGCTCGGTTCTCAGGTTGCTGGGTGCTCAGTACTCGGGGTGCTGGGTGCTCAGTACTCAGGGTGCTGGGTGCTCATTGCTGGGGGTGCTGGGTGCTCAGTACTCGGGGTGCTGGGTGCTCATTGCTGGGGGTGCTGGCTGCTCGGTTCTCAGGTTGCTGGGTGCTCAGTACTCGGGGTGCTGGGTGCTCAGTACTCAGGGTGCTGGGTGCTCATTGCTGGGGGTGCTGGGTGCTCAGTGCTCAGGTTGCTGGGTGCTCAGTACACGGGGTGCTCGGTGCTCAGTACTCAGGGTGCTGGGTGCTCATTGCTCGGGGTGCTGGGTGCTCCGTGCTCAGGGTGCTGGGTCGCAGTGCTCGGGGTACTGGGTACTCAGTGCTCAGTACACAGGGTGCTGGGTGCTCAGTGCTCGGGGTGCTGTGTGCTCAGTGCTCAGTACTCAGGGTGCTGGGTGCTCAGTGCTCGGGGTGCAGGGTGCTCAGTACTCAGGGAGCTGGGTGCTCAGTACTCAGGGTGCTGGGTGCTCATTACTCAGGGTGCTGGGTGCTCAGTACTCAGGGTGCTCAGTGCTTGGGGTGCTGGGTGCTCAGTGCTCAGGGTGCTCAGTGCTTGGGGTGTTGGGTGCTCAGTGCTCAGTACTCAGGGTGCTCGGTGCTCAGTGCTCAGGGTGCTCAGTGCTCAGTACTCAGGGTGCTCAGTGCTCAGTGCTCTGGGTGCTGGGTGCTCAGTGCTCGGGGTGCTGGGTGCTCAGTGCTCAGGGTGCTGGGTGCTCAGTACTCAGGGTGCTCAGTGCTCAGGGTGCTGGGTGCTCAGTGCTCGGGGTGCTGGGTACTCAGTGCTCAGTACACAGGGTGCTGGGTGCTCAGTGCTCGGGGTGCTGGGTGCTCAGTGCTCAGTACTCAGGGTGCTGGGTGCTCAGTGCTCGGGGTGCTGGATGCTCAGTACTCAGGGTGCTGGGTGCTCAGTGCTCAGGGTGCTGGGTGCTCAGTACTCAGGGTGCTGGGTGCTCAGTACGCAGTATGCTGGGTGCTCAGTGGTCAGGGTGCTGGGTGCTCAGTGCTCGGGGTGCTGGGTGCTCAGTACTCAGGGTGCTCGGTGCTCAGTACTCAGGGTGCTGGGTGCTCAGTGCTCAGGGTGCTGTGTGCTCAGTACTCAGGGTGCTGGGTGCTCGGTGCTCAGTATGCTGGGTGCTCAGTACTCAGGGTGCTGGCAGCTCAGTACTCAGGGTGCTCGGTGCTCAGTACTCAGGGTGCTGGCTGCTCAGTGCTCGGGGTGCTCAGTGCTTGGGGTGCTGGGTGCTCAGTACTCAGGGTGCTCAGTGCTTGGGGTGTTGGGTGCTTAGTACTCATGGTGCTGGGTGCTCAGTGCTCAGGGTGCTGGGTGCTCAGTACTCAGGGTGCTGGGTGCTCAGTGCTCGGGGTGCTGGGTGCTCAGTACTCGGGGTGCTCAGTGCTCAGTACTCAGGGTGCTGGGTGCTCAGTGCTCAGGGTGCTGGGTGCTCAGCGCTCGGGGTGCTGGCTGCTCGGTTCTCAGGTTGCTGGGTGCTCAATACTCGGGGTGCTGGGTGCTCAGTACTCAGGGTGCTGGGTGCTCATTGCTGGGGGTGCTGGGTGCTCAGTACTCAGGGTGCTGGGTGCTCATTGCTGGGGGTGCTGGCTGCTCGGTTCTCAGGTTGCTGGGTGCTCAGTACTCGGGGTGCTGGGTGCTCAGTACTCAGGGTGCTGGGTGCTCATTGCTGGGGGTGATGGATGCTCAGTGCTCAGGTTGCTGGGTGCTCAGTACACGGGGTGCTCGGTGCTCAGTACTCAGGGTGCTGGGTGCTCATTGCTCGGGGTGCTGGGTGCTCAGTGCTCAGGGTGCTGGGTGCCCCATGCTCGGGGTGCTGGGTGCTCAGTACTCAAGGTGCTGGGTGCTCCGTGCTCAGGGTGCTGGGTCGCAGTGCTCGGGGTACTGGGTACTCAGTGCTCAGTACACAGGGTGCTGGGTGCTCAGTGCTCGGGGTGCTGTGTGCTCAGTGCTCAGTACTCAGGGTGCTGGGTGCTCAGTGCTCGGGGTGCAGGGTGCTCAGTACTCAGGGAGCTGGGTGCTCAGTACTCAGGGTGCTGGGTGCTCATTACTCAGGGTGCTGGGTGCTCAGTACTCAGGGTGCTCAGTGCTTGGGGTGCTGGGTGCTCAGTGCTCAGGGTGCTCAGTGCTTGGGGTGTTGGGTGCTCAGTGCTCAGTACTCAGGGTGCTCGGTGCTCAGTGCTCAGGGTGCTCAGTGCTCAGTACTCAGGGTGCTCAGTGCTCAGTGCTCTGGGTGCTGGGTGCTCAGTGCTCGGGGTGCTGGGTGCTCAGTTCTCAGGGTGCTGGGTGCTCAGTACTCAGGGTGCTCAGTGCTCAGGGTGCTGGGTGCTCAGTGCTCGGGGTGCTGGGTACTCAGTGCTCAGTACACAGGGTGCTGGGTGCTCAGTGCTCGGGGTGCTGGGTGCTCAGTGCTCAGTACTCAGGGTGCTGGGTGCTCAGTGCTCGGGGTGCTGCATGCTCAGTACTCAGGGTGCTGGGTGCTCAGTGCTCAGGGTGCTGGGTGCTCAGTACTCAGGGTGCTGGGTGCTCAGTACGCAGTATGCTGGGTGCTCAGTGGTCAGGGTGCTGGGTGCTCAGTGCTCGGGGTGCTGGGTGCTCAGTACTCAGGGTGCTCGGTGCTCAGTACTCAGGGTGCTGGGTGCTCAGTGCTCAGGGTGCTGGGTGCTCAGTACTCAGGGTGCTGGGTGCTCGGTGCTCAGTATGCTGGGTGCTCAGTACTCAGGGTGCTGGCAGCTCAGTACTCAGGGTGCTCGGTGCTCAGTACTCAGGGTGCTGGCTGCTCAGTGCTCGGGGTGCTCAGTGCTTGGGGTGCTGGGTGCTCAGTACTCAGGGTGCTCAGTGCTAGGGGTGTTGGGTGCTTAGTACTCAGGGTGCTGGGTGCTCAGTGCTCAGGGTGCTGGGTGCTCAGTACTCAGGGTGCTGGGTGCTCAGTACTCAGGGTGCTGGGTGCTCAGTGCTCGGGGTGCTGGGTGCTCAGTACTCGGGGTGCTCAGTGCTCAGTACTCAGGGTGCTGGGTGCTCAGTGCTCAGGGTGCTGGGTGCTCAGCGCTCGGGGTGCTGGCTGCTAGGTTCTCAGGTTGCTGGGTGCTCAGTACTCGGGGTGCTGGGTGCTCAGTGCTCGGGGTGCTGGGTGTCTCAGTGCTCAGGGTGCTGGGTGCTCAGTGCTCAGAGTGCTGGGTGCTCAGTACTCAGGGTGCTCGGTGCTCAGTACTCAGGGTGCTGGGTGCTCAGCGCTCAGGGTGCTCAGTGCTCAGTTCTCAGCGTGATGGGTGCTCAGTGCTCAGGGTGCTCGGTGCTCAGTACTCAGGGTGCTCAGTGCTCAGTACTCAGCGTTCTGGGTGCTCAGTGCTCAGGGTGCTGTTTTCTCAGTACTCAGGGTGCTGGGTGCTTAGTACTCAGGGTGCTCGGTCCTCAGTGCTCAGGGTGCTGGGTGCTCAGTACTCAGGGTGCATGGTGCTCAGTGCTCAGGGTCCTCAGTGCTCAGTACTCAGGGTGCTCAGTGCTCAGTGCTCTGGGTGCTGGGTGCTCAGTACTCAGGGTGCTGGGTGCTCAGTATGCTGGGTGCTCAGTGCTCGGGGTGCTCAGTACTCAGGGTGCTGTGTGTTCAGTGCTCAGGGTATTGGGTGCTCAGTACTCAGGGTGCTTGGTGCTTAGTACTCAGGGTGCTGGGTGCTCAGTACTCCGGGTGCTGGGTGCTCAGTGCTCTAGGTGCTCTGTGCTCAGTGCTCAGGGCTCAGGGTGCTGGGTGCTCAGTAATCTGGGTGCTCATTGCTCAGGGTGCTGGGTGCTCAGTACTCAGGGTGCTCAGTGCTCAGTACTCAGGGTGCTCAGTGCTCAGGACTCAGGTTGCTCAGGGCTCAGGGTGCTGGGTGCTCACTGCTCGGGGAGCTGGGTGCTCAGTGCTCAGGGTGCTGTGTGCTCAGTGCTCGGGGTGCTGGGTGCTCAGTACTCAGGGTGCTGGGTGCTCAGTGCTTAGGGTGCTGGGTGCTCAGTGCTCAGGGTGCTCGGTGCTTAGTACTCAGGGTGCTCGGTGCTCGGGGTGCTGTGTGCGCAGTGCTCGGGGTGCTGGGTGCTCAGTGCTCGGGGTGCTGGGTGCTCAGTGCTCGGGGTGCTGGGTGCTCAGTGCTCGGGGTGCTGAGTGCTCAGTGCTCGGGGTGCTGGGTGCTCAGTGCTGGGGGTGCTCGGTGCTCAGTACTCAGGGTGCTGGGTGCTCAGTGCTCAGGGTGCTGGGTGCTCAGTACTCAGGGTGCTGGGTGCTCGGTGCTCAGTACGCTGGGTGCTCAGTACTCAGGGTGCTGGCTGCTCAGTACTCAGGTTGCTCGGTGCTTAGTACTCAGGGTGCTGGGTGCTCAGAGCTCGGGGTGCTGGGTGCTCATTACTCAGGGTGCTGGGTGCTCAGTACTCAGGGTGCTCAGTGCTTGGGGTGCTGGGTGCTCAGTGCTCAGGGTGCTCAGTGCTTGGGGTGTTGGGTGCTCAGTGCTCAGTACTCAGGGTGCTCGGTGCTCAGTGCTCAGGGTGCTCAGTGCTCAGTACTCAGGGTGCTCAGTGCTCAGTGCTCTGTGTGCTGGGTGCTCAGTGCTCGGGGTGCTGGGTGCTCAGTGCTCAGGGTGCTGGGTGCTCAGTACTCAGGGTGCTCAGTGCTCAGGGTGCTGGGTGCTCAGTGCTCGGGGTGCTGGGTACTCAGTGCTCAGTACACAGGGTGCTGGGTGCTCAGTGCTCGGGGTGCTGGGTGCTCAGTGCTCAGTACTCAGGGTGCTGGGTGCTCAGTGCTCGGGGTGCTGGATGCTCAGTACTCAGGGTGCTGGGTGCTCAGTGCTCAGGGTGCTGGGTGCTCAGTGCTCAGGGTGCTGGGTGCTCAGTACTCAGTATGCTGGGTGCTCAGTGCTCAGGGTGCTGGGTGCTCAGTGCTCGGGGTGCTGGGTGCTCAGTACTCAGGGTGCTCGGTGCTCAGTACTCAGGGTGCTGGGTGCTCAGTGCTCAGGGTGCTGTGTGCTCAGTACTCAGGGTGCTGGGTGCTCGGTGCTCAGTATGCTGGGTGCTCAGTTCTCAGGGTGCTGGCTGCTCAGTACTCAGGGTGCTCGGTGCTCAGTACTCAGGGTACTGGCTGCTCAGTGCTCGGGGTGCTCAGTGCTTGGGGTGCTGGGTGCTCAGTACTCAGGGTGCTCAGTGCTTGGGGTGTTGGGTGCTTAGTACTCAGGGTGCTGGGTGCTCAGTGCTCAGGGTGCTGGGTGCTCAGTACTCAGGGTGCTGGGTGCTCAGTACTCAGGGTGCTGGGTGCTCAGTGCTCGGGGTGCTGGATGCTCAGTACTCGGGGTGCTCAGTGCTCAGTACTCAGGGTGCTGGGTGCTCAGTGCTCAGGGTGCTGGGTGCTCAGCTCTCGGGGTGCTGGCTGCTCGGTTCTCAGGTTGCTGGGTGCTCAGTACTCGGGGTGCTGGGTGCTCAGTACTCAGGGTGCTGGGTGCTCATTGCTGGGGGTGCTGGGTGCTCAGTACTCAGGGTGCTGGGTGCTCATTGCAGGGGGTGCTGGCTGCTCGGTTCTCAGGTTGCTGGGTGCTCAGTACTCGGGGTGCTGGGTGCTCAGTACTCAGGGTGCTGGGTGCTCATTGCTGGGGATGCTGGGTGCTCAGTGCTCAGGTTGCTGGGTGCTCAGTACTCGGGGTGCTCGGTGCTCAGTACTCAGGGTGCTGGGTGCTCATTGCTCGGGGTGCTGGGTGCTCAGTGCTCAGGGTGCTGGGTGCCCCATGCTCGGGGTGCTGGGTGCTCAGTACTCGGGGTGCTGGGTGCTCAGTGCTCAGGGTGCTGGGTCGCAGTGCTCGGGGTACTGGGTACTCAGTGCTCAGTACACAGGGTGCTGGGTGCTCAGTGCTTGGGGTGCTGTGTGCTCAGTGCTCAGTACTCAGGGTGCTGGGTGCTCAGTGCTCGGGGTGCTGGGTGCTCAGTACTCAGGGAGCTGGGTGCTCAGTACTCAGGGTGCTGGGTGCTCATTACTCAGGGTGCTGGGTGCTCAGTTCTCAGGGTGCTCAGTGCTTGGGGTGCTGGGTGCTCAGTGCTCAGGTAGCTCAGTGCTTGGGGTGTTGGGTGCTCAGTGCTCAGTACTCAGGGTGCTCGGTGCTCAGTTCTCAGGGTGCTCAGTGCTCAGTACTCAGGGTGCTCAGTGCTCAGTGCTCTGGGTGCTTGGTGCTCAGTGTTCGGGGTGCTGGGTGTTCAGTGCTCAGGGTGCTGGGTACTCAGTACTCAGGGTGCTCAGTACTCAGGGTGCTGGGTGCTCAGTGCTCGGGGTGCTGGGTACTCAGTGCTCAGTACACACGGTGCTGGGTGCTCAGTGCTCGGGGTGCTGGGTGCTCAGTGCTCAGTACTCAGGGTGCTGGGTACTCAGTGCTCGGGGTGCTGGATGCTCAGTACTCAGGGTGCTGGGTGCTCAGTGCTCAGGGTGCTGGGTGCTCAGTGCTCAGGGTGCTGGGTGCTCAGTACTCAGTATGCTGGGTGCTCAGTGCTCAGGGTGCTGGGTGCTCAGTGCTCGGGGTGCTGGGTGCTCAGTAATCAGGGTGCTTGGTGCTCAGTACTCAGGGTGCTGGGTGCTCAGTGCTCAAGGTGCTGTGTACTCAGTACTCAGGGTGCTGGGTGCTCGGTGCTCAGTATGCTGGGTGCTCAGTTCTCAGGGTGCTGGCTGCTCAGTACTCAGGGTGCTCGGTGCTCAGTACTCAGGGTACTGGCTGCTCAGTGCTCGGGGTGCTCAGTGCTTGGGGTGCTGGGTGCTCAGTTCTCAGGGTGCTCAGTGCTTGGGGTGTTGGGTGCTTAGTACTCAGGGTGCTGGGTGCTCAGTGCTCAGGGTGCTGGCTGCTCGGTTCTCAGGTTGTTGGGTGCTCAGTACTCGGGGTGCTGGGTGCTCAGTACTCAGCGTGCTGGGTGCTCATTGCTGGGGGTGCTGGGTGCTCAGTACTCAGGGTGCTGGGTGCTCATTGCTGTGGGTGCTGGCTGCTCGGTTCTCAGGTTGCTGGGTGCTCAGTACTCGGGGTGCTGGGTGCTCAGTACTCAGGGTGCTGGGTGCTCATTGCTGGGGGTGCTGGGTGCTCAGTGCTCAGGTTGCTGGGTGCTCAGTACTCGGGGTGCTCGGTGCTCAGTACTCAGGGGGCTGGGTGCTCATTGCTCGGGGTGCTGGGTGCTCAGTGCTCAGGGTGCTGGGTGCCCCATGCTCGGGGTGCTGGGTGCTCAGTACTCGGGGTGCTGGGTGCTCAATGCTCAGGGAGCTGGGTCGCAGTGCTCGGGGTACTGGGTACTCAGTGCTCAGTACACAGGGTGCTGGGTGCTCAGTGCTCGGGGTGCTGTGTGCTCAGTGCTCAGTACTCAGGGTGCTGGGTGCTCAGTGCTCGGGGTGCTGGGTGCTCAGTACTCAGGGAGCTGGGTGCTCAGTACTCAGGGTGCTGGGTGCTCATTACTCAGGGTGCTGGGTGCTCAGTACTCAGGGTGCTCAGTGCTTGGGGTGCTGGGTGCTCAGTGCTCAGGGTGCTCAGTGCTTGGGGTGTTGGGTGCTCAGTGCTCAGTACTCAGGGTGCTCGGTGCTCAGTGCTCAGGGTGCTCAGTGCTCAGTACTCAGGGTGCTCAGTGCTCAGTGCTCTGGGTGCTGGGTGCTCAGTGCTCGGGGTGCTGGGTGCTCAGTGCTCAGGGTGCTGGGTGCTCAGTACTCAGGGTGCTCAGTGCTCAGGTTGCTGGGTGCTCAGTGCTCGGGGTGCTGGGTACTCAGTGCTCAGTACACAGGGTGCTGGGTGCTCAGTGCTCGGGGTGCTGGGTGCTCAGTGCTCAGTACTCAGGGTGCTGGGTGCTCAGTGCTCAGGGTGCTGGGTGCTCAGTACTCAGGGTGCTGGGTGCTCAGTACTCAGGGTGCTGGGTGCTCAGTGCTCGGGGTGCTGGGTGCTCAGTACTCGGGGTGCTCAGTGCTCAGTACTCAGGGTGCTGGGTGCTTAGTGCTCAGGGTGCTGGGTGCTCAGCGCTCGGGGTGCTGGCTGCTCGGTTCTCAGGTTGCTGCGTGCTTAGTACTCGGGATGCTGGGTGCTCAGTACTCAGGGTGCTGGGTGCTCATTGCTGGGGGTGCTGGGTGCTCAGTACTCAGGGTGCTGGGTGCTCATTGCTGGGGGTGCTGACTGCTCGGTTCTCAGGTTGCTGGGTGCTCAGTACTCGGGGTGCTGGGTGCTCAGTACTCAGGGTGCTGGGTGCTCATTGCTCGGGGTGCTGGGTGCTCAGTGCTCAGGGTGCTGGGTGCCCCATGCTCGGGGTGCTCAGTGCTTGGGGTGCTGGGTGCTCAGTTCTCAGGGTGCTCAGTGCTTGGGGTGTTGGGTGCTTAGTACTCAGGGTGCTGGGTGCTCAGTGCTCAGGGTGCTGGCTGCTCGGTTCTCAGGTTGTTGGGTGCTCAGTACTCGGGGTGCTGGGTGCTCAGTACTCAGCGTGCTGGGTGCTCATTGCTGGGGGTGCTGGGTGCTCAGTACTCAGGGTGCTGGGTGCTCATTGCTGTGGGTGCTGGCTGCTCGGTTCTCAGGTTGCTGGGTGCTCAGTACTCGGGGTGCTGGGTGCTCAGTACTCAGGGTGCTGGGTGCTCATTGCTGGGGGTGCTGGGTGCTCAGTGCTCAGGTTGCTGGGTGCTCAGTACTCGGGGTGCTCGGTGCTCAGTACTCAGGGGGCTGGGTGCTCATTGCTCGGGGTGCTGGGTGCTCAGTGCTCAGGGTGCTGGGTGCCCCATGCTCGGGGTGCTGGGTGCTCAGTACTCGGGGTGCTGGGTGCTCAATGCTCAGGGAGCTGGGTCGCAGTGCTCGGGGTACTGGGTACTCAGTGCTCAGTACACAGGGTGCTGGGTGCTCAGTGCTCGGGGTGCTGTGTGCTCAGTGCTCAGTACTCAGGGTGCTGGGTGCTCAGTGCTCGGGGTGCTGGGTGCTCAGTACTCAGGGAGCTGGGTGCTCAGTACTCAGGGTGCTGGGTGCTCATTACTCAGGGTGCTGGGTGCTCAGTACTCAGGGTGCTCAGTGCTTGGGGTGCTGGGTGCTCAGTGCTCAGGGTGCTCAGTGCTTGGGGTGTTGGGTGCTCAGTGCTCAGTACTCAGGGTGCTCGGTGCTCAGTGCTCAGGGTGCTCAGTGCTCAGTACTCAGGGTGCTCAGTGCTCAGTGCTCTGGGTGCTGGGTGCTCAGTGCTCGGGGTGCTGGGTGCTCAGTGCTCAGGGTGCTGGGTGCTCAGTACTCAGGGTGCTCAGTGCTCAGGTTGCTGGGTGCTCAGTGCTCGGGGTGCTGGGTACTCAGTGCTCAGTACACAGGGTGCTGGGTGCTCAGTGCTCGGGGTGCTGGGTGCTCAGTGCTCAGTACTCAGGGTGCTGGGTGCTCAGTGCTCAGGGTGCTGGGTGCTCAGTACTCAGGGTGCTGGGTGCTCAGTACTCAGGGTGCTGGGTGCTCAGTGCTCGGGGTGCTGGGTGCTCAGTACTCGGGGTGCTCAGTGCTCAGTACTCAGGGTGCTGGGTGCTTAGTGCTCAGGGTGCTGGGTGCTCAGCGCTCGGGGTGCTGGCTGCTCGGTTCTCAGGTTGCTGCGTGCTTAGTACTCGGGATGCTGGGTGCTCAGTACTCAGGGTGCTGGGTGCTCATTGCTGGGGGTGCTGGGTGCTCAGTACTCAGGGTGCTGGGTGCTCATTGCTGGGGGTGCTGACTGCTCGGTTCTCAGGTTGCTGGGTGCTCAGTACTCGGGGTGCTGGGTGCTCAGTACTCAGGGTGCTGGGTGCTCATTGCTCGGGGTGCTGGGTGCTCAGTGCTCAGGGTGCTGGGTGCCCCATGCTCGGGGTGCTGGGTGCTCAGTACTCGGGGTGCTGGGTGCTCAGTGCTCAGGGTGCTGGGTCGCAGTGCTCGGGGTACTGGGTACTCAGTGCTCAGTACACAGGGTGCTGGGTGCTCAGTGCTCGGGGTGCTGTGTGCTCAGTGCTCAGTACTCAGGGTGCTGGGTGCTCAGTGCTCGGGGTGCTGGGTGCTCAGTACTCAGGGAGCTGGGTGCTCAGTACTCAGGGAGCTGTGTGCTCATTACTCAGGGTGCTGGGTGCTCAGTACTCAGGGTGCTCAGTGCTTGGGGTGCTGGGTGCTCAGTGCTCAGGGTGCTCATTGCTTGGGGTGTTGGGTGCTCAGTGCTCAGTACTCAGAGTGCTCGGTGCTCAGTGCTCAGGGTGCTCAGTGCTCAGTACTCAGGGTGCTCAGTGCTCAGTGCTCTTGGTGCTGGGTGCTCAGTGCTCGGGGTGCTGGGTGCTCAGTGCTCAGGGTGCTGGGTGCTCAGTACTCAGGGTGCTCAGTGCTCAGGGTGCTGGGTGCTCAGTGCTCGGGGTGCTGGGTACTCAGTGCTCAGTACACAGGGTGCTGGGTGCTCAGTGCTCGGGGTGCTGGGTGCTCAGTGCTCAGTACTCAGGGTGCTGGGTGCTCAGTGCTCGGGGTTCTGGATGCTCAGTACTCAGGGTGCTGGGTGCTCAGTGCTCAGGGTGCTGGGTGCTCAGTGCTCAGGGTGCTGGGTGCTCAGTACTCAGGGTGCTGGGTGCTCAATACGCAGTATGCTGGGTTCTCAGTGCTCAGGGTGCTGGGTGCTCAGTGCTCGGGGTGCTGGGAGCTCAGTACTCAGGGTGCTCGGTGCTCAGTACTCAGGGTGCTGGGTGCTCAGTGCTCAGGGTGCTGTGTGCTCAGTACTCAGGGTGCTGGGTTCTCGGTGCTCAGTATGCTGGGTGCTCAGTACTCAGGGTGCTGGCTGCTCAGTACTCAGGGTGCTCGGTGCTCAGTACTCAGGGTGCTGGCTGTTCAGTGCTCTGGGTGCTCAGTGCTTGGGGTGCTGGGTGCTCAGTACTCAGGGTGCTCAGTGCTTGGGGTGTTGGGTGCTTAGTACTCAGGGTGCTGGGTGCTCAGTGCTCAGGGTGCTGGGTGCTCAGTACTCAGGGTGCTGGGTGCTCAGTACTCAGGGTGCTGGGTGCTCAGTCCTCGGGGTGCTGGGTGCTCAGTACTCGGGGTGCTCAGTGCTCAGTACTCAGGGTGCTGGGTGCTCAGTGCTCAGGCTGCTCCGGGCTCAGCGCTCGGGGTGCTGGCTGCTCGGTTCTCAGGTTGCTGGGTGCTCAGTACTCGGGATGCTGGGTGCTCAGTACTCAGGGTGCTGGGTGCTCATTGCTGGGGGTGCTGGGTGCTCAGTACTCAGGGTGCTGGGTGCTCATTGCTGGGGGTGCTGGCTGCTCGGTTCTCAGGTTGCTGGGTGCTCAGTACTCGGGGTGCTGGGTGCTCAGTACTCAGGGTGCTGCGTGCTCATTGCTGGGGGTGCTGGGTGCTCAGTGCTCAGGTTGCTGGATGCTCAGTACTCAGGGTGCTCGGTGCTCAGTACTCAGGGTGCTGGGTGCTCATTGCTCGGGGTGCTGGGTGCTCAGTGCTCAGGGTGCTGGGTGCCCCATGCTCGGGGTGCTGGGTGCTCAGTACTCGGGGTGCTGGGTGCTCAGTGCTCAGGGTGCTGGGTCGCAGTGCTCGGGGTACTGGGTACTCAGTGCTCAGTACACAGGGTGCTGGGTGCTCAGTGCTCGGGGTGCTGTGTGCTCAGTGCTCAGTACTCAGAGAGCTGGGTGCTCAGTGCTCGGGGTGCTGGGTGCTCAGTACTCAGGGAGCTGGGTGCTCAGTACTCAGGGTGCTGGGTGCTCATTACTCAGGGTGCTGGGTGCTCAGTACTCAGGGTGCTCAGTGCTTGGGGTGCTGGGTGCTCAGTGCTCAGGGTGCTCAGTGCTTGGGGTGTTGGGTGCTCAGTGCTCAGTACTCAGGGTGCTCAGTGCTCAGTGCTCTGGGTGCTGGGTGCTCAGTGCTCGGGGTGCTGGGTGCTCAGTGCTCAGGGTGCTGGGTGCTCAGTACTCAGGGTGCTCAGTGCTCAGGGTGCTGGGTGCTCAGTGCTCAGGGTGCTGGGTACTCAGTTCTCAGTACACAGGGTGCTGGGTGCTCAGTGCTCGGGGTGCTGGGTGCTCAGTACTCAGGGTGCTGGGTGCTCAGTGCTCAGGGTGCTCAGTGCTTGGGGTGTTGGGTGCTCAGTGCTCAGTACTCAGGGTGCTCGGTGCTCAGTGCTCAGGGTGCTCAGTGCTCAGTACTCAGGGTGCTCAGTGCTCAGTGCTCTGGGTGCTGGGTGCTCAGTGCTCGGGGTGCTGGGTGCTCAGTGCTCAGGGTGCTGGGTGCTCAGTACTCAGGGTGCTCAGTGCTCAGGGTGCTGGGTGCTCAGTGCTCAGGGTGCTGGGTACTCAGTTCTCAGTACACAGGGTGCTGGGTGCTCAGTGCTCGGGGTGCTCGGTGCTCAGTACTCAGGGTGCTGGGTGCTCAGTGCTCAGGGTGCTGGGTGCTCAGTACTCAGGGTGCTGGGTGCTCGGTGCTCAGTACGCTGGGTGCTCAGTACTCAGGGTGCTGGCTGCTCAGTACTCAGGTTGCTCGGTGCTTAGTACTCAGGGTGCTGGGTGCTCAGAGCTCGGGGTGCTGGGTGCTCATTACTCAGGGTGCTGGGTGCTCAGTACTCAGGGTGCTCAGTGCTTGGGGTGCTGGGTGCTCAGTGCTCAGGGTGCTCAGTGCTTGGGGTGTTGGGTGCTCAGTGCTCAGTACTCAGGGTGCTCGGTGCTCAGTGCTCAGGGTGCTCAGTGCTCAGTACTCAGGGTGCTCAGTGCTCAGTGCTCTGTGTGCTGGGTGCTCAGTGCTCGGGGTGCAGGGTGCTCAGTGCTCAGGGTGCTGGGTGCTCAGTACTCAGGGTGCTCAGTGCTCAGGGTGCTGGGTGCTCAGTGCTCGGGGTGCTGGGTACTCAGTGCTCAGTACACAGGGTGCTGGGTGCTCAGTGCTCGGGGTGCTGGGTGCTCAGTGCTCAGTACTCAGGGTGCTGGGTGCTCAGTGCTCGGGGTGCTGGATGCTCAGTACTCAGGGTGCTGGGTGCTCAGTGCTCAGGGTGCTGGGTGTTCAGTGCTCAGGGTGCTGGGTGCTCAGTACTCAGTATGCTGGGTGCTCAGTGCTCAGGGTGCTGGGTGCTCAGTGCTCGGGGTGCTGGGTGCTCAGTACTCAGGGTGCTCGGTGCTCAGTACTCAGGGTGCTGGGTGCTCAGTGCTCAGGGTGCTGTGTGCTCAGTACTCAGGGTGCTGGGTGCTCGGTGCTCAGTATGCTGGGTGCTCAGTTCTCAGGGTGCTGGCTGCTCAGTACTCAGGGTGCTCGGTGCTCAGTACTCAGGGTACTGGCTGCTCAGTGCTCGGGGTGCTCAGTGCTTGGGGTGCTGGGTGCTCAGTACTCAGGGTGCTCAGTGCTTGGGGTGTTGGGTGCTTAGTACTCAGGGTGCTGGGTGCTCAGTGCTCAGGGTGCTGGGTGCTCAGTACTCAGGGTGCTGGGTGCTGAGTACTCAGGGTGCTGGGTGCTCAGTGCTCGGGGTGCTGGATGCTCAGTACTCGGGGTGCTCAGTGCTCAGTACTCAGGGTGCTGGGTGCTCAGTGCTCAGGGTGCTGGGTGCTCAGCGCTCGGGGTGCTGGCTGCTCGGTTCTCAGGTTGCTGGGTGCTCAGTACTCGGGGTGCTGGGTGCTCAGTACTCAGGGTGCTGGGTGCTCATTGCTGGGGGTGCTGGGTGCTCAGTACTCAGGGTGCTGGGTGCTCATTGCTGGGGGTGCTGGCTGCTCGGTTCTCAGGCTGCTGGGTGCTCAGTACTCGGGGTACTGGGTGCTCAGTACTCAGGGTGCTGGGTGCTCATTGCTGGGGATGCTGGGTGCTCAGTGCTCAGGTTGCTGGGTGCTCAGTACTCGGGGTGCTCGGTGCTCAGTACTCAGGGTGCTGGGTGCTCATTGCTCGGGGTGCTGGGTGCTCAGTGCTCAGGGTGCTGGGTGCCCCATGCTCGGGGTGCTGGGTGCTCAGTACTCGGGGTGCTGGGTGCTCAGTGCTCAGGGTGCTGGGTCGCAGTGCTCGGGGTACTGGGTACTCAGTGCTCAGTACACAGGGTGCTGGGTGCTCAGTGCTCGGGGTGCTGTGTGCTCAGTGCTCAGTACTCAGGGTGCTGGGTGCTCAGTGCTCGGGGTGCTGGGTGCTCAGTACTCAGGGAGCTGGGTGCTCAGTACTCAGGGTGCTGGGTGCTCATTACTCAGGGTGCTGGGTGCTCAGTTCTCAGGGTGCTCAGTGCTTGGGGTGCTGGGTGCTCAGTGCTCAGGTAGCTCAGTGCTTGGGGTGTTGGGTGCTCAGTGCTCAGTACTCAGGGTGCTCGGTGCTCAGTTCTCAGGGTGCTCAGTGCTCAGTACTCAGGGTGCTCAGTGCTCAGTGCTCTGGGTGCTGGGTGCTCAGTGTTCGGGGTGCTGGGTGTTCAGTGCTCAGGGTGCTGGGTGCTCAGTACTCAGCGTGCTCAGTACTCAGGGTGCTGGGTGCTCAGTGCTCGGGGTGCTGGGTACTCAGTGCTCAGTACACACGGTGCTGGGTGCTCAGTGCTCGGGGTGCTGGGTGCTCAGTGCTCAGTACTCAGGGTGCTGGGTACTCAGTGCTCGGGGTGCTGGATGCTCAGTACTCAGGGTGCTGGGTGCTCAGTGCTCAGGGTGCTGGGTGCTCAGTGCTCAGGGTGCTGGGTGCTCAGTACTCAGTATGCTGGGTGCTCAGTGCTCAGGGTGCTGGGTGCTCAGTGCTCGGGGTGCTGGGTGCTCAGTAATCAGGGTGCTTGGTGCTCAGTACTCAGGGTGCTGGGTGCTCAGTGCTCAAGGTGCTGTGTACTCAGTACTCAGGGTGCTGGGTGCTCGGTGCTCAGTATGCTGGGTGCTCAGTTCTCAGGGTGCTGGCTGCTCAGTACTCAGGGTGCTCGGTGCTCAGTACTCAGGGTACTGGCTGCTCAGTGCTCGGGGTGCTCAGTGCTTGGGGTGCTGGGTGCTCAGTTCTCAGGGTGCTCAGTGGTTGGGGTGTTGGGTGCTTAGTACTCAGGGTGCTGGGTGCTCAGTGCTCAGGGTGCTGGGTGCTCAGTACTCAGGGTGCTGGGTGCTCAGTACTCAGGGTGCTGGGTGCTCAGTGCTCGGGATGCTGGGTGCTCAGTACTCGGGGTGCTCAGTGCTCACTACTCAGGGTGCTGGGTGCTCAGTGCTCAGGGTGCTGGGTGCTCAGCGCTCGGGGTGCTGGCTGCTCGGTTCTCAGGTTGTTGGGTGCTCAGTACTCGGGGTGCTGGGTGCTCAGTACTCAGGGTGCTGGGTGCTCATTGCTGGGGGTGCTGGGTGCTCAGTACTCAGGGTGCTGGGTGCTCATTGCTGGGGGTGCTGGCTGCTCGGTTCTCAGGTTGCTG
This sequence comes from Microtus oregoni, assembly GCF_018167655.1. Taxonomy (NCBI): domain Eukaryota; kingdom Metazoa; phylum Chordata; class Mammalia; order Rodentia; family Cricetidae; genus Microtus; species Microtus oregoni. The sequence continues at coordinate 85,734 of NW_024543322.1, forward strand.
GGTGCTCAGTACTCGGGGTGCTGGGTGCTCAGTACTCAGGGTGCTGGGTGCTCATTGCTGGGGGTGCTGGGTGCTCAGTGCTCAGGTTGCTGGGTGCTCAGTACTCGGGGTGCTCGGTGCTCAGTACTCAGGGGGCTGGGTGCTCATTGCTCGGGGTGCTGGGTGCTCAGTGCTCAGGGTGCTGGGTGCCCCATGCTCGGGGTGCTGGGTGCTCAGTACTCGGGGTGCTGGGTGCTCAATGCTCAGGGAGCTGGGTCGCAGTGCTCGGGGTACTGGGTACTCAGTGCTCAGTACACAGGGTGCTGGGTGCTCAGTGCTCGGGGTGCTGTGTGCTCAGTGCTCAGTACTCAGGGTGCTGGGTGCTCAGTGCTCGGGGTGCTGGGTGCTCAGTACTCAGGGAGCTGGGTGCTCAGTACTCAGGGTGCTGGGTGCTCATTACTCAGGGTGCTGGGTGCTCAGTACTCAGGGTGCTCAGTGCTTGGGGTGCTGGGTGCTCAGTGCTCAGGGTGCTCAGTGCTTGGGGTGTTGGGTGCTCAGTGCTCAGTACTCAGGGTGCTCGGTGCTCAGTGCTCAGGGTGCTCAGTGCTCAGTACTCAGGGTGCTCAGTGCTCAGTGCTCTGGGTGCTGGGTGCTCAGTGCTCGGGGTGCTGGGTGCTCAGTGCTCAGGGTGCTGGGTGCTCAGTACTCAGGGTGCTCAGTGCTCAGGGTGCTGGGTGCTCAGTGCTCGGGGTGCTGGGTACTCAGTGCTCAGTACACAGGGTGCTGGGTGCTCAGTGCTCGGGGTGCTGGGTGCTCAGTGCTCAGTACTCAGGGTGCTCAGTGCTCAGGGTGCTGGGTGCTCAGTACTCAGGGTGCTGGGTGCTCAGTACTCAGGGTGCTGGGTGCTCAGTGCTCGGGGTGCTGGGTGCTCAGTACTCGGGGTGCTCAGTGCTCAGTACTCAGGGTGCTGGGTGCTCAGCGCTCGGGGTGCTGGCTGCTCGGTTCTCAGGTTGCTGCGTGCTCAGTACTCGGGATGCTGGGTGCTCAGTACTCAGGGTGCTGGGTGCTTATTGCTGGGGGTGCTGGGTGCTCAGTACTCAGGGTGCTGGGTGCTCATTGCTGGGGGTGCTGGCTGCTCGGTTCTCAGGTTGCTGGGTGCTCAGTACTCGGGGTGCTGGGTGCTCAGTACTCAGGGTGCTGGGTGCTCATTGCTCGGGGTGCTGGGTGCTCAGTGCTCAGGGTGCTGGGTGCCCCATGCTCGGGGTGCTGGGTGCACAGTAATCGGGGTGCTGGGTGCTCAGTGCTCAGGGTGCTGGGTCGCAGTGCTCGGGGTACTGGGTACTCAGTGCTCAGTACACAGGGTGCTGGGTGCTCAGTGCTCGGGGTGCTGTGTGCTCAGTGCTCAGTACTCAGGGTGCTGGGTGCTCAGTGCTCGGGGTGCTGGGTGCTCAGTACTCAGGGAGCTGGGTGCTCAGTACTCAGGGAGCTGGGTGCTCATTACTCAGGGTGCTGGGTGCTCAGTACTCAGGGTGCTCAGTGCTTGGGGTGCTGGGTGCTCAGTGCTCAGGGTGCTCAGTGCTTGGGGTGTTGGGTGCTCAGTGCTCAGTACTCAGGGTGCTCGGTGCTCAGTGCTCAGGGTGCTCAGTGCTCAGTACTCAGGGTGCTCAGTGCTCAGTGCTCTGGGTGCTGGGTGCTCAGTGCTCGGGGTGCTGGGTGCTCAGTGCTCAGGGTGCTGGGTGCTCAGTACTCAGGGTGCTCAGTGCTCAGGGTGCTGGGTGCTCAGTGCTCGGGGTGCTGGGTACTCAGTGCTCAGTACACAGGGTGCTGGGTGCTCAGTGCTCGGGGTGCTGGGTGCTCAGTGCTCAGTACTCAGGGTGCTGGGTGCTCAGTGCTCGGGGTTCTGGATGCTCAGTACTCAGGGTGCTGGGTGCTCAGTGCTCAGGGTGCTGGGTGCTCAGTACTCAGGGTGCTGGGTGCTCAATACGCAGTATGCTGGGTTCTCAGTGCTCAGGGTGCTGGGTGCTCAGTGCTCGGGGTGCTGGGTGCTCAGTACTCAGGGTGCTCGGTGCTCAGTACTCAGGGTGCTGGGTGCTCAGTGCTCAGGGTGCTGTGTGCTCAGTACTCAGGGTGCTGGGTGCTCGGTGCTCAGTATGCTGGGTGCTCAGTACTCAGGGTGCTGGCTGCTCAGTACTCAGGGTGCTCGGTGCTCAGTACTCAGGGTGCTGGCTGTTCAGTGCTCGGGGTGCTCAGTGCTTGGGGTGCTGGGTGCTCAGTACTCAGGGTGCTCAGTGCTTGGGGTGTTGGGTGCTTAGTACTCAGGGTGCTGGGTGCTCAGTGCTCAGGGTGCTGGGTGCTCAGTACTCAGGGTGCTGGGTGCTCAGTACTCAGGCTGCTGGGTGCTCAGTGCTCGGGGTGCTGGGTGCTCAGTACTCGGGGTGCTCAGTGCTCAGTACTCAGGGTGCTGGGTGCTCAGTGCTCAGGGTGCTGGGTGCTCAGCGCTCGGGGTGCTGGCTGCTCGGTTCTCAGGTTGCTGGGTGCTCAGTACTCGGGATGCTGGGTGCTCAGTACTCAGGGTGCTGGGTGCTCATTGCTGGGGGTGCTGGGTGCTCAGTACTCAGGGTGCTGGGTGCTCATTGCTGGGGGTGCTGGCTGCTCGGTTCTCAGGTTGCTGGGTGCTCAGTACTCGGGGTGCTGGGTGCTCAGTACTCAGGGTGCTGCGTGCTCATTGCTGGGGGTGCTGGGTGCTCAGTGCTCAGGTTGCTGGATGCTCAGTACTCGGGGTGCTCGGTGCTCAGTACTCAGGGTGCTGGGTGCTCATTGCTCGGGGTGCTGGGTGCTCAGTGCTCAGGGTGCTGGGTGCCCCATGCTCGGGGTGCTGGGTGCTCAGTACTCGGGGTGCTGGGTGCTCAGTGCTCAGGGTGCTGGGTCGCAGTGCTCGGGGTACTGGGTACTCAGTGCTCAGTACACAGGGTGCTGGGTGCTCAGTGCTCGGGGTGCTGTGTGCTCAGTGCTCAGTACTCAGGGAGCTGGGTGCTCAGTGCTCGGGGTGCTGGGTGCTCAGTACTCAGGGAGCTGGGTGCTCAGTACTCAGGGTGCTGGGTGCTCATTACTCAGGGTGCTGGGTGCTCAGTACTCAGGGTGCTCAGTGCTTGGGGTGCTGGGTGCTCAGTGCTCAGGGTGCTCAGTGCTTGGGGTGTTGGGTGCTCAGTGCTCAGTACTCAGGGTGCTCGGTGCTCAGTGCTCAGGGTGCTCAGTGCTCAGTACTCTCGGTGCTCAGTGCTCAGTGCTCTGGGTGCTGGGTGCTCAGTGCTCGGGGTGCTGGGTGCTCAGTGCTCAGGGTGCTGGGTGCTCAGTACTCAGGGTGCTCAGTGCTCAGGGTGCTGGGTGCTCAGTGCTCAGGGTGCTGGGTACTCAGTTCTCAGTACACAGGGTGCTGGGTGCTCAGTGCTCGGGGTGCTGGGTGCTCAGTGCTCAGTACTCAGGGTGCTGGGTGCTCAGTGCTCGGGGTGCTGGATGCTCAGTACTCAGGGTGCTGGGTGCTCAGTGCTCAGGGTGCTGGGTGCTTAGTACTCAGGGTGCTGGGTGCTCAATACGCAGTATGCTGGGTTCTCAGTGCTCAGGGTGCTGGGTGCTCAGTGCTCGGGGTGCTGGGTGCTCAGTACTCAGGGTGCTCGTTGCTCAGTACTCAGGGTGCTGGGTGCTCAGTGCTCAGGGTGCTGTGTGCTCAGTACTCAGGGTGCTGGGTACTCGGTGCTCAGTATGCTGGGTGCTCAGTACTCAGGGTGCTGGCTGCTCAGTACTCAGGGTGCTCGGTGCTCAGTACTCAGGGTGCTGGCTGTTCAGTGCTCGGGGTGCTCAGTGCTTGGGGTGCTGGGTGCTCAGTACTCAGGGTGCTCAGTGCTTGGGGTGTTGGGTGCTTAGTACTCAGGGTGCTGGGTGCTCAGTGCTCAGGGTGCTGAGTGCTCAGTACTCAGGGTGCTGGGTGCTCAGTACTCAGGGTGCTGGGTGCTTAGTGCTCGGGGTGCTGGGTGCTCAGTACTCGGGGTGCTCAGTGCTCAGTACTCAGGGTGCTGGGTGCTCAGTGCTCAGGGTGCTGGGTGTTCAGCGCTCGGGGTGCTGGCTGCTCGGTTCTCAGGTTGCTGGGTTCTCAGTACTCGGGGTGCTGGGTGCTCAGTACTCAGGGTGCTGGGTGCTCATTGCTGGGGGTGCTGGGTGCTCAGTACTCAGGATGCTGGGTGCTCATTGCTGGGGGTGCTGGCTGTTCGGTTCTCAGGTTGCTGGGTGCTCAATACTCGGTGTGCTGGGTGCTCAGTACTCAGGGTGCTGGGTGCTCAGTACTCAGGGTGCTGGGTGCTCATTGCTCGGGGTGCTGGGTGCTCAGTACTCAGGGTGCTGGGTGCTCAGTACTCAGGGTGCTCAGTGCTCAGTACTCAGGGTGCTCAGTGCTCAGTACTAAGGTTGCTCAGTGCTCAGGGTGCTGGGTGCTCAGTACTCAGTGTGCTGGGTGCTCAGTGCTCAGGGTGCTGGGTGCTCAGTGCTCAGGGTGCTGGGTGCTCAGTGCTCAGGGTGCTGGGTGCTCAGTACACAGGGTGCTCTGTGCTCGGGGTGCTGGGTGCTCAGTGCTCGGTGTGCTCGGTGCTCAGTACTCGGGGTGATCAGTGCTCAGTACTCAGGGTGCTGGGTGCTCAGTGCTCAGGGTGCTGGGTGCTCAGTACTCAGGGTGCTGGGTGCTCGGTGCTCAGTACGCTGGGTGTTCAGTACTCAGGGTGCTGGGTGCTCAGTACTCAGGGTGCTGGGTGCTCAGTACTCAGGGTGCTCGGTGCTCAGTACTCAGGGTGCTGGGTGCTCAGTGCGCAGGGTGCTGGGTGCTCAGTACTCAGGGTGCTGGGTGCTCAGTGCTCGGGGTGCTCGGTGCTCAGTACGCTGGGTGCTCAGTACTCAGGGTGATGGGTGCTCAGTACTCAGGGTGCTGGGTGCTCAGTACTCAGGGTCCTGGGTGCTTAGTACTCAGGGTGCTGGGTGCTCAGTGCTCAGGGTGCTCGGTGCTCAGTGCTCGGGGTTCTGGGTGCTCAGTACTCAGGGTGATCGGTGCTCAGTACTCAGGGTGCTCAGTGCTCAGTACTCAGGGTGCTCAGGCTCAGTGCTCAGGGTGCAGGGTGCTCAGTGCTCGGATTGCTGGGTGCTCAGTGCTCGGGGTGCTGGGTGTCTCAGTGCTCAGGGTGCTGGGTGCTCAGTGCTCAGAGTGCTGGATGCTCAGTACTCAGGGTGCTCGGTGCTCAGTACTCAGGGTGCTGGGTGCTCAGTGCTCAGGGTGCTCAGTGCTCATTACTCAGCGTGCTGGGTGCTCAGTTCTCAGGGTGCTCGGTGCTCAGTACTCAGGGTGCTCAGTGCTCAGTACTCAGCGTGCTGGGTGCTCAGTGCTCAGGGTGCTGGGTGCTCAGTACTCAGGGTGCTGGGTGCTTAGTACTCAGGGTGCTCGGTCCTCAGTGCTCAGGGTGCTGGGTGCTCAGTACTCAGGGTGCAGGGTGCTCAGTGCTCAGGGTGCTCAGTGCTCAGTACTCAGGGTGCTCGGTGCTCAGTGCTAAGGGTGCTCAGTGCTCAGTACTCAGTGTGCTCAGTGCTCAGTGCTCTGGGTGCTGGGTGCTCAGTGCTCGGGGTGCTGGGTGCTCAGTGCTCAGGGTGCTGGGTGCTCAGTACTCAGGGTGCTCAGTGCTCAGGGTGCTCAGTACTCAGGGTGCTGGGTGCTCAGTACTCAGGGTCCTGGGTGCTTAGTACTCAGGGTGCTGGGTGCTCGGTGCTCAGGGTGCTCGGTGCTCAGTACTCATGGTGCTGGGTGCTCAGTGCTCAGGGTGCTGGGTGCTCAGCGCTCAGGGTGCTGGGTGCTCAGTAATCGGGGTGCTCAGTGCTCAGTACTCAGGGTGCTGGGTGCTCAGTGTTCAGCGTGCTGGGTGCTCAGTACTCAGTGCTCAGGATGCTGGGTGCTCAGTGCTCAGGGTTCTGGGTGCTCAGTGCTCAGGGTGCTCAGTGCTCAGTGCCCAGTGCTCAGGGTGCTGGGTGCTCAGTGCTCGGGGTGCTGGGTGCTCAGTGCTCGGGGTGCTGGGTGCTCAGTGCTCGGGGTGCTGGGTTCTCATTGCTGGGGGTGCTGGGTGCTCAGTGCTCAGGTTGCTGGGTGCTCAGTACTCGGGGTGCTCGGTGCTCAGTTCTCAGGGTGCTGGGTGCTCATTGCTCGGGGTGCTGGGTGCTCAGTGCTCAGGGTGCTGGGTGCCCCATGCTCGGGGTGCTGGGTGCTCAGTACTCGGGGTGCTGGGTGCTCAATGCTCAGGATGCTGGGTCGCAGTGCTCGGGGTACTGGGTACTCAGTGCTGAGTACAGAGTGTGCTGGGTGCTCAGTGCTCGGGGTGCTGTGTGCTCAGTGCTCAGTACTCAGGGTGCTGGGTGCTCAGTGCTCGGGGTGCTGGGTGCTCAGTACTCAGGGAGCTGGGTGCTCAGTACTCAGGGTGCTGGGTGCTCATTACTCAGGGTGCTGGGTGCTCAGTACTCAGGGTGCTCAGTGCTTGGGGTGCTGGGTGCTCAGTGCTCAGGGTGCTCAGTGCTTGGGGTGTTGGGTGCTCAGTGCTCAGTACTCAGGGTGCTCGGTGCTCAGTGCTCAGGGTGCTCAGTGCTCAGTACTCAGGGTGCTTTGTGCTCAGTGCTCAGGTTGCTGGATGCTCAGTACTCGGGGTGCTCGGTGCTCAGTACTCAGGGTGCTGGGTGCTCATTGCTCGGGGTGCTGGGTGCTCAGTGCTCAGGGTGCTGGGTGCCCCATGCTCGGGGTGCTGGGTGCTCAGTACTCGGGGTGCTGGGTGCTCAGTGCTCAGGGTGCTGGGTCGCAGTGCTCGGGGTACTGGGTACTCAGTGCTCAGTACACAGGGTGCTGGGTGCTCAGTGCTCGGGGTGCTGTGTGCTCAGTGCTCAGTACTCAGGGAGCTGGGTGCTCAGTGCTCGGGGTGCTGGGTGCTCAGTACTCAGGGAGCTGGGTGCTCAGTACTCAGGTTGCTGGGTGCTCATTACTCAGGGTGCTGGGTGCTCAGTACTCAGGGTGCTCAGTGCTTGGGGTGCTGGGTGCTCAGTGCTCAGGGTGCTCAGTGCTTGGGGTGTTGGGTGCTCAGTGCTCAGTACTCAGGGTGCTCGGTGCTCAGTGCTCAGGGTGCTCAGTGCTCAGTACTCAGGGTGCTCAGAGCTCAGTGCTCTGGGTGCTGGGTGCTCAGTGCTCGGGGTGCTGGGTGCTCAGTGCTCAGGGTGCTGGGTGCTCAGTACTCAGGGTGCTCAGTGCTCAGGGTGCTGGGTGCTCAGTGCTCGGGGTGCTGGGTACTCAGTTTTCAGTACACAGGGTGCTGGGTGCTCAGTGCTCGGGGTGCTGTGTGCTCAGTGCTCAGTACTCAGGGTGCTGGGTGCTCAGTGCTCGGGGTGCTGGATGCTCAGTACTCAGGGTGCTGGGTGCTCAGTGCTCAGGGTGCTGGGTGCTCAGTACTCAGGGTGCTGGGTGCTCAATACGCAGTATGCTGGGTTCTCAGTGCTCAGGGTGCTGGGTGCTCAGTGCTCGGGGTGCTGGGTGCTCAGTACTCAGGGTGCTCGGTGCTCAGTACTCAGGGTGCTGGGTGCTCAGTGCTCAGGGTGCTGTGTGCTCAGTACTCAGGGTGCTGGGTGCTCGGTGCTCAGTATGCTGGGTGCTCAGTACTCAGGGTGCTGGCTGCTCAGTACTCAGGGTGCTCGGTGCTCAGTACTCAGGGTGCTGGCTGTTCAGTGTTCGGGGTGCTCAGTGCTTGGGGTGCTGGGTGCTCAGTACTCAGGGTGCTCAGTGCTTGGGGTGTTGGGTGCTTAGTACTCAGGGTGCTGGGTGCTCAGTGCTCAGGGTGCTGGGAGCTCAGTACTCAGGGTGCTGGGTGCTCAGTACTCAGGGTGCTGGGTGCCCAGTGCTCGGGGTGCTGGGTGCTCAGTACTCGGGGTGCTCAGTGCTCAGTACTCAGGGTGCTGGGTGCTCAGTGCTCAGGGTGCTGGGTGTTCAGCGCTCGGGGTGCTGGCTGCTCGGTTCTCAGGTTGCTGGGTTCTCAGTACTCGGGGTGCTGGGTGCTCAGTACTCAGGGTGCTGGGTGCTCATTGCTGGGGGTGCTGGGTGCTCAGTACTCAGGATGCTGGGTGCTCATTGCTGGGGGTGCTGGCTGCTCGGGTCTCAGGTTGCTGGGTGCTCAGTACTCGGTGTGCTGGGTGCTCAGTACTCAGATTGCTGGGTGCTCAGTACTCAGGGTGCTGGGTGCTCATTGCTCGGGGTGCTGGGTGCTCAGTACTCAGGGTGCTGGGTGCTCAGTACTCAGGGTGCTCAGTGCTCAGTACTAAGGTTGCTCAGTGCTCAGGGTGCTGGGTGCTCAGTACTCAGTGTGCTGGGTGCTCAGTGCTCAGGGTGCTGGGTGCTCAGTGATCAGGGTGCTGGGTGCTCAGTGCTCAGGGTGCTGGGTGCTCAGTACACAGGGTGCTCTGTGCTCGGGGTGCTGGGTGCTCAGTGCTCGGTGTGCTCGGTGCTCAGTACTCGGGGTGCTCAGTGCTCAGTACTCAGGGTGCTGGGTGCTCAGTGCTCAGTACGCTGGGTGCTCAGTACTCAGGGTGCTGGGTGCTCAGTACTCAGGGTGCTGGGTGCTCAGTACTCAGGGTGCTCGGTGCTCAGTACTCAGGGTGCTGGGTGCTCAGTGCGCAGGGTGCTGGGTGCTCAGTACTCAGGGTGCTGGGTGCTCAGTGCTCGGGGTGCTCGGTGCTCAGTACGCTGGGTGCTCAGTACTCAGGGTGATGGGTGCTCAGTACTCAGGGTGCTGGGTGCTCAGTACTCAGGGTCCTGGGTGCTTAGTACTCAGGGTGCTGGGTGCTCAGTGCTCAGGGTGCTCGGTGCTCAGTGCTCGGGGTTCTGGGTGCTCAGTACTCAGGGTGATCGGTGCTCAGTACTCAGGGTGCTCAGTGCTCAGTACTCAGGGTGCTCAGGCTCAGTGCTCAGGGTGCAGGGTGCTCAGTGCTCGGATTGCTGGGTGCTCAGTGCTCGGGGTGCTGGGTGTCTCAGTGCTCAGGGTGCTGGGTGCTCAGTGCTCAGAGTGCTCGATGCTCAGTACTCAGGGTGCTCGGTGCTCAGTACTCAGGGTGCTGGGTGCTCAGTGCTCAGGGTGCTCAGTGCTCATTACTCAGCGTGCTGGGTGCTCAGTGCTCAGGGTGCTCGGTGCTCAGTACTCAGGGTGCTCAGTGCTCAGTACTCAGCGTGCTGGGTGCTCAGTGCTCAGGGTGCTGGGTGCTCAGTACTCAGGGTGCTGGGTGCTTAGTACTCAGGGTGCTCGGTCCTCAGTGCTCAGGGTGCTGGGTGCTCAGTACTCAGGGTGCAGGGTGCTCAGTGCTCAGGGTGCTCAGTGCTCAGTACTCAGGGTGCTCGGTGATCAGTGCTCAGGGTGCTCAGTGCTCAGTACTCAGTGTGCTCAGTGCTCAGTGCTCTGGGTGCTGGGTGCTCAGTGCTCGGGGTGCTGGTTGCTCAGTGCTCAGGGTGCTGGGTGCTCAGTACTCAGGGTGCTCAGTGCTCAGGGTGCTCAGTACTCAGGGTGCTGGGTGCTCAGTACTCAGGGTCCTGGGTGCTTAGTACTCAGGGTGCTGGTTGCTCAGTGCTCAGCGTGCTGGGTGCTCAGTACTCAGTGCTCAGGATGCTGGGTGCTCAGTGCTCAGGGTTCTGGGTGCTCAGTGCTCAGGGTGCTCAGTGCTCAGTGCCCAGTGCTCAGGGTGCTGGGTGCTCAGTGCTCGGGGTGCTGGGTGCTCAGTGCTCGGGGTGCTGGGTGCTCAGTGCTCGGGGTGCTGGGTGCTCATTGCTGGGGGTGCTGGGTGATCAGTGCTCAGGTTGCTGGGTGCTCAGTACTCGGGGTGCTCGGTGCTCAGTACTCAGGGTGCTGGGTGCTCATTGCTCGGGGTGCTGGGTGCTCAGTGCTCAGGGTGCTGGGTGCCCCATGCTCGGGGTGCTGGGTGCTCAGTACTCGGGGTGCTGGGTGCTCAATGCTCAGGATGCTGGGTCGCAGTGCTCGGGGTACTGGGTACTCAGTGCTCAGTACAGAGTGTGCTGGGTGCTCAGTGCTCGGGGTGCTGTGTGCTCAGTGCTCAGTACTCAGGGTGCTGGGTGCTCAGTGCTCGGGGTGCTGGGTGCTCAGTACTCAGGGAGCTGGGTGCTCAGTACTCAGGGTGCTGGGTGCTCATTACTCAGGGTGCTGGGTGCTCAGTACTCAGGGTGCTCAGTGCTTGGGGTGCTGGGTGCTCAGTGCTCAGGGTGCTCAGTGCTTGGGGTGTTGGGTGCTCAGTGCTCAGTACTCAGGGTGCTCGGTGCTCAGTGCTCAGGGTGCTCAGTGCTCAGTACTCAGGGTGCTCGGTGCTCAGTACTCAGGGTGCTGGGTGCTCAGTGCTCAGGGTGCTGGGTGCTCAGTACTCAGGGTGCTGGGTGCTCGGTGCTCAGGGTGCTCGGTGCTCAGTACTCATGGTGCTGGGTGCTCAGTGCTCAGGGTGCTGGGTGCTCAGCGCTCAGGGTGCTGGGTGCTCAGTAATCGGGGTGCTCAGTGCTCAGTACTCAGGGTGCTGGGTGCTCAGTGCTCAGCGTGCTGGGTGCTCAGTACTCAGTGCTCAGGATGCTGGGTGCTCAGTGCTCAGGGTTCTGGGTGCTCAGTGCTCAGGGTGCTCAGTGCTCAGTGCTCAGGGTGCTGGGTGCTCAGTGCTCGGGGTGCTGGGTGCTCAGTACTCAGGGTGCTGGGTGCTCATTGCTCGGGGTGCTGGGTGCTCAGTGCTCAGGGTCCTGGGTGCCCCATGCTCGGGGTGCTGGGTGCTCAGTACTCAGGGTGCTGGGTGCTCAATGCTCAGGGTGCTGGGTCGCAGTGCTCGGGGTACTGGGTACTCAGTGCTCAGTACAGAGGGTGCTGGGTGCTCAGTGCTCGGGGTGCTGTGTGCTCAGTGCTCAGTACTCAGGGTGCTGGGTGCTCAGTGCTCAGGGTGCTGGGTGCTCAGTACTCAGGGTGCTGGGTGCTCAGTGCTCTGGGTGCTGGGTGCTCAGTGCTCGGGGTGCTGGGTACTCAGTGCTCAGTACACAGGGTGCTGGGTGCTCAGTGCTCGGGGTGCTGGGTGCTCAGTGCTCAGTACTCAGGGTGCTGGGTGCTCACTGCTCGGGGTGCTGGATGCTCAGTACTCAGGGTGCTGGGTGCTCAGTGCTCAGGGTGCTGGGTGATCAGTACTCAGGGTGCTGGGTGCTCAGTACGCAGTATGCTGTGTGCTCAGTGCTCAGGGTGCTGGGTGCTCAGTGCTCGGGGTGCTGGGTGCTCAGTACTCAGCATGCTCGGTGCTCAGTACTCAGGGTGCTGGGTGCTCAGTGCTCAGGGTGCTGTGTGCTCAGTACTCAGGGTGCTGGGTGCTCGGTGCTCAGTATGCTGGGTGCTCAGTACTCAGGGTGCTGGCTGACCAGTACTCAGGGTGCTCGGTGCTCAGTACTCAGGGTGCTGGCTGCTCAGTGCTCGGGGTGCTCAGTGCTTGGGGTGCTGGGTGCTCAGTACTCAGGGTGCTCAGTGCTTGGGGTGTTGGGTGCTTAGTACTCAGGGTGCTGGGTGCTCAGTGCTCAGGGTGCTGGGTGCTCAGTACTCAGGGTGCTGGGTGCTCAGTACTCAGGGTGCTGGGTGCTCAGTGCTCGGGGTGCTGGGTGCTCAGTACTCGGGGTGCTCAGTGCTCAGTACTCAGGGTGCTGGGTGCTCAGTGCTCAGGGTGCTGGGTGCTCATCGCTCGGGGTGCTGGCTGCTCGGTTCTCATGTTGCTGGGTGCTCAGTACTCGGGATGCTGGGTGCTCAGTACTCAGGGTGCTGGGTGCTCATTGCTGGGGGTGCTGGGTGCTCAGTACTCAGGGTGCTGGGTGCTCATTGCTGGGGGTGCTGGCTGCTCGGTTCTCAGGTTGCTGGGTGCTCAGTACTCGGGGTGCTGGGTGCTCAGTACTCAGGGTGCTGGGTGCTCATTGCTGGGGGTGCTGGGTGCTCAGTGCTCAGGTTGCTGGGTGCTCAGTACTCGGGGTGCTCGGTGCTCAGTACTCAGGGTGCTGGGTGCTCATTGCTCGGGGTGCTGGGTGCTCAGTGCTCAGGGTGCTGGGTGCCCCATTCTCGGGGTGCTGGGTGCTCAGTACTCGGGGTGCTGGGTGCTCAGTGCTCAGGGTGCTGGGTCGCAGTGCTCGGGGTACTGGGTACTCAGTGCTCAGTACACAGGGTGCTGGGTGCTCAGTGCTCGGGGTGCTGTGTGCTCAGTGCTCAGTACTCAGGGTGCTGGGTGCTCAGTGCTCGGGGTGCTGGGTGCTCAGTACTCAGGGAGCTGGGTGCTCAGTACTCAGGGTGCTGGGTGCTCATTACTCAGGGTGCTGGGTGCTCAGTACTCAGGGTGCTCAGTGCTTGGGGTGCTGGGTGCTCAGTGCTCAGGGTGCTCAGTGCATGGGGTGTTGGGTGCTCAGTGCTCAGTACTCAGGGTGCTCGGTGCTCAGTGCTCAGGGTGCTCAGTGCTCAGTACTCAGGGTGCTCAGTGCTCAGTGCTCTGGGTGCTGGGTGCTCAGTGCTCGGGGTGCTGGGTGCTCAGTGCTCAGGGTGCTGGGTGCTCAGTAATCAGGGTGCTCAGTGCTCAGGGTGCTGGGTGCTCAGTGCTCGGGGTGCTGGGTACTCAGTGCTCAGTACACAGGGTGCTGGGTGCTCAGTGCTCGGGGTGCTGGGTGCTCAGTGCTCAGTACTCAGGGTGCTGGGTGCTCAGTGCTCGGGGTGCTGGATGCTCAGTACTCAGGGTGCTGGGTGCTCAGTGCTCAGGGTGCTGGGTGCTCAGTACTCAGGGTGCTGGGTGCTCAGTACGCAGTATGCTGGGTGCTCAGTGCTCAGGGTGCTGGGTGCTCAGTTCTCAGGGAGCTGGGTGCTCAGTACTCAGGGTGCTCGGTGCTCAGTACTCAGGGTGCTGGGTGCTCAGTGCTCAGGGTGCTGTGTGCTCAGTACTCAGGGTGCTGGGTGCTCGGTGCTCAGTATGCTGGGTGCTCAGTACTCAGGGTGCTGGCTGCTCAGTACTCAGGGTGCTCGGTGCTCAGTACTCAGGGTGCTGGCTGCTCAGTGCTCGGGGTGCTCAGTGCTTGGGGTGCTGGGTGCTCAGTACTCAGGGTGCTCAGTGCTTGGGGTGTTGGGTGCTTAGTACTCAGGGTGCTGGGTGCTCAGTGCTCAGGGTGCTGGGTGCTCAGTACTCAGGGTGCTGGGTGCTCAGTACTCAGGGTGCTGGGTGCTCAGTGCTCGGGGTGCTGGGTGCTCAGTACTCGGGGTGCTCAGTGCTCAGTACTCAGGGTGCTGGGTGCTCAGTGCTCAGGGTGCTGGGTGCTCAGCGCTCGGGGTGCTGGCTGCTCGGTTCTCAGGTTGCTGGGTTCTCAGTACTCTGGGTGCTGGGTGCTCAGTACTCAGGGTGCTGGGTGCTCATTGCTGGGGGTGCTGGGTGCTCAGTACTCAGGATGCTGGGTGCTCATTGCTGGGGGTGCTGGGTGCTCAGTACTCAGGTTGCTGGGTGCTCAGTACTCAGCGTGCTGGGTGCTCAGTACTCAGTGCTCAGGATGCTGGGTGCTCAGTGCTCAGGGTTCTGGGTGCTCAGTGCTCAGGGTGCTCAGTGCTCAGTGCTCAGTGCTCAGGGTGCTGGGTGCTCAGTGCTCGGGGTGCTGGGTGCTCAGTGCTCGGGGTGCTGGGTGCTCAGTGCTCGGGGTGCTGGGTGCTCATTGCTGGGGGTGCTGGGTGCTCAGTGCTCAGGTTGCTGGGTGCTCAGTACTCGGGGTGCTCGGTGCTCAGTACTCAGGGTGCTGGGTGCTCATTGCTCGGGGTGCTGGGTGCTCAGTGCTCAGGGTCCTGGGTGCCCCATGCTCGGGGTGCTGGGTGCTCAGTACTCAGGGTGCTGGGTGCTCAATGCTCAGGGTGCTGGGTCGCAGTGCTCGGGGTACTGGGTACTCAGTGCTCAGTACAGAGGGTGCTGGGTGCTCAGTGCTCGGGGTGCTGTGTGCTCAGTGCTCAGTACTCAGGGTGCTGGGTGCTCAGTGCTCGGGGTGCTGGGTGCTCAGTACTCAGGGTGCTGGGTGCTCAGTGCTCTGGGTGCTGGGTGCTCAGTGCTCGGGGTGCTGGGTACTCAGTGCTCAGTACACAGGGTGCTGGGTGCTCAGTGCTCGGGGTGCTGGGTGCTCAGTGCTCAGTACTCAGGGTGCTGGGTGCTCACTGCTCGGGGTGCTGGATGCTCAGTACTCAGGGTGCTGGGTGCTCAGTGCTCAGGGTGCTGGGTGATCAGTACTCAGGGTGCTGGGTGCTCAGTACGCAGTATGCTGGGTGCTCAGTGCTCAGGGTGCTGGGTGCTCAGTGCTCGGGGTGCTGGGTGCTCAGTACTCAGCGTGCTCGGTGCTCAGTACTCAGGGTGCTGGGTGCTCAGTGCTCAGGGTGCTGTGTGCTCAGTACTCAGGGTGCTGGGTGCTCGGTGCTCAGTATGCTGGGTGCTCAGTACTCAGGGTGCTGGCTGACCAGTACTCAGGGTGCTCGGTGCTCAGTACTCAGGGTGCTGGCTGCTCAGTGCTCGGGGTGCTCAGTGCTTGGGGTGCTGGGTGCTCAGTACTCAGGGTGCTCAGTGCTTGGGGTGTTGGGTGCTTAGTACTCAGGGTGCTGGGTGCTCAGTGCTCAGGGTGCTGGGTGCTCAGTACTCAGGGTGCTGGGTGCTCAGTACTCAGGGTGCTGGGTGCTCAGTGCTCGGGGTGCTGGGTGCTCAGTACTCGGGGTGCTCAGTGCTCAGTACTCAGGGTGCTGGGTGCTCAGTGCTCAGGGTGCTGGGTGCTCAGGGCTCGGGGTGCTGGCTGCTCGGTTCTCAGGTTGCTGGGTGCTCAGTACTCGGGATGCTGGGTGCTCAGTACTCAGGGTGCTGGGTGCTCATTGCCGGGGGTGCTGGGTGCTCAGTACTCAGGGTGCTGGGTGCTCATTGCTGGGGGTGCTGGCTGCTCGGTTCTCAGGTTGCTGGGTGCTCAGTACTCGGGGTGCTGGGTGCTCAGTACTCAGGGTGCTGGGTGCTCATTGCTGGGGGTGCTGGGTGCTCAGTGCTCAGGTTGCTGGGTGCTCAGTACTCGGGGTGCTCGGTGCTCAGTACTCAGGGTGCTGGGTGCTCATTGCTCGGGGTGCTGGGTGCTCAGTGCTCAGGGTGCTGGGTGCCCCATTCTCGGGGTGCTTGGTGCTCAGTACTCGGGGTGCTGGGTGCTCAGTGCTCAGGGTGCTGGGTCGGAGTGCTCGGGGTACTGGGTACTCAGTGCTCAGTACACAGGGTGCTGGGTGCTCAGTGCTCGGGGTGCTGTGTGCTCAGTGCTCAGTACTCAGGGTGCTGGGTGCTCAGTGCTCGGGGTGCTGGGTGCTCAGTACTCAGGGAGCTGGGTGCTCAGTACTCAGGGTGCTGGGTGCTCATTACTCAGGGTGCTGGGTGCTCAGTACTCAGGGTGCTCAGTGCTCGGGGTGCTGGGTGCTCAGTGCTCAGGGTGCTCAGTGCATGGGGTGTTGGGTGCTCAGTGCTCAGTACTCAGGGTGCTCGGTGCTCAGTGCTCAGGGTGCTCAGTGCTCAGTACTCAGGGTGCTCAGTGCTCAGTGCTCTGGGTGCTGGGTGCTCAGTGCTCGGGGTGCTGGGTGCTCAGTGCTCAGGGTGCTGGGTGCTCAGTACTCAGGGTGCTCAGTGCTCAGGGTGCTGGGTGCTCAGTGCTCGGGGTGCTGGGTACTCAGTGCTCAGTACACAGGGTGCTGGGTGCTCAGTGCTCGGGGTGCTGGGTGCTCAGTGCTCAGTACTCAGGGTGCTGGGTGCTCAGTGCTCGGGGTGCTGGATGCTCAGTACTCAGGGTGCTGGGTGCTCAGTGCTCAGGGTGCTGGGTGCTCAGTACTCAGGGTGCTGGGTGCTCAGTACGCAGTATGCTGGGTGCTCAGTGCTCAGGGTGCTGGGTGCTCAGTTCTCAGGGTGCTGGGTGCTCAGTACTCAGGGTGCTCGGTGCTCAGTACTCAGGGTTCTGGGTGCTCAGTGCTCAGGGTGCTGTGTGCTCAGTACTCAGGGTGCTGGGTGCTCAGTACTCAGGGTGCTCGGTGCTCAGTACTCAGGGTGCTGGCTGCTCAGTGCTCGGGGTGCTCAGTGCTTGGGGTGCTGGGTGCTCAGTACTCAGGGTGCTCAGTGCTTGGGGTGTTGGGTGCTTAGTACTCAGGGTGCTGGGTGCTCAGTGCTCAGGGTGCTGGGTGCTCAGTACTCAGGGTGCTGGGTGCTCAGTACTCAGGGTGCTGGGTGCTCAGTGCTCGGGGTGCTGGGTGCTCAGTACTCGGGGTGCTCAGTGCTCAGTACTCAGGGTGCTGGGTGCTCAGTGCTCAGGGTGCTGGGTGCTCAGCGCTCGGGGTGCTGGCTGCTCGGTTCTCAGGTTGCTGGGTTCTCAGTACTCTGGGTGCTGGGTGCTCAGTACTCAGGGTGCTGGGTGCTCATTGCTGGGGGTGCTGGGTGCTCAGTACTCAGGATGCTGGGTGCTCATTGCTGGGAATGCTGGGTGCTCAGTACTCAGGTTGCTGGGTGCTCAGTACTCGGGGTGCTGGGTGCTCAGTACTCAGGGTGCTGGGTGCTCATTGCTGGGGTGCTGGGTGCTCAGTGCTCAGGTTGCTGGGTGCTCAGTACTCGGGGTGCTGGGTGCTCAGTACTCAGGGTGCTGGGTGCTCATTGCTCGGGGTGCTGGGTGCTCAGTGCTCAGGGTGCTGGGTGCTCAGTGCTCGGGGTGCTGGGTGCTCAGTACTCGGGGTGCTGGGTGCTCAGTGCTCAGGGTGCTGGGTCGCAGTGCTCGGGGTACTGGGTACTCAGTGCTCAGTACACAGGGTGCTGGGTGCTCAGTGCTCGGGGTGCTGTGTGCTCAGTGCTCAGTACTCAGGGTGCTGGGTGCTCAGTGCTCGGGGTGCTGGGTGCTCAGTACTCAGGGTACTTGGTGCTCAGTACTCAGGGTGCTGGGTGATCAGTGCTCAGGGTGCTGGGTGGTCAGTACTCAGGGTGCTCGGTGCTCAGTACTCAGGGTGCTGGGTGCTCAGTGCTCAGGGTGCTGGGTCCTCAGTGCTCTGGGTGCTGTGTGCTTAGTGCTCGGGGAGCTGGGTGCTCAGTACTCAGGATGCTGGGTGCTCAGTACTCGGGGTGCTGGGTGCTCAGTACTCAGGGAGCTGGGTGCTCAGTCCTCAGGGAGCTGGGTGCTCAGGACTCAGGTGCTGGGTGCTCAGTGCTCAGGGTGCTGGGTGCTCAGTGCTCGGGGTGCTGGGTGCTCAGTGCTCAGTACTCAGGGTGCTGGGTGCTCAGTGCTCGGGGTGCTGGGTGCTCAGTGCTCAGTACTCAGGGTGCTGGGTGCTCAGTGCTCAGGGTGCTGGGTGCTCAGTGCTCAGGGTGCTGGGTGCTCAGTGCTCAGGGTGCTGGGTACTCAGTGCTCAGGGTGCTGGGTGCTCAGTACTCAGGGTGCTGGGTGCTCAGTACTCAGGGTGCTGGGTGCTCAGTGCTCGGGGTGCTGGGTGCTCAGTGCTCAGTGTGCTCGGTGCTCAGTACTCAGAGTGCTGGGTGCTCAGTGCTCGGGGTTTTCTGTACTCAGGGTGCTGTGTGTTCAGTGCTCAGGGTGCTGGGTGCTCAGTACTCAGGGTGCTCGGTGCTCGGGGTTCTGGGTGCTCAGTGCTCGGGGTGCTCAGTGCTCAGTACTCAGGGTGCTCGGTGCTTAGTACTCAGGGTGCTGGGTTCTCAGTACTCCGGGTGCTGGGTGCTCAGTGCTCGGGGTGCTGGGTGCTCAGTGCTCAGCGTGCTGGGTGCTCAGTACTCAGTGCTCAGGATGCTGGGTGCTCAGTGCTCAGGGTTCTGGGTGCTCAGTGCTCAGGGTGCTCAGTGCTCAGTGCCCAGTGCTCAGGGTGCTGGGTGCTCAGTGCTCAGGGTGCTGGGTGCCCAGTGCTCGGGGTGCTGGGTGCTCAGTGCTCGGGGTGCTGGGTGCTCATTGCTGGGGGTGCTGGGTGCTCAGTGCTCAGGTTGCTGGGTGCTCAGTACTCGGGGTGCTCGGTGCTCAGTAGTCAGGGTGCTGGGTGCTCATTGCTGGGGGTGCTGGGTGCTCAGTGCTCAGGGTGCTGGGTGCCCCATGCTCGGGGTGCTGGGTGCTCAGTACTCGGAGTGCTGGGTGCTCAATGCTCAGGATGCTGGGTCGCAGTGCTCGGGGTACTGGGTACTCAGTGCTCAGTACAGAGTGTGCTGGGTGCTCAGTGCTCGGGGTGCTGTGTGCTCAGTGCTCAGTACTCAGGGTGCTGGGTGCTCAGTGCTCGGGGTGCTGGGTGCTCAGTACTCAGGGAGCTGGGTGCTCAGTACTCAGTGTGCTGGGTGCTCATAACTCAGGGTGCTGGGTGCTCAGTACTCAGGGTGCTCAGTGCTTGGGGTTGCTGGGTGCTCAGTGCTCAGGGTGCTCAGTGCTTGGGCTGTTGGGTGCTCAGTGCTCAGTACTCAGGGTGCTCGGTGATCAGTGCTCAGGGTGCTCAGTGCTCAGTACTCAGGGTGCTCGGTGCTCAGTACTCAGGGTGCTGGGTGCTCAGTGCTCAGGGTGCTGGGTGCTCAGTACTCAGGGTGCTGGGTGCTCGGTGCTCAGGGTGCTCGGTGCTCAGTACTCATGGTGCTGGGTGCTCAGTGCTCAGGGTGCTGGGTGCTCAGCGCTCAGGGTGCTGGGTGCTCAGTAATCGGGGTGCTCAGTGCTCAGTACTCAGGGTGCTGGGTGCTCAGTGCTCAGCGTGCTGGGTGCTCAGTACTCAGTGCTCAGGATGCTCGGTGCTCAGTGCTCAGGGTTCTGGGTGCTCAGTGCTCAGGGTGCTCAGTGCTCAGTGCTCAGTGCTCAGGGTGCTGGGTGCTCAGTGCTCGGGGTGCTGGGTGCTCAGTGCTCGGGGTGCTGGGTGCTCAGTGCTCGGGGTGCTGGGTGCTCATTGCTGGGGGTGCTGGGTGCTCAGTGCTCAGGTTGCTGGGTGCTCAGTACTCGGGGTGCTCGGTGCTCAGTACTCAGGGTGCTGGGTGCTCATTGCTCGGGGTGCTGGGTGCTCAGTGCTCAGGGTCCTGGGTGCCCCATGCTCGGGGTGCTGGGTGCTCAGTACTCGGGGTGCTGGGTGCTCAATGCTCAGGGTGTTGGGTCGCAGTGCTCGGGGTACTGGGTACTCAGTGCTCAGTACAGAGGGTGCTGGGTGCTCAGTGCTCGGGGTGCTGTGTGCTCAGTGCTCAGTACTCAGGGTGCTGGGTGCTCAGTGCTCGGGGTGCTGGGTGCTCAGTACTCAGGGTGGTGGGTGCTCAGTGCTCTGGGTGCTGGGTGCTCAGTGCTCGGGGTGCTGGGTACTCAGTGCTCAGTACACAGGGTGCTGGGTGCTCAGTGCTCGGGGTGCTGGGTGCTCAGTGCTCAGTACTCAGGGTGCTGGGTGCTCACTGCTCGGGGTGCTGGATGCTCAGTACTCAGGGTGCTGGGTGCTCAGTGCTCAGGGTGCTGGGTGCTCAGTACTCAGGGTGCTGGGTGCTCAGTACGCAGTATGCTGGGTGCTCAGTGCTCAGGGTGCTGGGTGCTCAGTGCTCGGGGTGCTGGGTGCTCAGTACTCAGGGTGCTCGGTGCTCAGTACTCAGGGTGCTGGGTGCTCAGTGCTCAGGGTGCTGTGTGCTCAGTACTCAGGGTGCTGGGTGCTCGGTGCTCAGTATGCTGGGTGCTCAGTACTCAGGGTGCTGGCTGCTCAGTACTCAGGGTGCTCGGTGCTCAGTACTCAGGGTGCTGGCTGCTCAGTGCTCGGGGTGCTCAGTGCTTGGGGTGCTGGGTGCTCAGTACTCAGGGTGCTCAGTGCTTGGGGTGTTGGGTGCTTAGTACTCAGGGTGCTGGGTGCTCAGTGCTCAGGGTGCTGGGTGCTCAGTACTCAGGGTGCTGGGTGCTCAGTACTCAGGGTGCTGGGTGCTCAGTGCTCGGGGTGCTTGGTGCTCAGTACTCGGGGTGCTCAGTGCTCAGTACTCAGGGTGCTGGGTGCTCAGTGCTCAGGGTGCTGGGTGCTCAGCGCTCGGGGTGCTGGCTGCTCGGTTCTCAGGTTGCTGGGTGCTCAGTACTCGGGATGCTGGGTGCTCAGTACTCAGGGTGCTGGGTGCTCATTGCTGGGGGTGCTGGGTGCTCAGTACTCAGGGTGCTGGGTGCTCATTGCTGGGGGTGCTGGGTGCTCAGTGCTCAGGTTGCTGGGTGCTCAGTACTCGGGGTGCTCGGTGCTCAGTACTCAGGGTGCTGGGTGCTCATTGCTCGGGGTGCTGGGTGCTCAGTGCTCAGGGTGCTGGGTGCCCCATTCTCGGGGTGCTGGGTGCTCAGTACTCGGGGTGCTGGGTGCTCAGTGCTCAGGGTGCTGGTTCGCAGTGCTCGGGGTACTGGGTACTCAGTGCTCAGTACACAGGGTGCTGGGTGCTCAGTGCTCGGGGTGCTGTGTGCTCAGTGCTCAGTACTCAGGGTGCTGGGTGCTCAGTGCTCGGGGTGCTGGGTGCTCAGTACTCAGGGAGCTGGGTGCTCAGTACTCAGGGTGCTGGGTGCTCATTACTCAGGGTGCTTGGTGCTCAGTACTCAGGGTGCTCAGTGCTTGGGGTGCTGGGTGCTCAGTGCTCAGGGTGCTCAGTGCTTGGGGTGTTGGGTGCTCAGTGCTCAGTACTCAGGGTGCTCGGTGCTCAGTGCTCAGGGTGCTCAGTGCTCAGTACTCAGGGTGCTCAGTGCTCAGTGCTCTGGGTGCTGGGTGCTCAGTGCTCGGGGTGCTGGGTGCTCAGTGCTCAGGGTGCTGGGTGCTCAGTACTCAGGGTGCTCAGTGCTCAGGGTGCTGGGTGCTCAGTGCTCGGGGTGCTGGGTACTCAGTGCTCAGTACACAGGGTGCTGGGTGCTCAGTGCTCGGGGTGCTGGGTGCTCAGTGCTCAGTACTCAGGGTGCTGGGTGCTCAGTGTTCGGGGTGCTGGATGCTCAGTACTCAGGGTGCTGGGTGCTCAGTGCTCAGGGTGCTGGGTGCTCAGTACTCAGGGTGCTGGGTGCTCAGTACGCAGTATGCTGGGTGCTCAGTGCTCAGGGTGCTGGGTGCTCAGTGCTCGGGGTGCTGGGTGCTCAGTACTCAGGGTGCTCGGTGCTCAGTACTCAGGGTGCTGGGTGCTCAGTGCTCAGGGTGCTGTGTGCTCAGTACTCAGGGTGCTGGGTGCTCGGTGCTCAGTATGCTGGGTGCTCAGTACTCAGGGTGCTGGCTGATCAGTACTCAGGGTGCTGGCTGCTCAGTGCTCGGGGTGCTCAGTGCTTGGGGTGCTGGGTGCTCAGTACTCAGGGTGCTCAGTGCTTGGGGTGTTGGGTGCTTAGTACTCAGGGTGCTGGGTGCTCAGTGCTCAGGGTGCTGGGTGCTCAGTACTCAGGGTGCTGGGTGCTCAGTACTCAGGGTGCTGGGTGCTCAGTGCTCGGGGTGCTGGGTGCTCAGTACTCGGGGTGCTCAGTGCTCAGTACTCAGGGTGCTGGGTGCTCAGTGCTCAGGGTGCTGGGTGCTCAGCGCTCGGGGTGCTGGCTGCTCGGTTCTCAGGTTGCTGGGTTCTCAGTACTCGGGGTGCTGGGTGCTCAGTTCTCAGGGTGCTGGGTGCTCATTGCTGGGGGTGCTGGGTGCTCAGTACTCAGGATGCTGGGTGCTCATTGCTGGGGGTGCTGGCCGCTCGGTTCTCAGGTTGCTGGGTGCTCAGTACTCGGGGTGCTGGGTGCTCAGTACTCAGGGGGCTGGGTGCTCATTGCTGGGGGTGCTGGGTGCTCAGTGCTCAGGTTGCTGGGTGCTCAGTACTCGGGGTGCTGGGTGCTCAGTACTCAGGGTGCTGGGTGCTCATTGCTCGGGGTGCTGGGTGCTCAGTGCTCAGGGTGCTGGGTGCTCAGTGCTCGGGGTGCTGGGTGCTCAGTACTCGGGGTGCTGGGTGCTCAGTGCTCAGGGTGCTGGGTCGCAGTGCTCGGGGTACTGGGTACTCAGTGCTCAGTACACAGGGTGCTGGGTGCTCAGTGCTCGGGGTGCTGTGTGCTCAGTGCTCAGTACTCAGGGTGCTGGGTGCTCAGTGCTCGGGGTGCTGGGTGCTCAGTACTCAGGGTACTTGGTGCTCAGTACTCAGGGTGCTGGGTGATCAGTGCTCAGGGTGCTGGGTGCTCAGTACTCAGGGTGCTCGGTGCTCAGTACTCAGGGTGCTGGGTGCTCAGTGCTCAGGGTGCTGGGTCCTCAGTGCTCTGGGTGCTGTGTGCTTAGTGCTCGGGGAGCTGGGTGCTCAGTACTCAAGATGCTGGGTGCTCAGTACTCGGGGTGATGGGTGCTCAGTACTCAGGGAGCTGGGTGCTCAGTCCTCAGGGTGCTGGGTGCTCAGGACTCAGGTGCTGGGTGCTCAGTGCTCAGGGTGCTGGGTGCTCAGTGCTCGGGGTGCTGGGTGCTCAGTGCTCAGTACTCAGGTTGGTGGGTGCTCAATGCTCGGGGTGCTGGGTGCTCAGTGCTCAGTACTCAGGGTGCTGGGTGCTCAGTGCTCAGGGTGCTGGGTGCTCAGTGCTCAGGGTGCTGGGTGCTCAGTGCTCAGGGTGCTGGGTACTCAGTGCTCGGGGTGCTGGGTGCTCAGTACTCAGGGTGCTGGGTGCACAGTACTCAGGGTGCTGGGTGCTCAGTGCTCGGGGTGCTGGGTGCTCAGTGCTCAGTGTGCTCGGTGCTCAGTACTCAGAGTGCTGGGTGCTCAGTGCTCGGGGTTTTCTGTACTCAGGGTGCTGTGTGTTCAGTGCTCAGGGTGCTGGGTGCTCAGTACTCAGGGTGCTCGGTGCTCGGGGTTCTGGGTGCTCAGTGCTCGGGGTGCTCAGTGCTCAGTACTCAGGGTGCTCGGTGCTTAGTACTCAGGGTGCTGGGTTCTCAGTACTCCGGGTGCTGGTTGCTCAGTGCTCAGGGTGCTCGGTGCTCAGTGCTCATGGTGCTGGGTGCTCAGTACTCAGGGTGATCATTGCTCAGGGTGCTGGGTGCTCAGTACTCAGGGTGCTGGGTGCTCAGTACTCAGGGTGCTCAGTGCTCAGTACTCAGGCTGCTCAGTGCTCAGTACTAAGGTTGCTCAGTGCTCAGGGTGCTGGGTGCTCAGTACTCAGGGTGCTGGGTGCTCAGTACTCAGGGTCCTGGGTGCTTAGTACTCAGGGTGCTGGGTGCTCAGTGCTCAGGGTGCTTGGTGCTCAGTGCTCGGGGTTCTGGGTGCTCAGTACTCAGGGTGCTCGGTGCTCAGTACTCAGGGTGCTCAGTGCTCAGTACTCAGGGTGCTCAGGCTCAGTGCTCAGGGTGCAGGGTGCTCAGTGCTCGGGGTGCTGGGTGCTCAGTGCTCGGGGTGCTGGGTGTCTCAGTGCTCAGGGTGCTGGGTGCTCAGTGCTCAGAGTGCTGGTTGCTCAGTACTCAGGGTGCTCGGTGCTCAGTACTCAGGGTGCTGGGTGCTCAGTGCTCAGGGTGCTCAGTGCTCAGTACTCAGGGTGCTGGGTGCTCAGTGCTCAGGGTGCTCGGTGCTCAGTACTCAGGGTGCTCAGTGCTCAGTACTCAGCGTGCTGGGTGCTCAGTGCTCAGGGTGCTGGGTGCTCAGTACTCAGGGTGCTGGGTGCTTAGTACTCAGGGTGCTCGGTCCTCAGTGCTCAGGGTGCTGGGTGCTCAGTACTCAGGGTGCAGGGTGCTCAGTGCTCAGGGTGCTCAGTGCTCAGTACTCAGGGTGCTCGGTGCTCAGTGCTCAGGGTGCTCAGTGCTCAGTACTCAGGGTGCTCAGTGCTCAGTGCTCTGGGTGCTGGGTGCTCAGTGATCGGGGTGCTGGGTGCTCAGTGCTCAGGGTGCTGGGTGCTCAGTACTCAGGGTGCTCAGTGCTCAGGGTGCTGGGTGCTCAGTGCTCGGGGTGCTGGGTACTCAGTGCTCAGTACACAGGGTGCTGGGTGCTCAGTGCTCGGGGTGCTGGGTGCTCAGTGCTCAGTACTCAGGGTGCTGGGAGCTCAGTGCTCGGGGCGCTGGATGCTCAGTACTCAGGGTGCTGGGTGTTCAGTACTCAGGGTGCTGGGTGCTCAGTACTCAGGGTGCTGGGTGCTCAGTACTCAGTATGCTGGGTGCTCAGTGCTCAGGGTGCTGGGTGCTCAGTGCTCGAGGTGCTGGGTGCTCAGTACTCAGGGTGCTCGGTGCTCAGTACTCAGGGTGCTGGGTGCTCAGTGCTCAGGGTGCTGGGTGCTCAGTACTCAGGGTGCTGGGTGCTCGGTGCTCAGGGTGCTCGGTGCTCAGTACTCATGGTGCTGGGTGCTCAGTGCTCAGGGTGCTGGGTGCTCAGCGCTCAGGGTGCTGGGTGCTCAGTAATCGGGGTGCTCAGTGCTCAGTACTCATGGTGCTGGGTGCTCAGTGCTCAGCGTGCTGGGTGCTCAGTACTCAGTGCTCAGGATGCTGGGTGCTCAGTGCTCAGGGTTCTGGGTGCTCAGTGCTCAGGGTGCTCAGTGCTCAGTGCTCAGGGTGCTGGGTGCTCAGTGCTCGGGGTGCTGGGTGCTCAGTGCTCGGGGTGCTGGGTGCTCAGTTCTCGGGGTGCTCGGTGCTCAGTGCTCGGGGTGCTGGGTGCTCAGTACTCGGGGTGCTCAGTGCTCAGTACTCAGGGTGCTGGGTGCTCAGTGCTCAGGGTGCTGGGTGCTCAGCGCTCAGGGTGCTGGCTGCTCCGTTCTCAGGTTGCTGGGTGCTCAGTACTCGGGGTGCTGGGTGCTCAATACTCAGGGTGCTGGGTGCTCATTGCTCGGGGTGCTGGGTGCTCAGTGCTCGGGGTGCTGGGTGCTCAGTGCTCGGGGTGCTGGGTGCTCAGTACTCGGGGTGCTGGGTGCTCAGTGCTCAGGGTGCTGGATCTCAGTGCTCGGGGTACTGGGTACTCAGTGCTCAGTACACAGGGTTCTGGGTGCTCAGTGCTCGGGGTGCTGGGTGCTTAGTGCTCGGGGTGCTGGGTGCTCAGTACTCAGGGTGCTGGGTGCTCAGTACTCGGGGTGCTGGGTGCTCAGTACTCAGGGAGCTGGGTGCTCAGTACTCAGGGTGCTGGGTGCTCAGTACTCGGGTGCTGGGTGCTCAGTGCTCAGGGTGCTGGGTGCTCAGTGCTCGGGGTGCTGGGTGCTCAGTGCTTAGTACTCAGGGTGCTGGGTGCTCAGTGCTCGGGGTGCTGGGTGCTCAGTGCTCAGTACTCAGGGTGCTGGGTGCTCAGTGCTCAGGGTGCTGGGTGCTCAGTGCTCAGGGTGCTGGGTGCTCAGTGCTCAGGGTGCTGGGTACTCAGTGCTCGGGGTGCTGGGTGCTCAGTACTCAGGGTGCTGGGTGCTCAGTACTCAGGGTGCTGGGTGCTCAGTGCTCGGGGTGCTGGGTGCTCAGTGCTCGGGGTGCTGGGTGCTCATTACTCAGGGTGCTGGGTGCTCAGTGCTCGGGGTGCTGGGTGCTCAGTGCTCAGTACTCAGGGTGCTGGGTGCTCAGTGCTCAGGGTGCTGGGTGCTCAGTGCTCAGGGTGCTGGGTGCTCAGTGCTCAGGGTGCTGGGTACTCAGTGCTCGGGGTGCTGGGTGCTCAGTACTCAGGGTGCTGGGTGCTCAGTACTCAGGGTGCTGGGTGCTCAGTGCTCGGGGTGCTGGGTGCTCAGTGCTCAGTGTGCTCGGTGCTCAGTGCTCAGGGTGCTGGGTGCTCAGTGCTCGGGGTGCTGGGTGCTCATTACTCAGGGTGCTGGGTGCTCAGTATTCAGGGTGCTCAGTGCTTGTGGTGCTGGGTGCTCAGTACTCAGGGTGCTCAGTGCTTGGGGTGTTGGGTGCTTAGTACTCAGGGTGCTGGGTGCTCAGTGCTCAGGGTGCTGGGTGCTCAGTACTCAGGGTGCTGGGTGCTCAGTACTCAGGGTGCTGGGTGCTCAGTGCTCGGGGTGCTGGGTCCTCAGTGCTCTGGGTGCTGTGTGCTTAGTGCTCGGGGTGCTGGGTGCTCAGTACTCAGGGTGCTGGGTGCTCAGTACTCAGGGTGCTGGGTGCTCAGTGCTCAGGGTGCTGGGTGATCCGTGCTCGGGGTGCTGGGTGCTCAGTGCTCGGGGCGCTGGGTGCTCAGTGCTCGGGGTGCTCGGTGCTCATTGCTCGGGGTGCTGGGTGCTCAGTACTCAGGGTGCTCAGTGCTCAGTACTCAGGGTGCTGGGTGCTCAGTGCTCAGTGTGCTGGGTGCTCAGTGCTCGGGGTGCTGGCTGCTCGGTTCTCAGGTTGCTGGGTGCTCAGTACTCGGGGTGCTGGGTGCTCAGTACTCAGGGTGCTGGGTGCTCATTGCTCGGGGTGCTGGGTGCTCAGTGCTCGGGGTGCTGGGTGCTCAGTGCTCAGTACACAGGGTGCTGGGTGCTCATTGCTCAGGGTGCTGTGTTCTCAGTGCTCAGTACTCAGGGTACTTGGTGCTCAGTACTCAGGGTGCTGGGTGATCAGTGCTCAGGGTGCTGGGTGCTCAGTACTCAGGGTGCTCGGTGCTCAGTACTCAGGGTGCTGGCTGCTCAGTGCTCAGGGTGCTGGGTCCTCAGTGCTCTGGGTGCTGTGTGCTTAGTGCTCGGGGTGCTGGGTGCTCAGTACTCAGGGTGCTGGGTGCTCAGTACTCGGGGTGCTGGGTGCTCAGTACTCAGGGAGCTGGGTGCTCACTACTCAGGGTGCTGGGTGCTCAGTACTCGGGTGTTGGGTGCTCAGTGCTCAGGGTGCTGGGTGCTCAGTGCTCGGGGTGCTGGGTGCTCAGTGCTCAGTACTCAGGGTGCTGGGTGCTCAGTGCTCGGGGTGCTGGGTGCTCAGTGCTCAGAACTCAGGGTGCTGGGTGCTCAGTGCTCAGGGTGCTTGGTGCTCAGTGCTCAGTGTGCTGGGTGCTCAGTGCTCAGGGTGCTGGGTACTCAGTGCTCGGGGTGCTGGGTGCTCAGTACTCAGGGTGCTGGGTGCTCAGTACTCAGGGTGCTGGGTGCTCAGTGCTCGGGGTGCTGGGTGCTCAGTGCTCAGTGTGCTCGGTGCTCAGTACTCAGGGTGCTGGGTTCTCAGTGCTAGGGGTTTTCTGTACTCAGGGTGCTGTGTGTTCAGTGCTCAGGGTGCTGGGTGCTCAGTACTCAGGGTGCTCGGTGCTCGGGGTTCTGGGTGCTCAGTGCTCGGGGTGCTCGGTGCTCAGTACTCGGGGTGCTCATTGCTCAGTACTCAGGGTGCTCGGTGCTTAGTACTCAGGGTGCTGGGTGCTCAGTACTCAGGGTGATCATTGCTCAGGGAGCTGGGTGCTCAGTACTCAGGGTGCTGGGTGCTCAGTACTCAGGGTGCTCAGTGCTCAGTACTCAGGGTGCTCAGTACTCAGTACTAAGGTTGCTCAGTGCTCAGGGTGCTGGGTGCTCAGTGCTCGGGGTGCTCGGTGCTCAGTACTCAGGGTGCTGGGTGCTCAGTGCTCAGGGTGCTGGGTGCTAAGTGCTCAGGGTGCTGGGTGCTCAGTGCTCAGGGTGCTGGGTGCTCAGTACACAGGGTGCTCGGTGCTCGGGATGCTGGGTGCTCAGTGCTCGGTGTGCTCGGTGCTCAGTACTCGGGGTGCTCAGTGCTCAGTACTCAGGGTGCTGGGAGCTCAGTGCTCAGGGTGCTGGGTGCTCAGTACTCAGGGTGCTGGGTGCTCGGTGCTCAGTACGCTGGGTGCTCAGTACTCAGGGTGTTGGGTGCTCAGTACTCAGGGTGCTGGGTGCTCAGTACTCAGGGTGCTCGGTGCTCAGTACTCAGGGTGCTGGGTGCTCAGTGCTCAGGGTGCTGGGTGCTCAGTACTCAGGGTGCTGGGTGCTCAGTGCTCAGCACGCTGGGTGCTCAGTACTCAGGGTGCTGGGTGCTCAGTACTCAGGGTGCTGGGTGCTTAGTACTCAGGGTGCTGGGTGCTCAGTGCTCAGGGTGCTCGGTGCTCAGTGCTCGGGGTGCTGGGTGCTCAGTACTCAGGGTGCTCAGTGCTCAGTACTCAGGGTGCTCAGTGCTCAGTACTCAGGGTGCTCAGGCTCAGTGCTCAGGGTGCAGGGTGCTCAGTGCTCGGGATGCTGGGTGCTCAGTGCTCGGGGTGCTGGGTGTCTCAGTGCTCAGGGTGCTGGGTGCTCAGTGCTCAGATTGCTGGGTGCTCAGTACTCATGGTGCTCGGTGCTCAGTACTCAGGGTGCTGGGTGCTCAGTGCTCAGGGTGCTCAGTGCTCAGTACTCAGCGTGCTGGGTGCTCAGTGCTCAGGGTGCTCGGTGCTCAGTACTCAGGGTGCTCAGTGCTCAGTACTCAGCGTGCTGGGTGCTCAGTGCTCAGGGTGCTGGGTGCTCAGTACTCAGGGTGCTGGGTGCTTAGTACTCAGGGTGCTCGGTCCTCAGTGCTCAGGGTGCTGGTTGCTCAGTACTCAGGGTGCAGGGTGCTCAGTGCTCAGGGTGCTCAGTGCTCAGTACTCAGGGTGCTCGGTGCTCAGTGCTCAGGGTGCTCAGTGCTCAGTACTCAGGGTGCTCAGTGCTCAGTGCTCTGGGTGCTGGGTGCTCAGTGCTCGGGGTGCTGGGTGCTCAGTGCTCAGGGTGCTGGGTGCTCAGTACTCAGGGTGCTCAGTGTTCAGGGTGCTGGGTGCTCAGTGGTCGGGGTGCTGTGTACTCAGTGCTCAGTACACAGAGTGCTGGGTGCTCAGTGCTCGGGGTGCTGGGTGCTCAGTGCTCAGTACTCAGGGTGCTGGGTGCTCAGTGCTCGGGGTGCTGGATGCTCAGTACTCAGGGTGCTGGGTGCTCAGTGCTCAGGGTGCTGGGTGCACAGTACTCAGGGTGCTGTGTGCTCAGTACTCAGTATGCTGGGTGCTCAGTGCTCAGGGTGCTGGGTGCTCAGTGCTCGGGGTGCTGGGTGCTCAGTAGTCAGGGTGCTCGGTGCTCAGTACTCAGGGTGCTGGGTGCTCAGTGCTCAGGGTGCTGGGTGCTCAGTACTCAGGGTGCTGGGTGCTCGGTGCTCAGGGTGCTCGGTGCTCAGTAATCAGGGTGCTGGGTGCTCAGTACTCAGGGTGCTCGGTGCTCAGTACTCAGGGTGCTGGCTGCTCAGTGCTCGGGGTGCTCAGTGCTTGGGGTGTTGGGTGCTTAGTACTCAGGGTGCTGGGTGCTCAGTGCTCAGTGCTCGGGGTGCTGTGTGCTCAGTACTCAGGGTGCTGGGTGCTCAGTACTCAGGGTGCTGGGTGATCAGTACTCGGGTGCTGGGTGCTCAGTGCTCAGGGTGCTGGGTGCTCAGTGCTCAGTGCTCGGGGTGCTGTGTGCTCAGTACTCAGGGTGCTGGGTGCTCAGTACTCAGGGTGCTGGGTGATCAGTACTCGGGTGCTGGGTGCTCAGTGCTCAGGGTGCTGGGTGCTCAGTGCTCGGGGTGCTGGGTGCTCAGTGCTCAGTGCTCGGGGTGCTGGGTGCTCAGTGCTCGGGGTGCTCGGTGCTCAGTGCTCGGGGTGCTGGTTGCTCAGTGCTCGGGGTGCTCGGTGCTCAGTGCTCGGGGTGCTGGGTGCTCAGTGCTCGGGGTGCTCAGTGCTCAGTACCTCAGGGTGCTGGGTGCTCAGTGCTCAGGGTGCTGGGTGCTCAGCGCTCGGGGTGCTGGGTGCTCAGTAATCGGGGTGCTCAGTGCTCAGTACTCAGGGTGCTGTGTGCTCAGTGCTCAGCGTGCTGGGTGCTCAGTACTCAGTGCTCAGGATGCTGGGTGCTCAGTGCTCAGGGTGCTGGGTGCTCAGTGCTCAGGGTGCTCAGTGCTCAGTGCTCAGGGTGCTGGGTGCTCAGTGCTCGGGGTGCTGGGTGCTCAGTGCTCGGGGTGCTGGGTGCTCAGTGCTCGGGGTGCTCGGTGCTCAGTGCTCGGGGTGCTGGGTGCTCAGTACTCGGTGTGCTCAGTGCTCAGTACTCAGGGTGCTGGGTGCTCAGTGCTCAGGGTGCTGGGTGCTCAGCGCTCGGGGTGCTGGCTGCTCCGTTCTCAGGTTGCTGGGTGCTCAGTACTCGGGGTGCTGGGTGCTCAGTACTCAGGGTGCTGGGTGCTCATTGCTCGGGGTGCTGGGTGCTCAGTGCTCGGGGTGCTGGGTGCTCAGTGCTCGGGGTGCTGGGTGCTCAGTACTCGGGGTGCTGGGTGCTCAGTGCTCAGGGTGCTGGGTCACAGTGCTCGGGGTACTGGGTACTAAGTGCTCAGTACACAGGGTGCTGGGTTCTCAGTGCTCGGGGTGCTGTGTGCTCAGTGCTCAGTACTCAGGGTGCTGGGTGCTCAGTGCTCGGGGTGCTGGGTACTCAGTGCTCAGTACACAGGGTGCTGGGTGGTCAGTGCTCGGGGTGCTGGGTGCT
Organism: Microtus oregoni; assembly: GCF_018167655.1. Lineage (NCBI taxonomy): Eukaryota > Metazoa > Chordata > Mammalia > Rodentia > Cricetidae > Microtus > Microtus oregoni. The sequence goes on from NW_024543322.1 coordinate 116,101, forward strand.
CAGTACTCAGGGTGCTGGGTGCTCAGTGCTCGGGGTGCTGGATGCTCAGTACTCAGTGTGCTGGGTGCTCAGTGCTGAGGGTGCTGGGTGCTCAGTGCTCAGGGTGCTGGGTGCTCAGTACTCATTATGCTGGGTGCTCAGTGCTCAGGGTGCTGGGTGCTCAGTGCTCGGGGTGCTGGGTGCACAGTACTCAGGGTGCTCGGTGCTCAGTACTCAGGGTGCTGGGTGCTCAGTGCTCAGTATGCTGGCTGCTCAGTTCTCAGGGTGCTGGCTGCTCATTACTCAGGGTGCTCGGTGCTCAGTACTCAGGGTACTGGCTGCTCAGTGCTCGGGGTGCTCAGTGCTTGGGGTGCTGGGTGCTCAGTACTCAGGGTGCTCAGTGCTTGGGGTGTTGGGTGCTTAGTACTCAGGGTGCTGGGTGCTCAGTGCTCAGGGTGCTGGGTGCTCAGTACTCAGGGTGCTGGGTGCTCAGTACTCAGGGTGCTGGGTGCTCAGTACTCGGGGTGCTCAGTGCTCAGTACTCAGGGTGCTGGGTGCTCAGTGCTCAGGGTGCTGGGTGCTCAGCGCTCGGGGTGCTGGCTGCTCGGTTCTCAGGTTGCTGGGTGCTCAGTACTCGGGGTGTTGGGTGCTCAGTACTCAGGGTGCTGGGTGCTCATTGCTGGGGGTGCTGGGTGCTCATTGCTCAGGTTGCTGGGTGCTCAGTACTCGGGGTGCTCGGTCCTCAGTACTCAGGGTGCTGGGTGCTCATTGCTCGGGGTGCTGGGTGCTCAGTGCTCAGGGTGCTGGGTGCCCCATGCTCGGGGTGCTGGGTGCTCAGTACTCGGGGTGCTGGGTGCTCAGTGCTCAGGGTGCTGGGTCGCAGTGCTCGGGGTACTGGGTACTCAGTGCTCAGTACACAGGGTGCTGGGTGCTCAGTGCTTGGGGTGCTGGGTGCTCAGTGCTCAGGGTGCTCAGTGCTTGGGGTGTTGGGTGCTCAGTGCTCAGTACTCAGGGTGCTCAGTGCACAGTGCTCTGGGTGCTGGGTGCTCAGTGCTCGGGGTGCTGGGTGCTCAGTGCTCAGGGTGCTGGGTGCTCAGTGCTCGGGGTGCTGGGTACTCAGTGCTCAGTACACAGGGTGCTGGGTGCTCAGTGCTCGGGGTGCTGGGTGCTCAGTGCTCAGTACTCAGGGTGCTGGGTGCTCAGTGCTCGGGGTGCTGGATGCTCTGTACTCAGGGTGCTGGGTGCTCAGTGCTCAGGGTGCTGGGTGCTCAGTACTCAAGGTGCTGGGTGCTCAGTACGAAGTATGCTGGGTGCTCAGTGCTCAGGGTGCTGGGTGCTCAGTGCTCGGGGTGCTGGGTGCTCAGTACTCAGGGTGCTCGGTGCTCAGTACTCAGGGTGCTGGGTGCTCAGTGCTCAGGGTGCTGTGTGCTCAGTACTCAGGGTGCTGGGTGCTCGGTGCTCAGTATGCTGGGTGCTCAGTACTCAGGGTGCTGGCAGCTCAGTACTCAGGGTGCTCGGTGCTCAGTACTCAGGGTGCTGGCTGCTCAGTGCTCGGGGTGCTCAGTGCTTAGGGTGCTGGGTGCTCAGTACTCAGGGTGCTCGGTCCTCAGTGCTCAGGGTGCTGGGTGCTCAGTGCTCAGGGTGCTGGGTGCTCAGTACTCAGGGTGCATGGTGCTCAGTGCTCAGGGTGCTCGGTCCTCAGTGCTCAGGGTGCTGGGTGCTCAGTACTCAGGGTGCATGGTGCTCAGTGCTCAGGGTGCTCAGTGCTCAGTACTCAGGGTGCTCAGTGCTCAGGGTGCTCAGTGCTCAGTACTCAGGGTGCTCAGTGCTCAGTGCTCTGGGTGCTGGGTGCTCAGTACTCAGGGTGCTGGGTGCTCAGTACTCAGTATGCTGGGTGCTCAGTGCTCGGGGTGCTCAGTACTCAGGGTGCTGTGTGTTCAGTGCTCAGGGTATTGGGTGCTCAGTACTCAGGGTGCTTGGTGCTTAGTACTCAGGGTGCTGGGTGCTCAGTACTCCGGGTGCTGGGTGCTCAGTGCTCTAGGTGCTCTGTGCTCAGTGCTCAGGGTGCTGGGGGCTCAGTACTCTGGGTGCTCATTGCTCAGGGTGCTGGGTGCTCAGTACTCAGGGTGCTCAGTGCTCAGTACTCAGGGTGCTCAGTGCTCAGGACTCAGGTTGCTCAGGGCTCAGGGTGCTGGGTGCTCACTGCTCGGGGAGATGGGTGCTCAGTGCTCAGGGTGCTGTGTGCTCAGTGCTCGGGGTGCTGGGTGCTCAGTACTCAGGGTACTGTGTGCTCAGTGCTAAGGGTGCTGGGTGCTCAGTGCTCAGGGTGCTCGGTGCTTAGTACTCAGGGTGCTCGGTGCTCGGGGTGCTGTGTGCGCAGTGCTCGGGGTGCTAGGTGCTCAGTGCTCGGGGTGCTGGGTGCTCAGTGCTCGGGGTGCTGGGTGCTCAGTGCTCGGGGTGCTGGGTGCTCAGTGCTCGGGGTGCTGGGTGCTCAGTACTCGGGGTGCTCGGTGCTCAGTACTCAGGGTGCTGGGTGCTCTGTGCTCAGGGTGCTGGGTGCTCAGTACTCAGGGTGCTGGGTGCTCGGTGCTCAGTACGCTGGGTGCTCAGTACTCAGGGTGCTGGCTGCTCAGTACTCAGGTTGCTCGGTGCTTAGTACTCAGGGTGCTGGGTGCTCAGAGCTCGGGGTGCTGGGTGCTCAGTACTCAGGGTGCTCAGTGCTTGGGGTGCTGGGTGCTCAGTGCTCAGGGTGCTCAGTGCTTGGGGTGTTGGGTGCTCAGTGCTCAGTACTCAGGGTGCTCGGTGCTCAGTGCTCAGGGTGCTCAGTGCTCAGTACTCAGGGTGCTCAGTGCTCAGTGCTCTGGATGCTGGGTGCTCAGTGCTCGGGGTGCTGGGTGCTCAGTACTCAGGGTGCTGGGTGCTCAGTACTCAGGGTGCTCAGTGCTCAGGGTGCTGGGTGCTCAGTGCTCGGGGTGCTGGGTACTCAGTGCTCAGTACACAGGGTGCTGGGTGCTCAGTGCTCGGGGTGCTGGGTGCTCAGTGCTCAGTACTCAGGGTGCTGGGTGCTCAGTGCTCGGGGTGCTGGATGCTCAGTACTCAGGGTGCTGGGTGCTCAGTGCTCAGGGTGCTGGGTGCTCAGTGCTCAGGGTGCTGGGTGCTCAGTACTCAGTATGCTGGGTGCTCAGTGCTCAGGGTGCTGGGTGCTCAGTGCTCAGGGTGCTGGGTGCTCAGTACTCAGGGTGCTCGGTGCTCAGTACTCAGGGTGCTGGGTGCTCAGTGCTCAGGGTGCTGTGTGCTCAGTACTCAGGGTGCTGGGTGCTCGGTGCTCAGTATGCTGGGTGCTCAGTTCTCAGGGTGCTGGCTGCTCAGTACTCAGGGTGCTCGGTGCTCAGTACTCAGGGTACTTTCTGCTCAGTGCTCGGGGTGCTCAGTGCTTGGGGTGCTGGGTGCTCAGTACTCAGGGTGCTCAGTGCTTGGGGTGTTGGGTGCTTAGTACTCAGGGTGCTGGGTGCTCAGTGCTCAGGGTGCTGGGTGCTCAGTACTCAGGGTGCTGGGTGCTCAGTACTCAGGGTGCTGGGTGCTCAGTGCTCGGGGTGCTGGGTGCTCAGTACTCGGGGTGCTCAGTGCTCAGTACTCAGGGTGCTGGGTGCTCAGTGCTCAGGGTGCTGGGTGCTCAGCGCTCGGAGTGCTGGCTGCTCGGTTCTCAGGTTGCTGGGTGCTCAGTACTCGAGGTGCGGGGTGCTCAGTACTCAGGGTGCTGGGTGCTCATTGCTGGGGGTGCTGGGTGCTCACTACTCAGGGAGCTGGGTGCTCAGTACTCAGGGTGCTGGGTGCTCATTACTCAGGGTGCTGGGTTCTCAGTACTCAGGGTGCTCAGTGCTTGGGGTGCTGGGTGCTCAGTGCTCAGGGTGCTCAGTGCTTGGGGTGTTGGGTGCTCAGTGCTCAGTACTCAGGGTGCTCGGTGCTCAGTGCTCAGGGTGCTCAGTGCTCAGTGCTCTGGGTGCTGGGTGCTCAGTGCTCGGGGTGCTGGGTGTTCAGTGCTCAGGGTGCTGGGTGCTCAGTACTCAGGGTGCTCAGTGCTCAGGGTGCTGGGTGCTCAGTGCTCGGGGTGCTGGGTGCTCAGTACTCAGGGTGCTGGGTGCTCAGTGCTCAGGGTGCTGGGTGCTCAGTACTCGGGGTGCTCAGTGCTCAGTACTCAGGGTGCTGGGTGCTCAGTGCTCAGGGTGCTGGGTGCTCAGCGCTCGGAGTGCTGGCTGCTCGGTTCTCAGGTTGCTGGGTGCTCAGTACTCGAGGTGCGGGGTGCTCAGTACTCAGGGTGCTGGGTGCTCATTGCTGGTGGTGCTGGGTGCTCAGTACTCAGGGTGCTGGGTCCTCATTGCTGAGGGTGCTGGCTGCTCGGTTCTCAGGTTGCTGGGTGCTCAGTACTCGGGGTGCCTGGTGCTCAGTACTCAGGGTGCTGGGTGCTCATTGCTGGGGGTGCTGGGTGCTCAGTGCTCAGGTTGCTGGGTGCTCAGTACTCGGGGTCCTCGGTGCTCAGTACTCAGGGTGCTGGGTGCTCATTGCTCGGGGTGCTGGGTGCTCAGTGCTCAGGGTGCTGGGTGCCCCATGCTCGGGGTGCTGGGTGCTCAGTACTCGTGGTGCTGGGTGCTCATTGCTCAGGGTGCTGGGTCGCAGTGCTCGGGGTACTGGGTACTCAGTGCTCAGTACACAGGGTGCTGGGTGCTCAGTGCTCGGGGTGCTGTGTGCTCAGTGCTCAGTACTCAGCGTGCTGGGTGCTCAGTGCTCGGGGTGCTGGGTGCTCAGTACTCAGGGAGCTGGGTGCTCAGTACTCAGGGTGCTGGGTGCTCATTACTCAGGGAGCTGGGTTCTCAGTACTCAGGGTGCTCAGTGCTTGGGGTGCTGGGTGCTCAGTGCTCAGGGTGCTCAGTGCTTGGGGTGTTGGGTGCTCAGTGCTCAGTACTCAGGGTGCTCGGTGCTCAGTGCTCAGGGTGCTCAGTGCTCAGTGCTCTGGGTGCTGGGTGCTCAGTGCTCGGGGTGCTGGGTGTTCAGTGCTCAGGGTGCTGGGTGCTCAGTACTCAGGGTGCTCAGTGCTCAGGGTGCTGGGTGCTCAGTGCTCGGGGTGCTGGGTACTCAGTGCTCAGTACACAGGGTGGTGGGTGCTCAGTGCTCGGGGTGCTGGGTGCTCAGTGCTCAGTACTCAGGGTGCTGGGTGCTCAGTGCTCGGGGTGCTGGATGCTCAGTACTCAGGTTGCTGGGTGCTCAGTGCTCAGGGTGCTGGGTGCTCAGTGCTCAGGGTGCTGGGTGCTCAGTACTCAGTATGCTGGGTGCTCAGTGCTCAGGGTGCTGGGTGCTCAGTGCTCGGGGTGCTGGGTGCTCAGTACTCAGGGTGCTCAGTGCTTGGGGTGTTGGGTGCTTAGTACTCAGGGTGCTGGGTGCTCAGTGCTCAGGGTGCTGGGTGCTCAGTACTCAGGGTGTTGGGTGCTCAGTACTCAGGGTGCTGGGTGCTCAGTGCTCGGGGTGCTGGGTGCTCAGTACTCGGGGTGCTCAGTGCTCAGTACTCAGGGTGCTGGGTGCTCAGTGCTCAGGGTGCTTGGTGCTCAGCGCTCGGGGTGCTGGCTGCTCGGTTCTCAGGTTGCTGGGTGCTCAGTACTCGGGGTACTGGGTGCTCAGTACTCAGGGTGCTGGGTGCTCATTGCTGGGGGTGCTGGGTGCTCAGTACTCAGGGTGCTGGGTGCTCATTGCTGGGGGTGCTGGCTGCTCAGTTCTCAGGTTGCTGGGTGCTCAGTACTCGGGGTGCTGGGTGCTCAGTTCTCAGGGTGCTGGGTGCTCATTGCTGGGGGTGCTGGGTGCTCAGTGCTCAGGTTGCTGGGTGCTCAGTACTCGGAGTGCTCGGTGCTCAGTACTCAGGGTGCTGGGTGCTCATTGCTCGGGGTGCTGGGAGCTCAGTGCTCAGGGTGCAGGGTGCCCCATGCTCGGGGTGCTGGGTGCTCAGGACTCGGGGTGCTGGGTGCTCAGTGCTCAGGGTGCTGGGTCGCAGTGCTCGGGGTACTGGGTACTCAGTGCTCAGTACACAGGGTGCTGGGTGCTCAGTGCTCGGGATGCTGGGTGCTCAGTACTCAGGGTGCTCAGTGCTCAGTACTCAGGGTGCTCGGTGCTCAGTGCTCAGGGTGCTCAGTGCTCAGAGCTCAGGGTGCTCAGGGCTCAGTGCTCTGGGTGCTGGGTGCTCAGTGCTCAGGGTGCTGGGTGCTCAGTGCTCAGGGTGCTGGGTGCTCAGTCCTCAGGGTGCTCAGTGCTCAGGGTGCTGGGTGCTCAGTGCTCGGGGTGCTGGGTACTCAGTGCTCAGTACACAGGGTGCTGGGTGCTCAGTGCTCGGGGTGCTGGGTGCTCAGTGCTCAGTACTCAGGGTGCTGGGTGCTCAGTGCTCGGGGTGCTGGATGCTCAGTACTCAGGGTGCTGGGTGCTCAGTGCTCTGGGTGCTGTTTGCTCAGTACTCAGGGTGCTGGGTGCTCAGTACGCAGTATGCTGGGTGCTCAGTGCTCAGGGTGCTGGGTGCTCAGTGCTCGGGGTGCTGGGTGCTCAGTACTCAGGGTGCTCGGTGCTCAGTACTCAGGGTGCTGGGTGCTCAGTGCTCAGGGTGCTGTGTGCTCAGTACTCAGGGTGCTGGGTGCTCGGTGCTCAGTATGCTGGGTGCTCAGTACTCAGGGTGCTGGCTGCTCAGTACTCAGGGTGCTCGGTGCTCAGTACTCAGGGTGCTGGGTGCTCAGTGCTCAGGGTGCTGTGTGCTCAGTACTCAGGGTGCTGGGTGCTCGGTGCTCAGTATGCTGGGTGCTCAGTTCTCAGGGTGCTGGCTGCTCAGTACTCAGGGTGCTCGGTGATCAGTACTCAGGGTACTGGCTGCTCAGTGCTCGGGGTGCTCAGTGCTTGGGGTGCTGGGTGCTCAGTACTCAGGGTGCTCAGTGCTTGTGGTGTTGGGTGCTTAGTACTCAGGGTGCTGGGTGCTCAGTGCTCAGGGTGCTGGGTGCTCAGTACTCAGGGTGCTGGGTGCTCAGTACTCAGGGTGCTGGGTGCTCAGTGCTCGGGGTGCTGGGTGCTCAGTACTCGGGGTGCTCAGTGCTCAGTACTCAGGGTGCTGGGTGCTCAGTGCTCAGGGTGCTGGGTGCTCAGCGCTCGGAGTGCTGGCTGCTCGGTTCTCAGGTTGCTGGGTGCTCAGTACTCGAGGTGCGGGGTGCTCAGTACTCAGGGTGCTGGGTGCTCATTGCTGGGGGTGCTGGGTGCTCAGTACTCAGGGTGCTGGGTGCTCATTGCTGAGGGTGCTGGCTGCTCGGTTCTCAGGTTGCTGGGTGCTCAGTACTCGGGGTGCCTGGTGCTCAGTACTCAGGGTGCTGGGTGCTCATTGCTGGGGGTGCTGGGTGCTCAGTGCTCAGGTTGCTGGGTGCTCAGTACTCGTTGTGCTCGGTGCTCAGTACTCAGGGTGCTGGGTGCTCATTGCTCGGGGTGCTGGGTGCTCAGTGCTCAGGGTGCTGGGTGCCCCATGCTCGGGGTGCTGGGTGCTCAGTACTCGGGGTGCTGGGTGCTCAGTGCTCAGGGTGCTGGGTCGCAGTGCTCGGGGTACTGGGTACTCAGTGCTCAGTACACAGGGTGCTGGGTGCTCAGTGCTCGGGGTGCTGTGTGCTCAGTGCTCAGTACTCAGGGTGCTGGGTGCTCAGTGCTCGGGGTGCTGGGTGCTCAGTACTCAGGGAGCTGGGTGCTCAGTACTCAGGGTGCTGGGTGCTCATTACTCAGGGTGCTGGGTGCTCAGTACTCAGGGTGCTCAGTGCTTGGGTTGCTGGGTGCTCAGTGCTCAGGGTGCTCAGTGCTTGGGGTGTTGGGTGCTCAGTGCTCAGTACTCAGGGTGCTCGGTGCTCAGTGCTCAGGGTGCTCAGTGCTCAGTGCTCTGGGTGCTGGGTGCTCAGTGCTCGGGGTGCTGGGTGTTCAGTGCTCAGGGTGCTGGGTGCTCAGTACTCAGGGTGCTCAGTGCTCAGGGTGCTGGGTGCTCAGTGCTCGGGGTGCTGGGTACTCAGTGCTCAGTACACAGGGTGCTGGTTGCTCAGTGCTCGGGGTGCTGGGTGCTCAGTGCTCAGTACTCAGGGTGCTGGGTGCTCAGTGCTCGGGGTGGTGGATGCTCAGTACTCAGGTTGCTGGGTGCTCAGTGCTCAGGGTGCTGGGTGCTCAGTGCTCAGGGTGCTGGGTGCTCAGTACTCAGTATGCTGGGTGCTCAGTGCTCAGGGTGCTGGGTGCTCAGTGCTCGGGGTGCTGGGTGCTCAGTACTCAGGGTGCTCGGTCCTCAGTACTCAGGGTGCTGGGTGCTCAGTGCTCAGGGTGCTGTGTACTCAGTACTCAGGGTGCTGGGTGCTCGGTGCTCAGTATGCTGGGTGCTCAGTTCTCAGGGTGCTGTCTGCTCAGTACTCAGGGTGCTCGGTGCTCAGTCCTCAGGGTACTGGCTGCTCAGTGCTCGGGGTGCTCAGTGCTTGGGGTGCTGGGTGCTCAGTTCTCAGGGTGCTCAGTGCTTGGGGTGTTGGGTGCTTAGTACTCAGGGTGCTGGGTGCTCAGTGCTCAGGGTGCTGGGTGCTCAGTACTCAGGGTGTTGGGTGCTCAGTACTCAGGGTGCTGGGTGCTCAGTGCTCGGGGTGCTGGGTGCTCAGTACTCGGGGTGCTCAGTGCTCAGTACTCAGGGTGCTGGGTGCTCAGTGCTCAGGGTGCTTGGTGCTCAGCGCTCGGGGTGCTGGCTGCTCGGTTCTCAGGTTGCTGGGTGCTCAGTACTCGGGGTACTGGGTGCTCAGTACTCAGGGTGCTGGGTGCTCATTGCTGGGGGTGCTGGGTGCTCAGTACTCAGGGTGCTGGGTGCTCATTCCTGGGGGTGCTGGCTGCTCGGTTCTCAGGTTGCTGGGTGCTCAGTACTCGGGGTGCTGGGTGCTCAGTACTCAGGGTGCTGGGTGCTCATTGCTGGGGGTGCTGGGTGCTCAGTGCTCAGGTTGCTGGGTGCTCAATACTCGGGGTGCTCGGTGCTCAGTACTCAGGGTGCTGGGTGCTCATTGCTCGGGGTGCTGGGTGCTCAGTGCTCAGGGTGCTGGGTGCCCCATGCTCGGGGTGCTGGGTGCTCAGGACTCGGGGTGCTGGGTGCTCAGTGCTCAGGGTGCTGGGTCGCAGTGCTCGGGGTACTGGGTACTCAGTGCTCAGTACACAGGGTGCTAGGTGCTCAGTGCTCGGGATGCTGGGTGCTCAGTACTCAGGGTGCTCAGTGCTCAGTACTCAGGGTGCTCGGTGCTCAGTGCTCAGGGTGCTCAGTGCTCAGCACTCAGGGTGCTCAGGGCTCAGTGCTCTGGGTGCTGGGTGCTCAGTGCTCAGGGTGCTGGGTGCTCAGTGCTCGGGGTGCTGGGTACTCAGTGCTCTGTACACAGGGTGCTGGGTGCTCAGTGCTCGGGGTGCTGGGTGCTCAGTGCTCAGTACTCAGGGTGCTGGGTGCTCAGTGCTAGGGGTGCTGGATGCTCAGTACTCAGGGTGCTGGGTGCTCAGTGCTCTGGGTGCTGTTTGCTCAGTACTCAGTGTGCTGGGTGCTCAGTACGCAGTATGCTGGGTGCTCAGTGCTCAGGGTGCTGGGTGCTCAGTGCTCGGGGTGCTGGGTGCTCAGTACTCAGGGTGCTCGGTGCTCAGTACTCAGGGTGCTGGGTGCTCAGTGCTCAGGGTGCTGTGTGCTCAGTACTCAGGGTGCTGGGTGCTCGGTGCTCAGTATGCTGGGTGCTCAGTACTCAGGGTGCTGGCTGCTCAGTACTCAGGGTGCTCGGTGCTCAGTACTCAGGGTGCTGGCTGCTCAGTGCTAGGGGTGCTCAGTGCTTGGGGTGCTGGGTGCTCAGTACTCTGCGTGCTCAGTGCTTGGGGTGTTGGGTGCTTAGTACTCAGGGTGCTGGGTGCTCAGTGCTCAGGGTGCTGGGTGCTCAGTACTCAGGGGGCTGGGTGCTCAGTACTCAGGGTGCTGGGTGCTCAGTGCTCGGGGTGCTGGGTGCTCAGTACTCGGGGTGCTCAGTGCTCAGTACTCAGGGTGCTGGGTGCTCAGTGCTCAGGGTGCTGGGTGCTCAGCGCTCGGGGTGCTGGCTGCTCGGTTCTCAGGTTGCTGGGTGCTCAGTACTCGGGGTGCTGGGTGCTCAGTACTCAGGGTGCTGGGTGCTCATTGCTGGGGGTGCTGGGTGCTCAGTACTCAGGGTGCTGGGTGCTCATTGCTGGGGGTGCTGGCTGCTCGGTTCTCAGGTTGCTGGGTGCTCAGTACTCGGGGTGCTGGGTGCTCAGTACTCAGGGTGCTGGGTGCTCATTGCTGGGGTTGCTGGGTGCTCAGTGCTCAGGTTGCTGGGTGCTCAGTACTCGGGGTGCTCGGTGCTCAGTACTCAGGGTGCTGGGTGCTCAGTGCTCAGGGTGCTGGGTGCCCCATGCTCGGGGTGCTGGGTGCTCAGTACTCGGGGTGCTGGGTGCTCAGTGCTCAGGGTGCTGGGTCGCAGTGCTCGGGGTACTGGGTACTCAGTGCTCAGTACACAGGGTGCTGGGTGCTCAGTGCTCGGGGTGCTGTGTGCTCAGTGCTCAGTACTCAGGGTGCTGGGTGCTCAGTGCTCAGGGTGCTGGGTGCTCAGTACTCAGGGAGCTGGGTGCTCAGTACTCAGGGTGCTGGGTGCTCATTACTCAGGGTGCTGGGTGCTCAGTACTCAGGGTGCTCAGTGCTTGGGGTGCTGGGTGCTCAGTGCTCAGGGTGCTCAGTGCTTGGGGTGTTGGGTGCTCTGTGCTCAGTACTCAGGGTGCTCGGTGCTCAGTGCTCAGGGTGCTCAGTGCTCAGTACTCAGGGTGCTCAGTGCTCAGTGCTCTGGGTGCTGGGTGCTCAGTGCTCGGGGTTCTGGGTGCTCAGTACTCGGGCTGCTCGGTGCTCAGTACTCAGGGTGCTGGGTGCTCAGTGCTCAGGGTTCTGGGTGCTCAGTACTCAGGGTGCTGGGTGCTCGGTGCTCAGTACGCTGGGTGCTCAGTACTCAGGGTGCTGGCTGCTCAGTACTCAGGTTGCTCGGTGCTTTGTACTCAGGGTGCTGGGTGCTCAGAGCTCGGGGTGCTGGGTGCTCATTACTCAGGGTGCTGGGTGCTCAGTACTCAGGGTGCTCAGTGCTTGGGGTGCTGGGTGCTCAGTGCTCAGGGTGCTCAGTGCTTGGGGTGTTGGGTGCTCATTGCTCAGTACTCAGGGTGCTCGGTGCTCAGTGCTCAGGGTGCTCAGTGCTCAGTACTCAGGGTGCTCAGTGCTCAGTGCTCTGGGTGCTGGGTGCTCAGTGCTCGGGGTGCTGGGTGTTCAGTGCTCAGGGTGCTGGGTGCTCAGTACTCAGGGTGCTCAGTGCTCAGGGTGCCGGGTGCTCAGTGCTCGGGTTGCTGGGTACTCAGTGCTCAGTACACAGGGTGCTGGGTGCTCAGTGCTCGGGGTGCTGGGTGCTCAGTGCTCAGTACTCAGGGTGCTGGGTGCTCAGTGCTCGGGGTGCTGGATGCTCAGTACTCAGGTTGCTGGGTGCTCAGTGCTCAGGGTGCTGGGTGCTCAGTGCTCAGGGTGCTGGGTGCTCAGTACTCAGTATGCTGGGTGCTCAGTGCTCAGGGTGCTGGGTGCTCAGTGCTCGGGGTGCTGGGTGCTCAGTACTCAGGGTGCTCGGTCCTCAGTACTCAGGGTGCTGGGTGCTCAGTGCTCAGGGTGCTGTGTACTCAGTACTCAGGGTGCTGGGTGCTCGGTGCTCAGTATGCTGGGTGCTCAGTTCTCAGGGTGCTGTCTGCTCAGTACTCAGGGTGCTCGGTCCTCAGTCCTCAGGGTACTGGCTGCTCAGTGCTCGGGGTGCTCAGTGCTTGGGGTGCTGGGTGCTCAGTTCTCAGGGTGCTCAGTGCTTGGGGTGTTGGGTGCTTAGTACTCAGGGTGCTGGGTGCTCAGTGCTCAGGGTGCTGGGTGCTCAGTACTCAGGGTGTTGGGTGCTCAGTACTCAGGGTGCTGGGTGCTCAGTGCTCGGGGTGCTGGGTGCTCAGTACTCGGGGTGCTCAGTGCTCAGTACTCAGGGTGCTGGGTGCTCAGTGCTCAGGGTGCTTGGTGCTCAGCGCTCGGGGTGCTGGCTGCTCGGTTCTCAGGTTGCTGGGTGCTCAGTACTCAGGGTACTGGGTGCTCAGTACTCAGGGTGCTGGGTGCTCATTGCTGGGGGTGCTGGGTGCTCAGTACTCAGGGTGCTGGGTGCTCATTGCTGGGGGTGCTGGCTGCTCGGTTCTCAGGTTGCTGGGTGCTCAGTACTCGGGGTGCTGGGTGCTCAGTACTCAGGGTGCTGGGTGCTCATTGCTGGGGGTGCTGGGTGCTCAGTGCTCAGGTTGCTGGGTGCTCAGTACTCGGGGTGCTCGGTGCTCAGTACTCAGGGTGCTGGGTGCTCATTGCTCGGGGTGCTGGGTGCTCAGTGCTCAGGGTGCTGGGTGCCCCATGCTCGGGGTGCTGGGTGCTCAGTGCTCAGGGTGCTGGGTCGCAGTGCTCGGGGTACTGGGTACTCAGTGCTCAGTACACAGGGTGCTGGGTGCTCAGTGCTCGGGATGCTGGGTGCTCAGTACTCAGGGTGCTCAGTGCTCAGTACTCAGGGTGCTCGGTGCTCAGTGCTCAGGGTGCTCAGTGCTCAGTACTCAGGGTGCTCAGGGCTCAGTGCTCTGGGTGCTGGGTGCTCAGTGCTCAGGGTGCTGGGTGCTCAGTGCTCAGGGTGCTGGGTGCTCAGTCCTCAGGGTGCTCAGTGCTCAGGGTGCTGGGTGCTCAGTGCTCGGGGTGCTGGGTACTCAGTGCTCAGTACACAGGGTGCTGGGTGCTCAGTGCTCGGGGTGCTGGGTGCTCAGTGCTCAGTACTCAGGGTGCTGGGTGCTCAGTGCTCGGGGTGCTGGATGCTCAGTACTCAGGGTGCTGGGTGCTCAGTGCTCTGGGTGCTGTTTGCTCAGTACTCAGGGTGCTGGGTGCTCAGTACGCAGTATGCTGGGTGCTCAGTGCTCAGGGTGCTGGGTGCTCAGTGCTCGGGGTGCTGGGTGCTCAGTACTCAGGGTGCTCGGTGCTCAGTACTCAGGGTGCTGGGTGCTCAGTGCTCAGGGTGCTGTGTGCTCAGTACTCAGGGTGCTGGGTGCTCGGTGCTCAGTATGCTGGGTGCTCAGTACTCAGGGTGCTGGCTGCTCAGTACTCAGGGTGCTCGGTGCTCAGTACTCAGGGTGCTGGGTGCTCAGTGCTCGGGGTGCTCAGTGCTTGGGGTGCTGGGTGCTCAGTACTCTGGGTGCTCAGTGCTTGGGGTGTTGGGTGCTTAGTACTCAGGGTGCTGGGTGCTCAGTGCTCAGGGTGCTGGGTGCTCAGTACTCAGGGTGCTGGGTGCTCAGTACTAAGGGTGCTGGGTGCTCAGTGCTCGGGGTGCTGGGTGCTCAGTACTCGGGGTGCTCAGTGCTCAGTACTCAGGGTGCTGGGTGCTCAGTGCTCAGGGTGCTGGGTGCTCAGCGCTCGGGGTGCTGGCTGCTCGGTTCTCAGGTTGCTGGGTGCTCAGTACACGGGGTGCTGGGTGCTCAGTACTCAGGGTGCTGGGTGCTCATTGCTGGGGGTGCTGGGTGCTCAGTACTCAGGGTGCTGGGTGCTCATTGCTGGGGGTGCTGGCTGCTCGGTTCTCAGGTTGCTGGGTGCTCAGTACTCGGGGTGCTGGGTGCTCAGTACTCAGGGTGCTGGGTGCTCATTGCTGGGGTTGCTGGGTGCTCAGTGCTCAGGTTGCTGGGTGCTCAGTACTCGGGGTGCTCGGTGCTCAGTACTCAGGGTGCTGGGTGCTCAGTGCTCAGGGTGCTGGGTGCCCCATGCTCGGGGTGCTGGGTGCTCAGTACTCGGGGTGCTGGGTGCTCAGTGCTCAGGGTGCTGGGTCGCAGTGCTCGGGGTACTGGGTACTCAGTGCTCAGTACACAGGGTGCTGGGTGCTCAGTGCTCGGGGTGCTGTGTGCTCAGTGCTCAGTACTCAGGGTGCTGGGTGCTCAGTGCTCAGGGTGCTGGGTGCTCAGTACTCAGGGAGCTGGGTGCTCAGTACTCAGGGTGCTGGGTGCTCATTACTCAGGGTGCTGGGTGCTCAGTACTCAGGGTGCTCAGTGCTTGGGGTGCTGGGTGCTCAGTGCTCAGGGTGCTCAGTGCTTGGGGTGTTGGGTGCTCTGTGCTCAGTACTCAGGGTGCTCGGTGCTCAGTGCTCAGGGTGCTCAGTGCTCAGTACTCAGGGTGCTCAGTGCTCAGTGCTCTGGGTGCTGGGTGCTCAGTGCTCGGGGTGCTGGGTGCTCAGTGCTCAGGGTGCTGGGTGCTCAGTACTCAGGGTGCTCAGTGCTCAGGGTGCTGGGTGCTCAGTGCTCGGGGTGCTGGGTACTCAGTGCTCAGTACACAGGGTGGTGGGTGCTCAGTGCTCGGGGTGCTGGGTGCTCAGTGCTCAGTACTCAGGGTGCTGGGTGCTCAGTGCTCGGGGAGCTGGATGCTCAATACTCAGGGTGCTGGGTGCTCAGTGCTCAGGGTACTGGGTGCTCAGTACTCAGGGTGCTGGGTGCTCAGTATGCAGTATGCTGGGTGCTCAGTGCTCAGGGTGCTGGGTGCTCAGTGCTCGGGGTTCTGGGTGCTCAGTACTCGGGCTGCTCGGTGCTCAGTACTCAGGTTGCTGGGTGCTCAGTGCTCAGGGTTCTGGGTGCTCAGTACTCAGGGTGCTGGGTGCTCGGTGCTCAGTACGCTGGGTGCTCAGTACTCAGGGTGCTGGCTGCTCAGTACTCAGGTTGCTCGGTGCTTTGTACTCAGGGTGCTGGGTGCTCAGAGCTCGGGGTGCTGGGTGCTCATTACTCAGGGTGCTGGGTGCTCAGTACTCAGGGTGCTCAGTGCTTGGGGTGCTGGGTGCTCAGTGCTCAGGGTGCTCAGTGCTTGGGGTGTTGGGTGCTCAGTGCTCAGTACTCAGGGTGCTCGGTGCTCAGTGCTCAGGGTGCTCAGTGCTCAGTACTCAGGGTGCTCAGTGCTCAGTGCTCTGGGTGCTGGGTGCTCAGTGCTCGGGGTGCTGGGTGCTCAGTACTCAGGGTGCTGGGTGCTCAGTACTCAGGGTGCTCAGTGCTCAGGGTGCTGGGTGCTCAGTGCTCGGGGTGCTGGGTACTCAGTGCTCAGTACACAGGGTGCTGGGTGCTCAGTGCTCGGGGTGCTGGGTGCTCAGTGCTCAGTACTCAGGGTGCTGGGTGCTCAGTGCTCGGGGTGCTGGATGCTCAGTACTCAGGGTGCTGGGTGCTCAGTGCTCAGGGTGCTGGGTGCTCAGTGCTCAGGGTGCTGGGTGCTCAGTACTCAGTATGCTGGGTGCTCAGTGCTCAGGGTGCTGGGTGCTCATTGCTCGGGGTGCTGGGTGCTCAGTACTCAGGGTGCTCGGTGCTCAGTACTCAGGGTGCTGGGTGCTCAGTGCTCAGGGTGCTGTGTGCTCAGTACTCAGGGTGCTGGGTGCTCGGTGCTCAGTATGCTGGGTGCTCAGTGCTCAGGTTGCTGGGTGCTCAGTACTCGGGGTGCTCGGTGCTCAGTCCTCAGGGTGCTGGGTGCTCATTGCTCGGGGTGCTGGGTGCTCAGTGCTCAGGGTGCTGGGTGCCCCATGCTCGGGGTGCTGGGTGCTCAGTACTCGGGGTGCTGGGTGCTCAGTGCTCAGGGTGCTGGGTCGCAGTGCTCGGGGTACTGGGTACTCAGTGCTCAGTACACAGGGTGCTGGGTGCTCAGTGCTCAGGGTGCTCAGTGCTTGGGGTGTTGGGTGCTCAGTGCTCAGTACTCAGGGTGCTCGGTGCTCAGTGCTCAGGGTGCTCAGTGCTCAGTACTCAGGGTGCTCAGTGCTCAGTGCTCTGGGTGCTGGGTGCTCAGTGCTCGGCGTGCTGGGTGCTCAGTGCTCAGGGTGCTGGGTGCTCAGTACTCAGGGTGCTCAGTGCTCAGGGTGCTGGGTGCTCAGTGCTCGGGGTGCTGGGTACTCAGTGCTCAGTACACAGGGTGCTGGGTGCTCAGTGCTCGGGGTGCTGGGTGCTCAGTGCTCAGTACTCAGGGTGCTGGGTGCTCAGTGCTCGGGGTGCTGGATGCTCAGTACTCAGGGTGCTGGGTGCTCAGTGCTCAGGGTGCTGGGTGCTCAGTACTCAGGGTGCTGGGTGCTCAGTACGCAGTATGCTGGGTGCTCAGTACTCAGGGTGCTGGGTGCTCAGTGCTCGGGGTGCTGGGTGCTCAGTACTCAGGGTGCTCGGTGCTCAGTACTAAGGGTGCTGGGTGCTCAGTGCTCAGGGTGCTGTGTGCTCAGTACTCAGGGTGCTGGGTGCTCGGTGCTCAGTATGCTGGGTGCTCAGTACTCAGGGTGCTGGCTGCTCAGTACTCAGGGTGATCGGTGCTCAGTACTCAGGGTGCTGGCTTCTCAGTGCTCGGGGTGCTCAGTGCTTGGGGTGCTGGGTGCTCAGTACTCAGGGTGCTCAGTGCTTGGGGTGTTGGGTGCTTAGTACTCAGGGTGCTGGGTGCTCAGTGCTCAGGGTGCTGGGTGCTCAGTACTCAGGGTGCTGGGTGCTCAGTACTCAGGGTGCTGGGTGCTCAGTGCTCGGGGTGCTGGGTGCTCAGTACTCGGGGTGCTCAGTGCTCAGTACTCAGGGTGCTGGGTGCTCAGTGCTCAGGGTGCTGGGTGCTCAGCGCTCGGGGTGCTGGCTGCTCGGTTCTCAGGTTGCTGGGTTCTCAGTACTCGGGGTGCTGGGTGCTCAGTACTCAGGGTGCTGGGTGCTCATTGCTGGGGGTGCTGGGTGCTCAGTACTCAGGATGCTGGGTGCTCATTGCTGGGGGTGCTGGCTGCTCGGTTCTCAGGTTGCTGGGTGCTCAGTACTCGGGGTGCTGGGTGCTCAGTACTCAGGGTGCTGGGTGCTCATTGCTGGGGGTGCTGGGTGCTCAGTGCTCAGGTTGCTGGGTGCTCAGTACTCGGGGTGCTGGGTGCTCAGTACTCAGGGTGCTGGGTGCTCATTGCTCGGGGTGCTGGGTGCTCAGTGCTCAGGGTGCTGGGTGCTCAGTGCTCGGGGTGCTGGGTGCTCAGTACTCGGGGTGCTGGGTGCTCAGTGCTCAGGGTGCTGGGTCGCAGTGCTCGGGGTACTGGGTACTCAGTGCTCAGTACACAGGGTGCTGGGTGCTCAGTGCTCGGGGTGCTGGGTGCTCAGTACTCAGGGTGCTGGGTGCTCATTGCTGGGGGTGCTGGCTGCTCGGTTCTCAGGTTGCTGGGTGCTCAGTACTCGGGGTGCTGGGTGCTCAGTACTCAGGGTGCTGGGTGCTCATTGCTGGGGTTGCTGGGTGCTCAGTGCTCAGGTTGCTGGGTGCTCAGTACTCGGGGTGCTCGGTGCTCAGTACTCAGGGTGCTGGGTGCTCAGTGCTCAGGGTGCTGGGTGCCCCATGCTCGGGGTGCTGGGTGCTCAGTACTCGGGGTGCTGGGTGCTCAGTGCTCAGGGTGCTGGGTCGCAGTGCTCGGGGTACTGGGTACTCAGTGCTCAGTACACAGGGTGCTGGGTGCTCAGTGCTCGGGGTGCTGTGTGCTCAGTGCTCAGTACTCAGGGTGCTGGGTGCTCAGTGCTCAGGGTGCTGGGTGCTCAGTACTCAGGGAGCTGGGTGCTCAGTACTCAGGGTGCTGGGTGCTCATTACTCAGGGTGCTGGGTGCTCAGTACTCAGGGTGCTCAGTGCTTGGGGTGCTGGGTGCTCAGTGCTCAGGGTGCTCAGTGCTTGGGGTGTTGGGTGCTCTGTGCTCAGTACTCAGGGTGCTCGGTGCTCAGTGCTCAGGATGCTCAGTGCTCAGTACTCAGGGTGCTCAGTGCTCAGTGCTCTGGGTGCTGGGTGCTCAGTGCTCGGGGTTCTGGGTGCTCAGTACTCGGGCTGCTCGGTGCTCAGTACTCAGGGTGCTGGGTGCTCAGTGCTCAGGGTTCTGGGTGCTCAGTACTCAGGGTGCTGGGTGCTCGGTGCTCAGTACGCTGGGTGCTCAGTACTCAGGGTGCTGGCTGCTCAGTACTCAGGTTGCTCGGTGCTTTGTACTCAGGGTGCTGGGTGCTCAGAGCTCGGGGTGCTGGGTGCTCATTACTCAGGGTGCTGGGTGCTCAGTACTCAGGGTGCTCAGTGCTTGGGGTGCTGGGTGCTCAGTGCTCAGGGTGCTCAGTGCTTGGGGTGTTGGGTGCTCATTGCTCAGTACTCAGGGTGCTCGGTGCTCAGTGCTCAGGGTGCTCAGTGCTCAGTACTCAGGGTGCTCAGTGCTCAGTGCTCTGGGTGCTGGGTGCTCAGTGCTCGGGGTGCTGGGTGTTCAGTGCTCAGGGTGCTGGGTGCTCAGTACTCAGGGTGCTCAGTGCTCAGGGTGCCGGGTGCTCAGTGCTCGGGGTGCTGGGTACTCAGTGCTCAGTACACAGGGTGCTGGGTGCTCAGTGCTCGGGGTGCTGGGTGCTCAGTGCTCAGTACTCAGGGTGCTGGGTGCTCAGTGCTCGGGGTGCTGGATGCTCAGTACTCAGGTTGCTGGGTGCTCAGTGCTCAGGGTGCTGGGTGCTCAGTGCTCAGGGTGCTGGGTGCTCAGTACTCAGTATGCTGGGTGCTCAGTGCTCAGGGTGCTGGGTGCTCAGTGCTCGGGGTGCTGGGTGCTCAGTACTCAGGGTGCTCGGTCCTCAGTACTCAGGGTGCTGGGTGCTCAGTGCTCAGGGTGCTGTGTACTCAGTACTCAGGGTGCTGGGTGCTCGGTGCTCAGTATGCTGGGTGCTCAGTTCTCAGGGTGCTGTCTGCTCAGTACTCAGGGTGCTCGGTCCTCAGTCCTCAGGGTACTGGCTGCTCAGTGCTCGGGGTGCTCAGTGCTTGGGGTGCTGGGTGCTCAGTTCTCAGGGTGCTCAGTGCTTGGGGTGTTGGGTGCTTAGTACTCAGGGTGCTGGGTGCTCAGTGCTCAGGGTGCTGGGTGCTCAGTACTCAGGGTGTTGGGTGCTCAGTACTCAGGGTGCTGGGTGCTCAGTGCTCGGGGTGCTGGGTGCTCAGTACTCGGGGTGCTCAGTGCTCAGTACTCAGGGTGCTGGGTGCTCAGTGCTCAGGGTGCTTGGTGCTCAGCGCTCGGGGTGCTGGCTGCTCGGTTCTCAGGTTGCTGGGTGCTCAGTACTCAGGGTACTGGGTGCTCAGTACTCAGGGTGCTGGGTGCTCATTGCTGGGGGTGCTGGGTGCTCAGTACTCAGGGTGCTGGGTGCTCATTGCTGGGGGTGCTGGCTGCTCGGTTCTCAGGTTGCTGGGTGCTCAGTACTCGGGGTGCTGGGTGCTCAGTACTCAGGGTGCTGGGTGCTCATTGCTGGGGGTGCTGGGTGCTCAGTGCTCAGGTTGCTGGGTGCTCAGTACTCGGGGTGCTCGGTGCTCAGTACTCAGGGTGCTGGGTGCTCATTGCTCGGGGTGCTGGGTGCTCAGTGCTCAGGGTGCTGGGTGCCCCATGCTCGGGGTGCTGGGTGCTCAGTGCTCAGGGTGCTGGGTCGCAGTGCTCGGGGTACTGGGTACTCAGTGCTCAGTACACAGGGTGCTGGGTGCTCAGTGCTCGGGATGCTGGGTGCTCAGTACTCAGGGTGCTCAGTGCTCAGTACTCAGGGTGCTCGGTGCTCAGTGCTCAGGGTGCTCAGTGCTCAGTACTCAGGGTGCTCAGGGCTCAGTGCTCTGGGTGCTGGGTGCTCAGTGCTCAGGGTGCTGGGTGCTCAGTGCTCAGGGTGCTGGGTGCTCAGTCCTCAGGGTGCTCAGTGCTCAGGGTGCTGGGTGCTCAGTGCTCGGGGTGCTGGGTACTCAGTGCTCAGTACACAGGGTGCTGGGTGCTCAGTGCTCGGGGTGCTGGGTGCTCAGTGCTCAGTACTCAGGGTGCTGGGTGCTCAGTGCTCGGGGTGCTGGATGCTCAGTACTCAGGGTGCTGGGTGCTCAGTGCTCTGGGTGCTGTTTGCTCAGTACTCAGGGTGCTGGGTGCTCAGTACGCAGTATGCTGGGTGCTCAGTGCTCAGGGTGCTGGGTGCTCAGTGCTCGGGGTGCTGGGTGCTCAGTACTCAGGGTGCTCGGTGCTCAGTACTCAGGGTGCTGGGTGCTCAGTGCTCAGGGTGCTGTGTGCTCAGTACTCAGGGTGCTGGGTGCTCGGTGCTCAGTATGCTGGGTGCTCAGTACTCAGGGTGCTGGCTGCTCAGTACTCAGGGTGCTCGGTGCTCAGTACTCAGGGTGCTGGGTGCTCAGTGCTCGGGGTGCTCAGTGCTTGGGGTGCTGGGTGCTCAGTACTCAGGGTGCTCAGTGCTTGGGGTGTTGGGTGCTTAGTACTCAGGGTGCTGGGTGCTCAGTGCTCAGGGTGCTGGGTGCTCAGTACTCAGGGTGCTGGGTGCTCAGTACTAAGGGTGCTGGGTGCTCAGTGCTCGGGGTGCTGGGTGCTCAGTACTCGGGGTGCTCAGTGCTCAGTACTCAGGGTGCTGGGTGCTCAGTGCTCAGGGTGCTGGGTGCTCAGCGCTCGGGGTGCTGGCTGCTCGGTTCTCAGGTTGCTGGGTGCTCAGTACACGGGGTGCTGGGTGCTCAGTACTCAGGGTGCTGGGTGCTCATTGCTGGGGGTGCTGGGTGCTCAGTACTCAGGGTGCTGGGTGCTCATTGCTGGGGGTGCTGGCTGCTCGGTTCTCAGGTTGCTGGGTGCTCAGTACTCGGGGTGCTGGGTGCTCAGTACTCAGGGTGCTGGGTGCTCATTGCTGGGGTTGCTGGGTGCTCAGTGCTCAGGTTGCTGGGTGCTCAGTACTCGGGGTGCTCGGTGCTCAGTACTCAGGGTGCTGGGTGCTCAGTGCTCAGGGTGCTGGGTGCCCCATGCTCGGGGTGCTGGGTGCTCAGTACTCGGGGTGCTGGGTGCTCAGTGCTCAGGGTGCTGGGTCGCAGTGCTCGGGGTACTGGGTACTCAGTGCTCAGTACACAGGGTGCTGGGTGCTCAGTGCTCGGGGTGCTGTGTGCTCAGTGCTCAGTACTCAGGGTGCTGGGTGCTCAGTGCTCAGGGTGCTGGGTGCTCAGTACTCAGGGAGCTGGGTGCTCAGTACTCAGGGTGCTGGGTGCTCATTACTCAGGGTGCTGGGTGCTCAGTACTCAGGGTGCTCAGTGCTTGGGGTGCTGGGTGCTCAGTGCTCAGGGTGCTCAGTGCTTGGGGTGTTGGGTGCTCTGTGCTCAGTACTCAGGGTGCTCGGTGCTCAGTGCTCAGGGTGCTCAGTGCTCAGTACTCAGGGTGCTCAGTGCTCAGTGCTCTGGGTGCTGGGTGCTCAGTGCTCGGGGTGCTGGGTGCTCAGTGCTCAGGGTGCTGGGTGCTCAGTACTCAGGGTGCTCAGTGCTCAGGGTGCTGGGTGCTCAGTGCTCGGGGTGCTGGGTACTCAGTGCTCAGTACACAGGGTGGTGGGTGCTCAGTGCTCGGGGTGCTGGGTGCTCAGTGCTCAGTACTCAGGGTGCTGGGTGCTCAGTGCTCGGGGAGCTGGATGCTCAATACTCAGGGTGCTGGGTGCTCAGTGCTCAGGGTACTGGGTGCTCAGTACTCAGGGTGCTGGGTGCTCAGTATGCAGTATGCTGGGTGCTCAGTGCTCAGGGTGCTGGGTGCTCAGTGCTCGGGGTTCTGGGTGCTCAGTACTCGGGCTGCTCGGTGCTCAGTACTCAGGTTGCTGGGTGCTCAGTGCTCAGGGTTCTGGGTGCTCAGTACTCAGGGTGCTGGGTGCTCGGTGCTCAGTACGCTGGGTGCTCAGTACTCAGGGTGCTGGCTGCTCAGTACTCAGGTTGCTCGGTGCTTTGTACTCAGGGTGCTGGGTGCTCAGAGCTCGGGGTGCTGGGTGCTCATTACTCAGGGTGCTGGGTGCTCAGTACTCAGGGTGCTCAGTGCTTGGGGTGCTGGGTGCTCAGTGCTCAGGGTGCTCAGTGCTTGGGGTGTTGGGTGCTCAGTGCTCAGTACTCAGGGTGCTCGGTGCTCAGTGCTCAGGGTGCTCAGTGCTCAGTACTCAGGGTGCTCAGTGCTCAGTGCTCTGGGTGCTGGGTGCTCAGTGCTCGGGGTGCTGGGTGCTCAGTACTCAGGGTGCTGGGTGCTCAGTACTCAGGGTGCTCAGTGCTCAGGGTGCTGGGTGCTCAGTGCTCGGGGTGCTGGGTACTCAGTGCTCAGTACACAGGGTGCTGGGTGCTCAGTGCTCGGGGTGCTGGGTGCTCAGTGCTCAGTACTCAGGGTGCTGGGTGCTCAGTGCTCGGGGTGCTGGATGCTCAGTACTCAGGGTGCTGGGTGCTCAGTGCTCAGGGTGCTGGGTGCTCAGTGCTCAGGGTGCTGGGTGCTCAGTACTCAGTATGCTGGGTGCTCAGTGCTCAGGGTGCTGGGTGCTCATTGCTCGGGGTGCTGGGTGCTCAGTACTCAGGGTGCTCGGTGCTCAGTACTCAGGGTGCTGGGTGCTCAGTGCTCAGGGTGCTGTGTGCTCAGTACTCAGGGTGCTGGGTGCTCGGTGCTCAGTATGCTGGGTGCTCAGTGCTCAGGTTGCTGGGTGCTCAGTACTCGGGGTGCTCGGTGCTCAGTCCTCAGGGTGCTGGGTGCTCATTGCTCGGGGTGCTGGGTGCTCAGTGCTCAGGGTGCTGGGTGCCCCATGCTCGGGGTGCTGGGTGCTCAGTACTCGGGGTGCTGGGTGCTCAGTGCTCAGGGTGCTGGGTCGCAGTGCTCGGGGTACTGGGTACTCAGTGCTCAGTACACAGGGTGCTGGGTGCTCAGTGCTCAGGGTGCTCAGTGCTTGGGGTGTTGGGTGCTCAGTGCTCAGTACTCAGGGTGCTCGGTGCTCAGTGCTCAGGGTGCTCAGTGCTCAGTACTCAGGGTGCTCAGTGCTCAGTGCTCTGGGTGCTGGGTGCTCAGTGCTCGGCGTGCTGGGTGCTCAGTGCTCAGGGTGCTGGGTGCTCAGTACTCAGGGTGCTCAGTGCTCAGGGTGCTGGGTGCTCAGTGCTCGGGGTGCTGGGTACTCAGTGCTCAGTACACAGGGTGCTGGGTGCTCAGTGCTCGGGGTGCTGGGTGCTCAGTGCTCAGTACTCAGGGTGCTGGGTGCTCAGTGCTCGGGGTGCTGGATGCTCAGTACTCAGGGTGCTGGGTGCTCAGTGCTCAGGGTGCTGGGTGCTCAGTACTCAGGGTGCTGGGTGCTCAGTACGCAGTATGCTGGGTGCTCAGTACTCAGGGTGCTGGGTGCTCAGTGCTCGGGGTGCTGGGTGCTCAGTACTCAGGGTGCTCGGTGCTCAGTACTAAGGGTGCTGGGTGCTCAGTGCTCAGGGTGCTGTGTGCTCAGTACTCAGGGTGCTGGGTGCTCGGTGCTCAGTATGCTGGGTGCTCAGTACTCAGGGTGCTGGCTGCTCAGTACTCAGGGTGATCGGTGCTCAGTACTCAGGGTGCTGGCTTCTCAGTGCTCGGGGTGCTCAGTGCTTGGGGTGCTGGGTGCTCAGTACTCAGGGTGCTCAGTGCTTGGGGTGTTGGGTGCTTAGTACTCAGGGTGCTGGGTGCTCAGTGCTCAGGGTGCTGGGTGCTCAGTACTCAGGGTGCTGGGTGCTCAGTACTCAGGGTGCTGGGTGCTCAGTGCTCGGGGTGCTGGGTGCTCAGTACTCGGGGTGCTCAGTGCTCAGTACTCAGGGTGCTGGGTGCTCAGTGCTCAGGGTGCTGGGTGCTCAGCGCTCGGGGTGCTGGCTGCTCGGTTCTCAGGTTGCTGGGTTCTCAGTACTCGGGGTGCTGGGTGCTCAGTACTCAGGGTGCTGGGTGCTCATTGCTGGGGGTGCTGGGTGCTCAGTACTCAGGATGCTGGGTGCTCATTGCTGGGGGTGCTGGCTGCTCGGTTCTCAGGTTGCTGGGTGCTCAGTACTCGGGGTGCTGGGTGCTCAGTACTCAGGGTGCTGGGTGCTCATTGCTGGGGGTGCTGGGTGCTCAGTGCTCAGGTTGCTGGGTGCTCAGTACTCGGGGTGCTGGGTGCTCAGTACTCAGGGTGCTGGGTGCTCATTGCTCGGGGTGCTGGGTGCTCAGTGCTCAGGGTGCTGGGTGCTCAGTGCTCGGGGTGCTGGGTGCTCAGTACTCGGGGTGCTGGGTGCTCAGTGCTCAGGGTGCTGGGTCGCAGTGCTCGGGGTACTGGGTACTCAGTGCTCAGTACACAGGGTGCTGGGTGCTCAGTGCTCGGGGTGCTGTGTGCTCAGTGCTCAATACTCAGGGTGCTGGGTGCTCAGTGCTCGGGGTGCTGGGTGCTCAGTACTCAGGGTACTTGGTGCTCAGTACTCAGGGTGCTGGGTGATCAGTGCTCAGGGTGCTGGGTGCTCAGTACTCAGGGTGCTCGGTGCTCAGTACTCAGGGTGCTGGGTGCTCAGTGATCAGGGTGCTGGGTCCTCAGTGCTCTGGGTGCTGTGTGCTTAGTGCTCGGGGAGCTGGGTGCTCAGTACTCAGGATGCTGGGTGCTCAGTACTTGGGGTGCTGGGTGCACAGTACTCAGGGAGCTGGGTGCTCAGTACTCAGGGTGCTGGGTGCTCAGGACTCAGGTGCTGGGTGCTCAGTGCTCAGGGTGCTGGGTGCTCAGTGCTCGGTGTGCTGGGTGCTCAGTGCTCAGTACTCAGGGTGCTGGGTGCTCAGTGCTCGGGGTGCAGGGTGCTCAGTGCTCAGTACTCAGGGTGCTGGGTGCTCAGTGCTCAGGGTGCTGGATGCTCAGTGCTCAGGGTGCTGGGTGCTCAGTGCTCAGGGTGCTGGGTACTCAGTGCTCGGGGTGCTGGGTGCTCAGTACTCAGGGTGCTGGGTGCTCAGTACTCAGGGTGCTGGGTGCTCAGTGCTCGGGGTGCTGGGTGCTCAGTGCTCAGTGTGCTCGGTGCTCAGTACTCAGAGTGCTGGGTGCTCAGTGCTCGGGGTTTTCTGTACTCAGGGTGCTGTGTGTTCAGTGCTCAGGGTGCTGGGTGCTCAGTACTCAGGGTGCTCGGTGCTCGGGGTTCTGGGTGCTCAGTGCTCGGGGTGCTCAGTGCTCAGTACTCAGGGTGCTCGGTGCTTAGTACTCAGGGTGCTGGGTGCTCAGTACTCCGGGTGCTGGTTGCTCAGTGCTCAGGGTGCTCGGTGCTCAGTGTTCAAGGTGCTGGGTGCTCAGTACTCAGGGTGATCATTGCTCAGGGTGCTGGGTGCTCAGTACTCAGGGTGCTGGGTGCTCAGTATTCAGGGTGCTCAGTGCTCAGTACTCAGGGTGCTCAGTGCTCAGTACTAAGGTTGCTCAGTGCCCAGGGTGCTGGGTGCTCAGTACTCAGGGTGCTGGGTGCTCAGTGCTCAGGGTGCTGGGTGCTCAGTGCTCAGGGTGCTGGGTGCTCAGTGCTCAGGGTGCTGGGTGCTCAGTACACAGGATGCTCTGTGCTCGGGGTGCTGGGTGCTCAGTGCTCGGTGTGCTCGGTGCTCAGTACTCGGGGTGCTCAGTGCTCTGTACTCAGGGTGCTGGGTGCTCAGTGCTCAGGGTGCTGGGTGCTCAGTACTCAGGGTGCTGGGTGCTCGGTGCTCAGTACGCTGGGTGCTCAGTACTCAGGGTGCTGGGTGCTCAGTACTCAGGGTGCTGGGTGATCAGTACTCAGGGTGCTCGGTGCTCAGTACTCAGGGTGCTGGGTGCTCAGTGCTCAGGGTGCTGGGTGCTCAGTACTCAGGGTGCTGGGTGCTCAGTGCTCGGGGTGCTCGGTGCTCACTACGCTGGGTGCTCAGTACTCAGGGTGATGGGTGCTCAGTACTCAGGGTGCTGGGTGCTCAGTACTCCGGGTCCTGGGTGCTTAGTACTCAGGGTGCTGGGTGCTCAGTGCTCAGGGTGCTCGGTGCTCAGTGCTCGGGGTTCTGGGTGCTCAGTACTCAGGGTGCTCGGTGCTCAGTACTCAGGGTGCTCAGTGCTCAGTACTCAGGGTGCTCAGGCTCAGTGCTCAGGGTGCAGGGTGCTCAGTGCTCGGGGTGCTTTGTGCTCAGTGCTCGGGGTGCTGGGTGTCTCAGTGCTCAGGGTGCTGGGTGCTCAGTGCTCAGAGTGCTGGGTGCTCAGTACTCAGGGTGCTCGGTGCTCAGTACTCAGGGTGCTGGGTGCTCAGTGCTCAGGGTGCTCAGTGCTCAGTACTCAGCGTGCTGGGTGCTCAGTGATCAGGGTGCTCGGTGCTCATTACTCAGGGTGCTCAGTGCTCAGTACTCAGCGTACTGGGTGCTCAGTGCTCAGGGTGCTGGGTGCTCAGTACTCAGGGTGCTGGGTGCTTAGTACTCAGGGTGCTCGGTCCTCAGTGCTCAGGGTGCTGGGTGCTCAGTACTCAGGGTGCAGGGTGCTCAGTGCTCAGGGTGCTCAGTGCTCAGTACTCAGGGTGCTCGGTGCTCAGTGCTCAGGGTGCTCAGTGCTCAGTACTCAGGGTGCTCAGTGCTCATTGCTCTGGGTGCTGGGTGCTCAGTGCTCGGGGTGCTGGGTGCTCAGTGCTCAGGGTGCTGGGTGCTCAGTACTCAGGGTGCTCAGTGCTCAGGGTGCTGGGTGCTCAGTGCTCGGGGTGCTGGGTACTCAGTGCTCAGTACACAGGGTGCTTGGTGCTCAGTGCTCGGGGTGCTGGGTGCTCAGTGCTCAGTACTCAGGGTGCTGGGTGCTCAGTGCTCGGGGTGCTGGATGCTCAGTACTCAGGGTGCTGGGTGCTCAGTGCTCAGGGTGCTGGGTGCTCAGTACTCACCGTGCTGGGTGCTCAGTACTCAGTATGCTGGGTGCTCAGTGCTCAGGGTGCTGGGTGCTCAGTGCTCGAGGTGCTGGGTGCCCAGTACTCAGGGTGCTCGGTGCTCAGTACTCAGGGTGCTGGGTGCTCAGTGCTCAGGGTGCTGGGTGCTCAGTACTCAGGGTGCTGGGTGCTCGGTGCTCAGGGTGCTCGGTGCTCAGTACTCATGGTGCTGGGTGCTCAGTGCTCAGGGTGCTGGGTGCTCAGCGCTCAGGGTGCTGGGTGCTCAGTAATCGGGGTGCTCAGTGCTCAGTACTCAGGGTGCTGGGTGCTCAGTGCTCAGGGTGCTGGGTGCTCAGTACTCAGGGTGCTGGGTGCTCAGTACTCAGGGTGCTGGGTGCTCAGTGCTCGGGGTGCTGGGTGCTCAGTGCTCGGGGTGCTCAGTGCTCAGTACTCAGGGTGCTGGGTTCT
Source organism: Microtus oregoni (assembly GCF_018167655.1). Classification (NCBI taxonomy): domain Eukaryota; kingdom Metazoa; phylum Chordata; class Mammalia; order Rodentia; family Cricetidae; genus Microtus; species Microtus oregoni. Next base: position 143,259 of record NW_024543322.1, read on the forward strand.
CAGTGCTCAGGGTGCTGGGTGCTCAGCGCTCGGGGTGCTGGCTGCTCGGTTCTCAGGTTGCTGGGTTCTCAGTACTCGGGGTGCTGGGTGCTCAGTACTCAGGGTGCTGGGTGCTCATTGCTGGGGGTGCTGGGTGCTCAGTACTCAGGATGCTGGGTGCTCATTGCTGGGGGTGCTGGCTGCTCGGTTCTCAGGTTGCTGGGTGCTCAGTACTCGGGGTGCTGGGTGCTCAGTACTCAGGGTGCTGGGTGCTCAGTGCTCAGGGTGCTGGGTGCTCAGTACACAGGATGCTCTGTGCTCGGGGTGCTGGGTGCTCAGTGCTCGGTGTGCTCGGTGCTCAGTACTCGGGGTGCTCAGTGCTCTGTACTCAGGGTGCTGGGTGCTCAGTGCTCAGGGTGCTGGGTGCTCAGTACTCAGGGTGCTGGGTGCTCGGTGCTCAGTACGCTGGGTGCTCAGTACTCAGGGTGCTGGGTGCTCAGTACTCAGGGTGCTGGGTGATCAGTACTCAGGGTGCTCGGTGCTCAGTACTCAGGGTGCTGGGTGCTCAGTGCTCAGGGTGCTGGGTGCTCAGTACTCAGGGTGCTGGGTGCTCAGTGCTTGGGGTGCTCGGTGCTCACTACGCTGGGTGCTCAGTACTCAGGGTGATGGGTGCTCAGTACTCAGGGTGCTGGGTGCTCAGTACTCCGGGTCCTGGGTGCTTAGTACTCAGGGTGCTGGGTGCTCAGTGCTCAGGGTGCTCGGTGCTCAGTGCTCGGGGTTCTGGGTGCTCAGTACTCAGGGTGCTCGGTGCTCAGTACTCAGGGTGCTCAGTGCTCAGTACTCAGGGTGCTCAGGCTCAGTGCTCAGGGTGCAGGGTGCTCAGTGCTCGGGGTGCTTTGTGCTCAGTGCTCGGGGTGCTGGGTGTCTCAGTGCTCAGGGTGCTGGGTGCTCAGTGCTCAGAGTGCTGGGTGCTCAGTACTCAGGGTGCTCGGTGCTCAGTACTCAGGGTGCTGGGTGCTCAGTGCTCAGGGTGCTCAGTGCTCAGTACTCAGCGTGCTGGGTGCTCAGTGATCAGGGTGCTCGGTGCTCATTACTCAGGGTGCTCAGTGCTCAGTACTCAGCGTACTGGGTGCTCAGTGCTCAGGGTGCTGGGTGCTCAGTACTCAGGGTGCTGGGTGCTTAGTACTCAGGGTGCTCGGTCCTCAGTGCTCAGGGTGCTGGGTGCTCAGTACTCAGGGTGCAGGGTGCTCAGTGCTCAGGGTGCTCAGTGCTCAGTACTCAGGGTGCTCGGTGCTCAGTGCTCAGGGTGCTCAGTGCTCAGTACTCAGGGTGCTCAGTGCTCATTGCTCTGGGTGCTGGGTGCTCAGTGCTCGGGGTGCTGGGTGCTCAGTGCTCAGGGTGCTGGGTGCTCAGTACTCAGGGTGCTCAGTGCTCAGGGTGCTGGGTGCTCAGTGCTCGGGGTGCTGGGTACTCAGTGCTCAGTACACAGGGTGCTTGGTGCTCAGTGCTCGGGGTGCTGGGTGCTCAGTGCTCAGTACTCAGGGTGCTGGGTGCTCAGTGCTCGGGGTGCTGGATGCTCAGTACTCAGGGTGCTGGGTGCTCAGTGCTCAGGGTGCTGGGTGCTCAGTACTCACCGTGCTGGGTGCTCAGTACTCAGTATGCTGGGTGCTCAGTGCTCAGGGTGCTGGGTGCTCAGTGCTCGAGGTGCTGGGTGCCCAGTACTCAGGGTGCTCGGTGCTCAGTACTCAGGGTGCTGGGTGCTCAGTGCTCAGGGTGCTGGGTGCTCAGTACTCAGGGTGCTGGGTGCTCGGTGCTCAGGGTGCTCGGTGCTCAGTACTCATGGTGCTGGGTGCTCAGTGCTCAGGGTGCTGGGTGCTCAGCGCTCAGGGTGCTGGGTGCTCAGTAATCGGGGTGCTCAGTGCTCAGTACTCAGGGTGCTGGGTGCTCAGTGCTCAGGGTGCTGGGTGCTCAGTACTCAGGGTGCTGGGTGCTCAGTACTCAGGGTGCTGGGTGCTCAGTGCTCGGGGTGCTGGGTGCTCAGTGCTCGGGGTGCTCAGTGCTCAGTACTCAGGGTGCTGGGTGCTCAGTGCTCAGGGTGCTGGGTGCTCAGCGCTCGGGGTGCTGGCTGCTCGGTTCTCAGGTTGCTGGGTTCTCAGTACTCGGGGTGCTGGGTGCTCAGTACTCAGGGTGCTGGGTGCTCATTGCTGGGGGTGCTGGGTGCTCAGTACTCAGGATGCTGGGTGCTCATTGCTGGGGGTGCTGGCTGCTCGGTTCTCAGGTTGCTGGGTGCTCAGTACTCGGGGTGCTGGGTGCTCAGTACTCAGGGTGCTGGGTGCTCATTGCTGGGGGTGCTGGGTGCTCAGTGCTCAGGTTGCTGGGTGCTCAGTACTCGGGGTGCTGGGTGCTCAGTACTCAGGGGGCTGGGTGCTCATTGCTCGGGGTGCTGGGTGCTCAGTGCTCAGGGTGCTGGGTGCTCAGTGCTCGGGGTGCTGGGTGCTCAGTACTCGGGGTGCTGGGTGCTCAGTGCTCAGGGTGCTGGGTCGCAGTGCTCGGGGTACTGGGTACTCAGTGCTCAGTACACAGGGTGCTGGGTGCTCAGTGCTCGGGGTGCTGTGTGCTCAGTGCTCAGTACTCAGGGTGCTGGGTGCTCAGTGCTCGGGGTGCTGGGTGCTCAGTACTCAGGGTACTTGGTGCTCAGTACTCAGGGTGCTGGGTGATCAGTGCTCAGGGTGCTGGGTGCTCAGTACTCAGGGTGCTCGGTGCTCAGTACTCAGGGTGCTGGGTGCTCAGTGATCAGGGTGCTGGGTCCTCAGTGCTCTGGGTGCTGTGTGCTTAGTGCTCGGGGAGCTGGGTGCTCAGTACTCAGGATGCTGGGTGCTCAGTACTCGGGGTGCTGGGTGCTCAGTACTCAGGGAGCTGGGTGCTCAGTACTCAGGGTGCTGGGTGCTCAGGACTCAGGTGCTAGGTGCTCAGTGCTCAGGGTGCTGGGTGCTCAGTGCTCGGTGTGCTGGGTGCTCAGTGCTCAGTACTCAGGGTGCTGGGTGCTCAGTGCTCGGGGTGCTGGGTGCTCAGTGCTCAGTACTCAGGGTGCTGGGTGCTCAGTGCTCAGGGTGCTGGGTGCTCAGTGCTCAGGGTGCTGGGTGCTCAGTGCTCAGGGTGCTGGGTACTCAGTGCTCGGGGTGCTGGGTGCTCAGTACTCAGGGTGCTGGGTGCTCAGTACTCAGGGTGCTGGGTGCTCAGTGCTCGGGGTGCTGGGTGCTCAGTGCTCAGTGTGCTCGGTGCTCAGTACTCAGAGTGCTGGGTGCTCAGTGCTCGGGGTTTTCTGTTCTCAGGGTGCTGTGTGTTCAGTGCTCAGGGTGCTGGGTGCTCAGTACTCAGGGTGCTCGGTGCTCGGGGTTCTGGGTGCTCAGTGCTCGGGGTGCTCAGTGCTCAGTACTCAGGGTGCTCGGTGCTTAGTACTCAGGGTGCTGGGTGCTCAGTACTCCGGGTGCTGTTTGCTCAGTGCTCAGGGTGCTCGGTGCTCAGTGTTCAAGGTGCTGGGTGCTCAGTACTCAGGGTGATCATTGCTCAGGGTGCTGGGTGCTCAGTACTCAGGGTGCTGGGTGCTCAGTATTCAGGGTGCTCAGTGCTCAGTACTCAGGGTGCTCAGTGCTCAGTACTAAGGTTGCTCAGTGCCCAGGGTGCTGGGTGCTCAGTACTCAGGGTGCTGGGTGCTCAGTTCTCAGGGTGTTGGGTGCTCAGTGCTCAGGGTGCTGGGTGCTCAGTGCTCAGGGTGCTGGGTGCTCAGTACACAGGATGCTCTGTGCTCGGGGTGCTGGGTGCTCAGTGCTCGGTGTGCTCGGTGCTCAGTACTCGGGGTGCTCAGTGCTCAGTACTCAGGGTGCTGGGTGCTCAGTGCTCAGGGTGCTGGGTGCTCAGTACTCAGGGTGCTGGGTGCTCGGTGCTCAGTACGCTGGGTGCTCAGTACTCAGGGTGCTGGGTGCTCAGTACTCAGGGTGCTGGGTGATCAGTACTCACGGTGCTCGGTGCTCAGTACTCAGGGTGCTGGGTGCTCAGTGCTCAGGGTGCTGGGTGCTCAGTACTCAGGGTGCTGGGTGCTCAGTGCTCGGGGTGCTCGGTGCTCAGTACGCTGGGTGCTCAGTACTCAGGGTGATGGGTGCTCAGTACTCAGGGTGCTGGGTGCTCAGTACTCAGGGTCCTGGGTGCTTAGTACTCAGGGTGCTGGGTGCTCAGTGCTCAGGGTGCTCGGTGCTCAGTGCTCGTGGTTCTGGGTGCTCAGTACTCAGGGTGCTCGGTGCTCAGTACTCAGGGTGCTCAGTGCTCAGTACTCAGGGTGCTCAGGCTCAGTGCTCAGGGTGCAGGGTGCTCAATGCTCGGGGTGCTTTGTGCTCAGTGCTCGGGGTGCTGGGTGTCTCAGTGCTCAGGGTGCTGGGTGCTCAGTGCTCAGAGTGCTTGGTGCTCAGTACTCAGGGTGCTCGGTGCTCAGTACTCAGGGTGCTGGGTGCTCAGTGCTCAGGGTGCTCAGTGCTCAGTACTCAGCGTGCTGGGTGCTCAGTGATCAGGGTGCTCGGTGCTCATTACTCAGGGTGCTCAGTGCTCAGTACTCAGCGTGCTGGGTGCTCAGTGCTCAGGGTGCTGGGTGCTCAGTACTCAGGGTGCTGGGTGCTTAGTACTCAGGGTGCTCGGTCCTCAGTGCTCAGGGTGCTGGGTGCTCAGTACTCAGGGTGCAGGGTGCTCAGTGCTCAGGGTGCTCAGTGCTCAGTACTCAGGGTGCTCGGTGCTCAGTGCTCAGGGTGCTCAGTGCTCAGTACTCAGGGTGCTCAGTGCTCATTGCTCTGGGTGCTGGGTGCTCAGTGCTCGGGGTGCTGGGTGCTCAGTGCTCAGGGTGCTGGGTGCTCAGTACTCAGGGTGCTCAGTGCTCAGGGTGCTGGGTGCTCAGTGCTCGGGGTGCTGGGTACTCAGTGCTCAGTACACAGGGTGCTTCTTGCTCAGTGCTCGGGGTGCTGGGTGCTCAGTGCTCAGTACTCAGGGTGCTGGGTGCTCAGTGCTCGGGGTGCTGGATGCTCAGTACTCAGGGTGCTGGGTGCTCAGTGCTCAGGGTGCTGGGTGCTCAGTACTCAGGGTGCTGGGTGCTCAGTACTCAGTATGCTGGGTGCTCAGTGCTCAGGGTGCTGGGTGCTCAGTGCTCGAGGTGCTGGGTGCTCAGTACTCAGGGTGCTCGGTGCTCAGTACTCAGGGTGCTGGGCGCTCAGTGCTCAGGGTGCTGGGTGCTCAGTACTCAGGGTGCTGGGTGCTCGGTGCTCAGGGTGCTCGGTGCTCAGTACTCATGGTGCTGGGTGCTCAGTGCTCAGGGTGCTGGGTGCTCAGCGCTCAGGGTGCTGGGTGCTCAGTAATCGGGGTGCTCAGTGCTCAGTACTCAGGGTGCTGGGTGCTCAGTGCTCAGCGTGCTGGGTGCTCAGTACTCAGTGCTCAGGATGCTGGGTGCTCAGTGCTCAGGGTTCTGGGTGCTCAGTGCTCAGGGTGCTCAGTGCTCAGTGCTCAGTGCTGAGGGTGCTGGGTGCTCAGTGCTCGGGGTGCTGGGTGCTCAGTGCTCGGGGTGCTGGCTGCTCAGTGCTCGGGGTGCTCGGTGCTCAGTGCTCGGGGTGCTGGGTTCTCAGTACTCGGGGTGCTCAGTGCTCAGTACTCAGGGTGCTGGGTGCTCAGTGCTCATGGTGCTGGGTGCTCAGCGCTCGGGGTGCTGGCTGCTCCGTTCTCAGGTTGCTGGGTGCTCAGTACTCGGGGTGCTGGGTGCTCAATACTCAGGGTGCTGGGTGCTCATTGCTCGGGGTGCTGGGTGCTCAGTGCTCGGGGTACTGGGTGCTCAGTGCTCGGGGTGCTGGGTGCTCAGTACTCGGGGTGCTGGGTGCTCAGTGCTCAGGGTGCTGGATCTCAGTGCTCGGGGTACTGGGTACTCAGTGCTCAGTACACAGGGTGCTGGGTGCTCAGTGCTCGGGGTGCTGGGTGCTCAGTGCTCGGGGTGCTGGGTGCTCAGTACTCAGGGTGCTGGGTGCTCAGTACTCGGGGTGCTGGGTGCTCAGTACTCAGGGAGCTGGGTGCTCAGTACTCAGGGTTCTGGGTGCTCAGTACTCGGGTGCTGGGTGCTCAGTGCTCAGGGTGCTGGGTGCTCAGTGCTCGGGGTGCTGGGTGCTCAGTGCTCAGTACTCAGGGTGCTGGGTGCTCAGTGCTCAGTACTCAGGGTGCTGGGTGCTCAGTGCTCAGGGTGCTGGGTGCTCAGTGCTCAGGGTGCTGGGTGCTCAGTGCTCAGGGTGCTGGGTACTCAGTGCTCGGGGTGCTGGGTGCTCAGTACTCAGGGTGCTGGGTGCTCAGTACTCAGGGTGCTGGGTGCTCAGTGCTCGGGGTGCTGGGTGCTCAGTGCTCAGTGTGCTCGGTGCTCAGTACTCAGGGTGCTGGGTGCTCAGTGCTCAGGGTGCTCAGTACTCAGGGTGCTGTGTGTTCAGTGCTCACGGTGCTGGGTGCTCAGTACTCAGGGTGCTCGGTGCTTTGTACTCAGGGTGCTGGGTGCTCAGTACTCCGGGTGCTGGGTGCTCAGTACTCAGGGTGCTGGGTGCTTAGTACTCAGGGTGCTCGGTCCTCAGTGCTCAGGGTGCTGGGTGATCAGTACTCAGGGTGCAGGGTGCTCAGTGCTCAGGGTGCTCAGTGCTCAGTACTCAGGGTGCTCGGTGCTCAGTGCTCAGGGTGCTCAGTGCTCAGTACTCAGGGTGCTCAGTGCTCATTGCTCTGGGTGCTGGGTGCTCAGTGCTCGGGGTGCTGGGTGCTCAGTGCTCAGGGTGCTGGGTGCTCAGTACTCAGGGTGCTCAGTGCTCAGGGTGCTGGGTGCTCAGTGCTCGGGGTGCTGGGTACTCAGTGCTCAGTACACAGGGTGCTTGGTGCTCAGTGCTCGGGGTGCTGGGTGCTCAGTGCTCAGTGCTCAGGGTGCTGGGTGCTCAGTGCTCGGGGTGCTGGATGCTCAGTACTCAGGGTGCTGGGTGCTCAGTGCTCAGGGTGCTGGGTGCTCAGTACTCAGGGTGCTGGGTGCTCAGTACTCAGTATGCTGGGTGCTCAGTGCTCAGGGTGCTGGGTGCTCAGTGCTCGAGGTGCTGGGTGCTCAGTACTCAGGGTGCTCGGTGCTCAGTACTCAGGGTGCTGGGCGCTCAGTGCTCAGGGTGCTGGGTGCTCAGTACTCAGGGTGCTGGGTGCTCGGTGCTCAGGGTGCTCGGTGCTCAGTACTCATGGTGCTGGGTGCTCAGTGCTCAGGGTGCTGGGTGCTCAGCGCTCAGGGTGCTTGGTGCTCAGTAATCGGGGTGCTCAGTGCTCAGTACTCAGGGTGCTGGGTGCTCAGTGCTCAGCGTGCTGGGTGCTCAGTACTCAGTGCTCAGGATGCTGGGTGCTCAGTGCTCAGGGTTCTGGGTGCTCAGTGCTCAGGGTGCTCAGTGCTCAGTGCTCAGTGCTCAGGGTGCTGGGTGCTCAGTGCTCGGGGTGCTGGGTGCTCAGTGCTCGGGGTGCTGGCTGCTCAGTGCTCGGGGTGCTCGGTGCTCAGTGCTCGGGGTGCTGGGTTCTCAGTACTCGGGGTGCTCAGTGCTCAGTACTCAGGGTGCTGGGTGCTCAGTGCTCATGGTGCTGGGTGCTCAGCGCTCGGGGTGCTGGCTGCTCCGTTCTCAAGTTGCTGGGTGCTCAGTACTCGGGGTGCTGGGTGCTCAATACTCAGGGTGCTGGGTGCTCATTGCTCGGGGTGCTGGGTGCTCAGTGCTCGGGGTGCTGGGTGCTCAGTGCTCGGGGTGCTGGGTGCTCAGTACTCGGGTTGCTGGGTGCTCAGTGCTCAGGGTGCTGGATCTCAGTGCTCGGGGTACTGGGTACTCAGTGCTCAGTACACAGGGTGCTGGGTGCTCAGTGCTCGGGGTGCTGGGTGCTTAGTGCTCGGGGTGCTGGGTGCTCAGTACTCAGGGTGCTGGGTGCTCAGTACTCGGGGTGCTGGGTGCTCAGTACTCAGGGAGCTGGGTGCTCAGTACTCAGGGTTCTGGGTGCTCAGTACTCGGGTGCTGGGTGCTCAGTGCTCAGGGTGCTGGGTGCTCAGTGCTCGGGGTGCTGTGTGCTCAGTGCTCAATACTCAGGGTGCTGGGTGCTCAGTGCTCAGTACTCAGGGTGCTGGGTGCTCAGTGCTCAGGGTGCTGGGTGCTCAGTGCTCAGGGTGCTGGGTGCTCAGTGCTCAGGGTGCTGGGTACTCAGTGCTCGGGGTGCTGGGTGCTCAGTACTCAGGGTGCTGGGTGCTCAGTACTCAGGGTGCTGGGTGCTCAGTGCTCGGGGTGCTGGGTGCTCAGTGCTCAGTGTGCTCGGTGCTCAGTACTCAGGGTGCTGGGTGCTCAGTGCTCAGGGTGCTCAGTACTCAGGGTGCTGTGTGTTCAGTGCTCACGGTGCTGGGTGCTCAGTACTCAGGGTGCTCGGTGCTTTGTACTCAGGGTGCTGGGTGCTCAGTACTCCGGGTGCTGGGTGCTCAGTGCTCGGGGTGCTCGGTGCTCAGTGCTCAAGGTGCTGGGTGCTCAGTACTCAGGGTGATCATTGCTCAGGGTGCTGGGTGCTCAGTACTCAGGGTGCTGGGTGCTCAGTACTCAAGGTGCTCATTGCTCAATACTCAGGGTGCTCAGTGCTCAGTACTAATGGTGCTCAGTGCTCAGTGTGCTGGGTGCTCAGTGCTCGGGGTGCTCGGTGCTCGGTACTCAGGGTGCTGGGTGCTCAGTGCTCAGGGTGCTGGGTGCTCAGTGCTCAGGGTGCTGGGTGCTCAGTGCTCAGGGTGCTGGGTGCTCAGTACTCAGGGTGCTCGGTGCTCGGGGTGCAGGGTGCTCAGTGCTCGGGGTGCTGGGTGCTCAGTGCTCGGGGTGCTGGGTGCTCAGTGCTCAGAGTGCTGGGTGCTCAGTACTCTGGGTGCTCGGTGCTCAGTACTCAGGGTGCTGGGTGCTCAGTGCTCAGGGTGCTCAGTGCTCAGTTCTCAGCGTGCTGGGTGCTCAGTGCTCAGGGTGCTTGGTGCTCAGTACTCAGGGTGCTCAGTGCTCAGTACTCAGCGTGCTGGGTGCTCAGTGCTCAGGGTGCTGGGTGCTCAGTGCTCGGGGTGCTGGGTGCTCATTACTCAGGGTGCTGGGTGCTCAGTACTCAGGGTGCTCAGTGCTTGGGGTGCTGGGTGCTCAGTGCACAGGGTGCTCAGTGCTTGGGTTGTTGGGTGCTCAGTGGGCAGTACTCAGGGTGCTCGGTGCTCAGTGCTCAGGTTGCTCAGTGCTCAGTGCTCTGGGTGCTGGGTGCTCAGTGCTCGGGGTGCTGGGTGCTCAGTTCTCAGGGTGCTGGGTGCTCAGTACTCAGGGTGCTCAGTGCTCAGGGTGCTGGGTGCTCAGTGCTCGGGGTGCTGGGTACTCAGAGCTCAGTACACAGGGTGCTTGCTGCTCAGTGCTCAGGGTGCTGGGTGCTCAGTGCTCAGTACTCAGGGTGCTGGGTGCTCAGTACTAAGGGTGCTCAGTGCTCAGTGTGCTGGGTGCTCAGTGCTCGGGGTGCTCGGTGCTCAGTACTCAGGGTGCTGTGTGCTCAGTGCTCAGGGTGCTGGGTGCTCAGTGCTCAGGGTGCTGGGTGCTCAGTGCTCAGGGTGCTGGGTGCTCAGTACTCAGGGTGCTCGGTGCTCGGGGTTCTGGGTGCACAGTGCTCGGGGTGCTCGGTGCTCAGTACTCGGGGTGCTCAGTGCTCAGTACTCAGGGTGCTGGGTGCTCATTGCTCAGGGTGCTGGGTGCTCTGTACTCAGGGTGCTGGGTGCTCGGTGCTCAGTACGCTGGGTCCTCAGTACTCAGGGAGCTGGGTGCTCAGTACTCAGGGTGCTCGGTGCTCAGTACTCAGGGTTCTGGGTGCTCAGTGCTCAGGGTGCTGTGTGCTCAGTACTCAGGGTGCTGGGTGCTCGGTGCTCAGTATGCTGGGTGCTCAGTACTCAGGGTGCTGGCTGCTCAGTACTCAGGGTGCTCGGTGCTCAGTACTCAGGGTGCTGGCTGCTCAGTGCTCGGGGTGCTCAGTGCTTGAGGTGCTGGGTGCTCAGTACTCAGGGTGCTCAGTGCTTGGGGTGTTGGGTGCTTACTACTCAGGGTGCTGGGTGCTCAGTGCTCAGGGTGTTGGGTGCTCAGTACTCAGGGTGTTGGGTGCTCAGTACTCAGGGTGCTGGGTGCTCAGTGCTCGGGGTTCTGGGTGCTCAGTACTCGGGGTGCTCAGTGCTCAGTACTCAGGGTGCTGGGTGCTCAGTGCTCAGGGTGCTGGGTGCTCAGCCCTCGGGGTGCTCCCTGCTCGGTTCTCAGATTGCTGGGTGCTCAGTACTCGGGGTGCTGGGTGCTCAGTACTCAGGGTGCTGGGTGCTCATTGCTGGGGGTGCTGGGTGCTCAGTGCTCGGGGTGCTGGGTGCTCAGTGCTCGGGGTGCTGGGTGCTCAGTACTCGGGGTGCTGGTTGCTCAGTGCTCAGGGTGCTGGGTCTCAGTGCTCGGGGTACTGGGTACTCAGTGCTCAGTACACAGGGTGCTGGGTGCTCAGTGCTCGGGGTCCTGTGTGCTCAGTGCTCAGTACTCAGGGTGCTGGGTGCTCAGTGCTCGGGGTGCTGGGTGCTCAGTACTCAGAGTGCTCGGTGCTTAGTACTCAGGGTGCTGGGTGCTCAGTACTCCGGGTGCTGGGTGCTCAGTGCTCGGGGTGCTCGGTGCTCAGTGCTCAAGGTGCTGGGTGCTCAGTACTCAGGGTGATCATTGCTCAGGGTGCTGGGTGCTCAGTACTCAGGGTGCTGGGTGCTCAGTACTCGGGGTGCTGGGTGCTCAGTACTCAGGGAGCTGGGTGCTCAGTACTCAAGGTGTTCAGTGCTCAGTACTCAGGGTGCTCAGTGCTCAGTACTAAGGGTGCTCAGTGCTCAGGGTGCTGGGTGCTCAGTGCTCGGGGTGCTCGGTGCTCAGTACTCAGGGTGCTGGGTGCTCAGTGCTCAGGGTGCTGGGTGCTCAGTGCTCAGGGTGCTGGGTGCTCAGTGCTCAGGGTGCTGGGTGCTCAGTACTCAGGGTGCTCGGTGCTCGGGGTTCTGGGTGCACAGTGCTCGGGGTGCTCGGTGCTCAGTACTCGGGGTGCTCAGTGCTCAGTACTCAGGGTGCTGGGTGCTCATTGCTCACGGTGCTGGGTGCTCTGTACTCAGGGTGCTGGGTGCTCGGTGCTCAGTACGCTGGGTCCTCAGTACTCAGGGAGCTGGGTGCTCAGTACTCAGGGTGCTGGGTGGTCAGTACTCAGGGTGCTCGTTGCTCAGTACTCAGGGTGCTGGGTGCTCAGTGCTCAGGGTGCTGGGTGCTCAGTACTCAGGGTGCTGGGTGCTCAGTGCTCGGGGTGCTCGGTGCTCATTACGCTGTGTGCTCAGTACTCAGGGTGCTGGGTGCTCAGTACTCAGGGTGCTGGGTGCTCAGTACTCCGGGTGCTGGGTGCTTAGTACTCAGGGTGCTGGGTGCTCAGTGCTCAGGGTGCTCGGTGCTCAGTGCTCGGGGTGCTGGGTGCTCAGTACTCAGGTTGCTCGGTGCTCAGTACTCAGGGTGCTCAGTGCTCAGTACTAAGGGTGCTCAGGCTCAGTGCTCGGGGTGCAGGGTGCTCAGTGCTCGGGGTGCTGGGTGCACAGTGCTCGGGGTGCTGGGTGTCTCAGTGCTCAGGGTGCTGGGTACTCAGTGCTCAGAGTGCTGGGTGCTCAGTACTCAGGGTGCTCGGTGCTCAGTACTCTGGGTGCTGGGTGCTCAGTGCTCAGGGTGCTCGGTGCTCAGTTTTCAGCGTGCTGGGTGCTCAGTGCTCAGGGTGCTCGGTGCTCAGTACTCAGGGTGCTCAGTGCTCAGGGTGCTGGGTGCTCAGTGCTCAGGGTGCTGGGTACTCAGTGCTCGGGGTGCTGGGTGCTCAGTACTCAGGGTGCTGGGTGCTCAGTACTCAGGGTGCTGGGTGCTCAGTGCTCGGGGTGCTGGGTGCTCAGTGCTCAGTGTGCTCGGTGCTCAGTACTCAGGGTGCTGGGTGCTCAGTGCTCAGGGTGCTCAGTACTCAGGGTGCTGTGTGTTCAGTGCTCACGGTGCTGGGTGCTCAGTACTCAGGGTGCTCGGTGCTTTGTACTCAGGGTGCTGGGTGCTCAGTACTCCGGGTGCTGGGTGCTCAGTGCTCGGGGTGCTCGGTGCTCAGTGCTCAAGGTGCTGGGTGCTCAGTACTCAGGGTGATCATTGCTCAGGGTGCTGGGTGCTCAGTACTCAGGGTGCTGGGTGCTCAGTACTCAAGGTGCTCATTGCTCAATACTCAGGGTGCTCAGTGCTCAGTACTAATGGTGCTCAGTGCTCAGTGTGCTGGGTGCTCAGTGCTCGGGGTGCTCGGTGCTCGGTACTCAGGGTGCTGGGTGCTCAGTGCTCAGGGTGCTGGGTGCTCAGTGCTCAGGGTGCTGGGTGCTCAGTGCTCAGGGTGCTGGGTGCTCAGTACTCAGGGTGCTCGGTGCTCGGGGTGCAGGGTGCTCAGTGCTCGGGGTGCTGGGTGCTCAGTGCTCGGGGTGCTGGGTGCTCAGTGCTCAGAGTGCTGGGTGCTCAGTACTCTGGGTGCTCGGTGCTCAGTACTCAGGGTGCTGGGTGCTCAGTGCTCAGGGTGCTCAGTGCTCAGTTCTCAGCGTGCTGGGTGCTCAGTGCTCAGGGTGCTTGGTGCTCAGTACTCAGGGTGCTCAGTGATCAGTACTCAGCGTGCTGGGTGCTCAGTGCTCAGGGTGCTGGGTGCTCAGTGCTCGGGGTGCTGGGTGCTCATTACTCAGGGTGCTGGGTGCTCAGTACTCAGGGTGCTCAGTGCTTGGGGTGCTGGGTGCTCAGTGCACAGGGTGCTCAGTGCTTGGGGTGTTGGGTGCTCAGTGGGCAGTACTCAGGGTGTTCGGTGCTCAGTGCTCAGGTTGCTCAGTGCTCAGTGCTCTGGGTGCTGGGTGCTCAGTGCTCGGGGTGCTGGGTGCTCAGTTCTCAGGGTGCTGGGTGCTCAGTACTCAGGGTGCTCAGTGCTCAGGGTGCTGGGTGCTCAGTGCTCGGGGTGCTGGGTACTCAGAGCTCAGTACACAGGGTGCTTGGTGCTCAGTGCTCGGGGTGCTGGGTGCTCAGTGCTCAGTACTCAGGGTGCTGGGTGCTCAGTACTAAGGGTGCTCAGTGCTCAGGGTGCTGGGTGCTCAGTGCTCGGAGTGCTCGGTGCTCAGTACTCAGGGTGCTGTGTGCTCAGTGCTCAGGGTGCTGGGTGCTCAGTGCTCAGGGTGCTGGGTGCTCAGTGCTCAGGGTGCTGGGTGCTCAGTACTCAGGGTGCTCGGTGCTCGGGGTTCTGGGTGCACAGTGCTCGGGGTGCTCGGTGCTCAGTACTCGGGGTGCTCAGTGCTCAGTACTCAGGGTGCTGGGTGCTCATTGCTCAGGGTGCTGGGTGCTCTGTACTCAGGGTGCTGGGTGCTCGGTGCTCAGTACGCTGGGTCCTCAGTACTCAGGGAGCTGGGTGCTCAGTACTCAGGGTGCTCGGTGCTCAGTACTCAGGGTGCTGGGTGCTCAGTGCTCAGGGTGCTGTGTGCTCAGTACTCAGGGTGCTGGGTGCTCGGTGCTCAGTATGCTGGGTGCTCAGTACTCAGGGTGCTGGCTGCTCAGTACTCAGGGTGCTCGGTGCTCAGTACTCAGGGTGCTGGCTGCTCAGTGCTCGGGGTGCTCAGTGCTTGAGGTGCTGGGTGCTCAGTACTCAGGGTGCTCAGTGCTTGGGGTGTTGGGTGCTTACTACTCAGGGTGCTGGGTGCTCAGTGCTCAGGGTGTTGGGTGCTCAGTACTCAGGGTGTTGGGTGCTCAGTACTCAGGGTGCTGGGTGCTCAGTGCTCGGGGTTCTGGGTGCTCAGTACTCGGGGTGCTCAGTGCTCAGTACTCAGGGTGCTGGGTGCTCAGTGCTCAGGGTGCTGGGTGCTCAGCCCTCGGGGTGCTCCCTGCTCGGTTCTCAGATTGCTGGGTGCTCAGTACTCGGGGTGCTGGGTGCTCAGTACTCAGGGTGCTGGGTGCTCAGTACTCAGGGTGCTCAGTGCTCAGGGTGCTGGGTGCTCAGTGCTCGGGGTGCTGGGTACTCAGTGCTCAGTACACAGGGTGCTTGGTGCTCAGTGCTCGGGGTGCTGGGTGCTCAGTGCTCAGTACTCAGGGTGCTGGGTGCTCAGTGCTCGGGGTGCTGGATGCTCAGTACTCAGGGTGCTGGGTGCTCAGTGCTCAGGGTGCTGGGTGCTCAGTACTCAGGGTGCTGGGTGCTCAGTACTCAGTATGCTGGGTGCTCAGTGCTCAGGGTGCTGGGTGCTCAGTGCTCGAGGTGCTGGGTGCTCAGTACTCAGGGTGCTCGGTGCTCAGTACTCAGGGTGCTGGGCGCTCAGTGCTCTGGGTGCTGGGTGCTCAGTACTCAGGGTGCTGGGTGCTCGGTGCTCAGGGTGCTCGGTGCTCAGTACTCATGGTGCTGGGTGCTCAGTGCTCAGGGTGCTGGGTGCTCAGCGCTCAGGGTGCTGGGTGCTCAGTAATCGGGGTGCTCAGTGCTCAGTACTCAGGGTGCTGGGTGCTCAGTGCTCAGCGTGCTGGGTGCTCAGTACTCAGTGCTCAGGATGCTGGGTGCTCAGTGCTCAGGGTTCTGGGTGCTCAGTGCTCAGGGTGCTCAGTGCTCAGTGCTCAGTGCTCAGGGTGCTGGGTGCTCAGTGCTCGGGGTGCTGGGTGCTCAGTGCTCGGGGTGCTGGCTGCTCAGTGCTCGGGGTGCTCGGTGCTCAGTGCTCGGGGTGCTGGGTTCTCAGTACTCGGGGTGCTCAGTGCTCAGTACTCAGGGTGCTGGGTGCTCAGTGCTCATGGTGCTGGGTGCTCAGTGCTCGGGGTGCTGGCTGCTCCGTTCTCAGGTTGCTGGGTGCTCAGTACTCGGGGTGCTGGGTGCTCAATACTCAGGGTGCTGGGTGCTCATTGCTCGGGGTGCTGGGTGCTCAGTGCTCGGGGTGCTGGGTGCTCAGTGCTCGGGGTGCTGGGTGCTCAGTGCTCAGTACTCAGGGTGCTGGGTGCTCAGTGCTCAGTACTCAGGGTGCTGGGTGCTCAGTGCTCAGGGTGCTGGGTGCTCAGTGCTCAGGGTGCTGGGTGCTCAGTGCTCAGGGTGCTGGGTACTCAGTGCTCGGGGTGCTGGGTGCTCAGTACTCAGGGTGCTGGGTGCTCAGTACTCAGGGTGCTGGGTGCTCAGTGCTCGGGGTGCTGGGTGCTCAGTGCTCAGTGTGCTCGGTGCTCAGTACTCAGGGTGCTGGGTGCTCAGTGCTCAGGGTGCTCAGTACTCAGGGTGCTGTGTGTTCAGTGCTCACGGTGCTGGGTGCTCAGTACTCAGG
The DNA here is from genome assembly GCF_018167655.1 of Microtus oregoni. NCBI lineage: Eukaryota > Metazoa > Chordata > Mammalia > Rodentia > Cricetidae > Microtus > Microtus oregoni. Next base: position 158,647 of record NW_024543322.1, read on the forward strand.
GTGCTCGGTGCTTTGTACTCAGGGTGCTGGGTGCTCAGTACTCCGAGTGCTGGGTGCTCAGTGCTCGGGGTGCTCGGTGCTCAGTGCTCAAGGTGCTGGGTGCTCAGTACTCAGGGTGATCATTGCTCAGGGTGCTGGGTGCTCAGTACTCAGGGTGCTCGGTGCTCAGTACTCAGGGTGCTGGGCGCTCAGTGCTCAGGGTGCTGGGTGCTCAGTACTCAGGGTGCTGGGTGCTCGGTGCTCAGGGTGCTCGGTGCTCAGTACTCATGGTGCTGGGTGCTCAGTGCTCAGGGTGCTGGGTGCTCAGCGCTCAGGGTGCTGGGTGCTCAGTAATCGGGGTGCTCAGTGCTCAGTACTCAGGGTGCTGGGTGCTCAGTGCTCAGCGTGCTGGGTGCTCAGTACTCAGTGCTCAGGATGCTGGGTGCTCAGTGCTCAGGGTTCTGGGTGCTCAGTGCTCAGGGTGCTCAGTGCTCAGTGCTCAGTGCTCAGGGTGCTGGGTGCTCAGTGCTCGGGGTGCTGGGTGCTCAGTGCTCGGGGTGCTGGCTGCTCAGTGCTCTGGGTGCTCGGTGCTCAGTGCTCGGGGTGCTGGGTTCTCAGTACTCGGGGTGCTCAGTGCTCAGTACTCAGGGTGCTGGGTGCTCAGTGCTCATGGTGCTGGGTGCTCAGCGCTCGGGGTGCTGGCTGCTCCGTTCTCAGGTTGCTGGGTGCTCAGTACTCGGGGTGCTGGGTGCTCAATACTCAGGGTGCTGGGTGCTCATTGCTCGGGGTGCTGGGTGCTCAGTGCTCGGGGTGCTGGGTGCTCAGTGCTCGGGGTGCTGGGTGCTCAGTGCTCAGTACTCAGGGTGCTGGGTGCTCAGTGCTCAGTACTCAGGGTGCTGGGTGCTCAGTGCTCAGGGTGCTGGGTGCTCAGTGCTCAGGGTGCTGGGTGCTCAGTGCTCAGGGTGCTGGGTACTCAGTGCTCGGGGTGCTGGGTGCTCAGTACTCAGGGTGCTGGGTGCTCAGTACTCAGGGTGCTGGGTGCTCAGTGCTCGGGGTGCTGGGTGCTCAGTGCTCAGTGTGCTCGGTGCTCAGTACTCAGGGTGCTGGGTGCTCAGTGCTCAGGGTGCTCAGTACTCAGGGTGCTGTGTGTTCAGTGCTCACGGTGCTGGGTGCTCAGTACTCAGGGTGCTCGGTGCTTTGTACTCAGGGTGCTGGGTGCTCAGTACTCCGAGTGCTGGGTGCTCAGTGCTCGGGGTGCTCGGTGCTCAGTGCTCAAGGTGCTGGGTGCTCAGTACTCAGGGTGATCATTGCTCAGGGTGCTTGGTGCTCAGTACTCAGGGTGCTGGGTGCTCAGTACTCAAGGTGCTCATTGCTCAATACTCAGGGTGCTCAGTGCTCAGTACTAATGGTGCTCAGTGCTCAGTGTGCTGGGTGCTCAGTGCTCGGGGTGCTCGGTGCTCGGTACTCAGGGTGCTGGGTGCTCAGTGCTCAGGGTGCTGGGTGCTCAGTGCTCAGGGTGCTGGGTGCTCAGTGCTCAGGGTGCTGGGTGCTCAGTACTCAGGGTGCTCGGTGCTCGGGGTGCAAGGTGCTCAGTGCTCGGGGTGCTGGGTGCTCAGTGCTCGGGGTGCTGGGTGCTCAGTGCTCAGAGTGCTGGGTGCTCAGTACTCTGGGTGCTCGGTGCTCAGTACTCAGGGTGCTGGGTGCTCAGTGCTCAGGGTGCTCAGTGCTCAGTTCTCAGCGTGCTGGGTGCTCAGTGCTCAGGGTGCTTGGTGCTCAGTACTCAGGGTGCTCAGTGCTCAGTACTCAGCGTGCTGGGTGCTCAGTGCTCAGGGTGCTGGGTGCTCAGTGCTCGGGGTGCTGGGTGCTCATTACTCAGGGTGCTGGGTGCTCAGTACTCACGGTGCTCAGTGCTTTTGGTGCTGGGTGCTCAGTGCACAGGGTGCTCAGTGCTTGGGGTGTTGGGTGCTCAGTGGGCAGTACTCAGGGTGCTCGGTGCTCAGTGCTCAGGTTGCTCAGTGCTCAGTGCTCTGGGTGCTGGGTGCTCAGTGCTCGGGGTGCTGGGTGCTCAGTTCTCAGGGTGCTGGGTGCTCAGTACTCAGGGTGCTCAGTGCTCAGGGTGCTGGGTGCTCAGTGCTCGGGGTGCTGGGTACTCAGAGCTCAGTACACAGGGTGCTTGCTGCTCAGTGCTCGGGGTGCTGGGTGCTCAGTGCTCAGTACTCAGGGTGCTGGGTGCTCAGTACTAAGGGTGCTCAGTGCTCAGTGTGCTGGGTGCTCAGTGCTCGGGGTGCTCGGTGCTCAGTACTCAGGGTGCTGTGTGCTCAGTGCTCAGGGTGCTGGGTGCTCAGTGCTCAGGGTGCTGGGTGCTCAGTGCTCAGGGTGCTGGGTGCTCAGTACTCAGGGTGCTCGGTGCTCGGGGTTCTGGGTGCACAGTGCTCGGGGTGCTCGGTGCTCAGTACTCGGGGTGCTCAGTGCTCAGTACTCAGGGTGCTGGGTGCTCATTGCTCAGGGTGCTGGGTGCTCTGTACTCAGGGTGCTGGGTGCTCGGTGCTCAGTACGCTGGGTCCTCAGTACTCAGGGAGCTGGGTGCTCAGTACTCAGGGTGCTGGGTGGTCAGTACTCAGGGTGCTCGTTGCTCAGTACTCAGGGTGCTGGGTGCTCAGTGCTCAGGGTGCTGGGTGCTCAGTACTCAGGGTGCTGGGTGCTCAGTGCTCGGGGTGCTCGGTGCTCATTACGCTGTGTGCTCAGTACTCAGGGTGCCGGGTGCTCAGTACTCAGGGTGCTGGGTGCTCAGTACTCCGGGTGCTGGGTGCTTAGTACTCAGGGTGCTGGGTGCTCAGTGCTCAGGGTGCTCGGTGCTCAGTGCTCGGGGTGCTGGGTGCTCAGTACTCAGGTTGCTCGGTGCTCAGTACTCAGGGTGCTCAGTGCTCAGTACTAAGGGTGCTCAGGCTCAGTGCTCGGGGTGCAGGGTGCTCAGTGCTCGGGGTGCTGGGTGCACAGTGCTCGGGGTGCTGGGTGTCTCAGTGCTCAGGGTGCTGGGTACTCAGTGCTCAGAGTGCTGGGTGCTCAGTACTCAGGGTGCTCGGTGCTCAGTACTCTGGGTGCTGGGTGCTCAGTGCTCAGGGTGCTCGGTGCTCAGTTTTCAGCGTGCTGGGTGCTCAGTGCTCAGGGTGCTCGGTGCTCAGTACTCAGGGTGCTCAGTGCTCAGGGTGCTGGGTGCTCAGTGCTCAGGGTGCTGGGTACTCAGTGCTCGGGGTGCTGGGTGCTCAGTACTCAGGGTGCTGGGTGCTCAGTACTCAGGGTGCTGGGTGCTCAGTGCTCGGGGTGCTGGGTGCTCAGTGCTCAGTGTGCTCGGTGCTCAGTACTCAGGGTGCTGGGTGCTCAGTGCTCAGGGTGCTCAGTACTCAGGGTGCTGTGTGTTCAGTGCTCACGGTGCTGGGTGCTCAGTACTCAGGGTGCTCGGTGCTTTGTACTCAGGGTGCTGGGTGCTCAGTACTCCGGGTGCTGGGTGCTCAGTGCTCGGGGTGCTCGGTGCTCAGTGCTCAAGGTGCTGGGTGCTCAGTACTCAGGGTGATCATTGCTCAGGGTGCTGGGTGCTCAGTACTCAGGGTGCTGGGTGCTCAGTACTCAAGGTGCTCATTGCTCAATACTCAGGGTGCTCAGTGCTCAGTACTAATGGTGCTCAGTGCTCAGTGTGCTGGGTGCTCAGTGCTCGGGGTGCTCGGTGCTCGGTACTCAGGGTGCTGGGTGCTGAGTGCTCAGGGTGCTGGGTGCTCAGTGCTCAGGGTGCTGGGTGCTCAGTGCTCAGGGTGCTGGGTGCTCAGTACTCAGGGTGCTCGGTGCTCGGGGTGCAGGGTGCTCACTGCTCGGGGTGCTGGGTGCTCAGTGCTCGGGGTGCTGGGTGCTCAGTGCTCAGAGTGCTGGGTGCTCAGTACTCTGGGTGCTCGGTGCTCAGTACTCAGGGTGCTGGGTGCTCAATGCTCAGGGTGCTCAGTGCTCAGTTCTCAGCGTGCTGGGTGCTCAGTGCTCAGGGTGCTTGGTGCTCAGTACTCAGGGTGCTCAGTGATCAGTACTCAGCGTGCTGGGTGCTCAGTGCTCAGGGTGCTGGGTGCTCAGTGCTCGGGGTGCTGGGTGCTCATTACTCAGGGTGCTGGGTGCTCAGTACTCAGGGTGCTCAGTGCTTGGGGTGCTGGGTGCTCAGTGCACAGGGTGCTCAGTGCTTGGGGTGTTGGGTGCTCAGTGGGCAGTACTCAGGGTGCTCGGTGCTCAGTGCTCAGGTTGCTCAGTGCTCAGTGCTCTGTGTGCTGGGTGCTCAGTGCTCGGGGTGCTGGGTGCTCAGTTCTCAGGGTGCTGGGTGCTCAGTACTCAGGGTGCTCAGTGCTCAGGGTGCTGGGTGCTCAGTGCTCGGGGTGCTGGGTACTCAGAGCTCAGTACACAGGGTGCTTGGTGCTCAGTGCTCGGGGTGCTGGGTGCTCAGTGCTCAGTACTCAGGGTGCTGGGTGCTCAGTACTAAGGGTGCTCAGTGCTCAGGGTGCTGGGTGCTCAGTGCTCGGGGTGCTCGGTGCTCAGTACTCAGGGTGCTGTGTGCTCAGTGCTCAGGGTGCTGGGTGCTCAGTGCTCAGGGTGCTGGGTGCTCAGTGCTCAGGGTGCTGGGTGCTCAGTACTCAGGGTGCTCGGTGCTCGGGGTTCTGGGTGCACAGTGCTCGGGGTGCTCGGTGCTCAGTACTCGGGGTGCTCAGTGCTCAGTACTCAGGGTGCTGGGTGCTCATTGCTCAGGGTGCTGGGTGCTCTGTACTCAGGGTGCTGGGTGCTCGGTGCTCAGTTCGCTGGGTCCTCAGTACTCAGGGAGCTGGGTGCTCAGTACTCAGGGTGCTCGGTGCTCAGTACTCAGGGTGCTGGGTGCTCAGTGCTCAGGGTGCTGTGTGCTCAGTACTCAGGGTGCTGGGTGCTCGGTGCTCAGTATGCTGGGTGCTCAGTACTCAGGGTGCTGGCTGCTCAGTACTCAGGGTGCTCGGTGCTCAGTACTCAGGGTGCTGGCTGCTCAGTGCTCGGGGTGCTCAGTGCTTGAGGTGCTGGGTGCTCAGTACTCAGGGTGCTCAGTGCTTGGGGTGTTGGGTGCTTACTACTCAGGGTGCTGGGTGCTCAGTGCTCAGGGTGTTGGGTGCTCAGTACTCAGGGTGTTGGGTGCTCAGTACTCAGGGTGCTGGGTGCTCAGTGCTCGGGGTTCTGGGTGCTCAGTACTCTGGGTGCTCAGTGCTCAGTACTCAGGGTGCTGGGTGCTCAGTGCTCAGGGTGCTGGGTGCTCAGCCCTCGGGGTGCTCCCTGCTCGGTTCTCAGATTGCTGGGTGCTCAGTACTCGGGGTGCTGGGTGCTCAGTACTCAGGGTGCTGGGTGCTCATTGCTGGGGGTGCTGGGTGCTCAGTGCTCGGGGTGCTGGGTGCTCAGTGCTCGGGGTGCTGGGTGCTCAGTACTCGGGGTGCTGGGTGCTCAGTGCTCAGGGTGCTGGGTCTCAGTGCTCGGGGTACTGGGTATTCAGTGCTCAGTACACAGGGTGCTGGGTGCTCAGTGCTCGGGGTGCTGTGTGCTCAGTGCTCAGTACTCAGGGTGCTGGGTGCTCAGTGCTCGGGGTGCTGGGTGCTCAGTACTCAGAGTGCTCGGTGCTTAGTACTCAGGGTGCTGGGTGCTCAGTACTCCGGGTGCTGGGTGCTCAGTGCTCGGGGTGCTCGGTGCTCAGTGCTCAAGGTGCTGGGTGCTCAGTACTCAGGGTGATCATTGCTCAGGGTGCTGGGTGCTCAGTACTCAGGGTGCTGGGTGCTCAGTACTCGGGGTGCTGGGTGCTCGGTGCTCAGGGTGCTGGGTGCTCAGTACTCAGGGTGCTGGGTCCTCAGTACTCAGGGAGCTGGGTGCTCAGTGCTCAGGGTGCTGGGTGCTCAGTGCTCGGGGTGCTCGGTGCTCAGTACTCAGGGTGCTGGGTGCTCAGTGCTCAGGGTGCTGGGTGCTCAGTGCTCAGGGTGCTGGGTGCTCAGTGCTCAGGGTGCTGGGTGCTCAGTACTCAGGGTGCTCGGTGCTCGGGGTTCTGGGTGCACAGTGCTCGGGGTGCTCGGTGCTCAGTACTCGGGGTGCTCAGTGCTCAGTACTCAGGGTGCTGGGTGCTCATTGCTCAGGGTGCTGGGTGCTCTGTACTCAGGGTGCTGGGTGCTCGGTGCTCAGTACGCTGGGTCCTCAGTACTCAGGGAGCTGGGTGCTCAGTACTCAGGGTGCTGGGTGGTCAGTACTCAGGGTGCTCGTTGCTCAGTACTCAGGGTGCTGGGTGCTCAGTGCTCAGGGTGCTGGGTGCTCAGTACTCAGGGTGCTGGGTGCTCAGTGCTCGGGGTGCTCAGTGCTCATTACGCTGTGTGCTCAGTACTCAGGGTGCTGGGTGCTCAGTACTCAGGGTGCTGGGTGCTCAGTACTCCGGGTGCTGGGTGCTTAGTACTCAGGGTGCTGGGTGCTCAGTGCTCAGGGTGCTCGGTGCTCAGTGCTCGGGGTGCTGGGTGCTCAGTACTCAGGTTGCTCGGTGCTCAGTACTCAGGGTGCTCAGTGCTCAGTACTAAGGGTGCTCAGGCTCAGTGCTCGGGGTGCAGGGTGCTCAGTGCTCGGGGTGCTGGGTGCACAGTGCTCGGGGTGCTGGGTGTCTCAGTGCTCAGGGTGCTGGGTACTCAGTGCTCAGAGTGCTGGGTGCTCAGTACTCAGGGTGCTCGGTGCTCAGTACACTGGGTTCTGGGTGCTCAGTGCTCAGGGTGCTCAGTGCTCAGTTTTCAGCGTGCTGGGTGCTCAGTGCTCAGGGTGCTCGGTGCTCAGTACTCAGGGTGCTCAGTGCTCAGTACTCAGCGTGCTGGGTGCTCAGTGCTCAGGGTGCTGGGTGCTCAGTACTCAGGGTGCTGGGTGCTTAGTACTCAGGGTGCTCGGTCCTCAGTGCTCAGGGTGCTGGGTGCTCAGTACTCAGGGTGCAGGATGCTCAGTGCTCAGGGTGCTCAGTGCTCAGTACTCAGGGTGCTCAGTGCTCAGGGCTCTGGGTGCTGGGTGCTCAGTGCTCGGGGTGCTGGGTGCTCAGTGCTCAGGGTGCTGGGTGCTCAGTACTCAGGTTGCTCAGTGCTCGGGGTGCTGGATGCTCAGTACTCAGGGTGCTGGGTGCTCAGTGCTCAGGGTGCTGGGTGCTCAGTGCTCAAGGTGCTCGGTGCTTAGTACTCAGGGTACTCGGTGCTCGGGGTGCTGGGTGGTCAGTGCTCAGGGTGCTCAGTGCTCAGTACTCAGGGTGCTCAGTGCTCAGTGCTCTGGGTGTTGGGTGCTCAGTGCTCGGGGTGCTGGGAGCTCAGTGCTCAGGGTGCTGGGTGCTCAGTACTCAGGGTGCTCAGTGCTCAGGGTGCTATGTGCTCAGTGCTCAGGGTGCTGGGTACTCAGTGCTCAGTACACAGGGTGCTGGGTGCTCAGTGCTCGGGGTGCTGGGTGCTCAGTGCTCAGTACTCAGGGTGCTGGCTGCTCAGTGCTCAGGGTGCTGGATGCTCAGTACTGAGGGTGCTGGGTTCTCAGTGCTCAGGGTGCTGGGTGCTCAGTACTCAGGGTGCTGGGTGCTCAGTACTCAGTATGCTGGGTGCTCAGTGCTCAGGGTGCTGGGTGCTCAGTGCTCAGGGTGCTGGGTGCTCAGTACTCAGGGTGCTCGGTGCTCAGTACTCAGGGTGCTGGGTGCTCAGTGCTCAGCGTGCTGTGTGCTCAGTACTTAGGGTGCTGGGTGCTCGGTGCTCAGTATGCTGGGTGCTCAGTACTCAGGGTGCTGGCTGCTCAGTACTCAGGGTGCTCGGTGCTCAGTACTCAGGGTGCTGGCTGCTCAGTGCTCGGGGTGCTCAGTGCTTGGGGTGCTGGGTGCTCAGTACTCATGGTGCTCAGTGCTTGGGGTGTTGGATGCTTAGTACTCAGGGTGCTGTTTGCTCAGTGCTCAGGGTGCTGGGTGCTCAGTACTCAGGGTGCTGGGTGCTCAGTACTCAGGGTGCTGGGTGCTCAGTGCTCGGGGTGCTGGGTGCTCAGTACTCGGGGTGCTCAGTGCTCAGTACTCAGGGTGCTGGGTGCTCAGTGCTCAGGGTGCTGGGTGCTCAGTACTCAGGGTGCTGGGTGCTCAGTGCTCAGGGTGCTGTTTGCTCAGTACTCGGGGTGCTCAGTGCTCAGTACTCAGGGTGCTGGGTGCTCAGTGCTCAGGGTGCTGGGTGCTCAGCGCTCGGGGTGCTGGCTGCTCGGTTCTCAGGTTGCTGGGTGCTCAGTACTGGGGGTGCTGGGTGCTCAGTACTCAGGGTGCTGGGTGCTCATTGCTCGGGGTGCTGGGTGCTCAGTGCTCGGGGTGCTGGGTGCTCAGTGCTCGGGGTGCTGGGTGCTCAGTACTCAGGGTGCTGGGTGCTCAGTGCTCAGGGTGCTGGGTCTCAGTGCTCGGGGTACTGGGTAATCAGTGCTCAGTACACAGGGTGCTGGGTGCTCAGTGCTCGGGTTGCTGTGTGCTCAGTGCTCAGTACTCAGGGTGCTGGGTGCTCAGTGCTCGGGGTGCTGGGTGCTCAGTACTCAGGGTACTTGGTGCTCAGTACTGAGGGTGCTGGGTGATCAGTGCTCAGGGTGCTGGGTGCTCAGTACTCAGGGTGCTCGGTGCTCAGTACTCAGGGTGCTGGGTGCTCAGTGCTCAGGGTGCTGGGTCCTCAGTGCTCGGGGTGCTGGGTGCTTAGTGCTCGGGGTGCTGGGTGCTCAGTACTCAGGGTGCTGGGTGCTCAGTAGTCGGGGTGCTGGGTGCTCAGTACTCAGGGAGCTGGGTGCTCAGTACTCAGGGTGCTGGGTGCTCAGTACTCAGGTGCTGGGTGCTCAGTGCTCAGGGTGCTGGGTGATCAGTGCTCGGGGTGCTGGGTGCTCAGTACTCGGGTGCTGGGTGCTCAGTGCTCAGGGTGCTGGGTGATCAGTGCTCGGGGTGCTGGGTGCTCAGTGCTCAGTACTCAGGGTGCTGGGTGCTCAGTGCTCAGGGTGGTGGGTGCTCAGTGCTCAGTACTCAGGGTGCTGGGTGCTCAGTGCTCTGGGTTCTGGGTGCTCAGTGCTCACGGTGCTGGGTGCTCAGTGCTCAGGGTGCTGGGTACTCAGTGCTCGGTGTGCTGGGTGCTCAGTACTCAGGGTGCTGGGTGCTCAGTACTCAGGGTGCTGGGTGCTCAGTGCTCGGGGTGCTGGGTGCTCAGTGCTCAGTGTGCTCGGTGCTCAGTCCTCAGGGTGCTGGGTGCTCAGTGCTCGTGGTGCTCAGTACCCAGGGTGCTGGGTGCTCAGTGCTCGGGGTGCTGGGTGCTCAGTACTCAGGGTGCTCGGTGCTTAGTACTCAGGGTGCTGGGTGCTCAGTACTCCGGGTGCTGGGTGCTCAGTCCTCGGGGTGCTCGGTGCTCAGTGCTCAAGGTGCTGGGTGCTCAGTACTCAGGGTGATCATTGCTCAGGGTGCGTTGTGCTCAGTACTCAGGGTGCTGGGTGCTCAGTACTCAAGGTGCTCAGTGCTCAGTACTCAGGGTGCTCAGTGCTCAGTACTAAGGGTGCTCAGTGCTCAGGGTGCTGGGTGCTCAGTGCTCGGGGTGCTCGGTGCTCAGTGCTCAGGGTGCTGGGTGCTCAGTACTCAGGGTGCTCGGTGCTCGGGGTTCTGGGGGCTCAGTGCTCGGGGTGCTCGGTGCTCAGTACTCGGGGTGCTCAGTGCTCAGTACTCAGGGTGCTGGGTGCTCAGTGCTCAGGGTGCTGGGTGCTCAGTACTCAGGGTGCTGGGTGCTCGGTACTCAGTACGCTGGGTCCTCAGTACTCAGGGAGCTGGGTGCTCAGTACTCAGGGTGCTGGGTGCTCAGTACTCAGGGTGCTCGGTGCTCAGTACTCAGGGTGCTGGGTGCTCAGTGCTCAGGGTGCTGGGTGCTCAGTACTCAGGGTGCTGGGTGCTCAGTGCTCGGGGTGCTCGGTGCTCATTACGCTGGGTGCTCAGTACTCAGGGTGCTGGGAGCTCAGTACTCAGGGTGCTGGGTGCTCAGTACTCAGGGTGCTGGGTGCTTAGTACTCAGGGTGCTGGGTGCTCAGTGCTCAGGGTGCTCGGTGCTCAGTGCTCGGTGTGCTGGGTGCTCAGTACTCAGGGTGCTCGGTGCTCAGTACTCAGGGTGCTCAGTGCTCAGTACTCAGGGTGCTCAGGCTCAGTGCTCGGGGTGCAGGGTGCTCAGTGCTCGGGGTGCTGGGTGCTCAGTGCTCGGGGTGCTGGGTGTCTCAGTGCTCAGGGTGCTGGGTACTCAGTGCTCAGAGTGCTGGGTGCTCAGTACTCAGGGTGCTCGGTGCTCAGTACTCAGGGTGCTGGGTGCTCAGTGCTCAGGGTGCTCAGTGCTCAGTTTTCAGCGTGCTGGGTGCTCAGTGCTCAGGGTGCTCAGTGCTCAGTACTCAGGGTGCTCAGTGCTCAGTACTCAGCGTGCTGGGTGCTCAGTGCTCAGGGTGCTGGGTGCTCAGTACTCAGGGTGCTGGGTGCTTAGTACTCAGGGTGCTCGTTCCTCAGTGCTCAGGGTGCTGTGTGCTCAGTACTCAGGGTGCAGGGTGCTCAGTGCTCAGGGTGCTCAGTGCTCAGTACTCACGGTGCTCAGTGCTCAGTGCACTGGGTGCTGGGTGCTCAGTGCTCGGGGTGCTGGGTGCTCAGTGCTCAGGGTGCTGGGTGCTCAGTACTCAGGGTGCTCAGTGCTCGGGGTGCTGGATGCTCAGTACTCAGGGTGCTGGGTGCTCAGTGCTCAGGGTGCTGGGTGCTCAGTACTCAGGGTGCTGGGTGCTCAGTACTCAGTATGCTGGGTGCTCAGTGCTCGGGGTGCTCAGTACTCAGGGTGCTGGGTGTTCAGTGCTCAGGGTATTGGGTGCTCAGTACTCAGGGTGCTTGGTCCTTAGTACTCAGGGTGCTGGGTGCACAGTACTCCGGGTGCTGGGTGCTCAGTGCTCGAGGTGCTCGGTGCTCAGTGCTCAGGGTGCTGGGTGCTCAGTACACAGGGTGCTCATTGCTCAGGGTGCTGGGTGCTCAGTACACAGGGTGCTCAGTGCTCAGTACTCAGGGTGCTCAGTGATCAGTACTCAGGGTGCTCAGGGCTCAGGGTGCTGGGTGCTCACTGCTCGGGGTGCTGGGTGTTCAGTACTCAGGGTGCTGGGTGCTCAGTATTCAAGGTGCTCAGTGCTCAGTACTCAGGGTGCTCAGTGCTCAGTACTAAGGGTGCTCAGTGCTCAGGGTGCTGGGTGCTCAGTGCTCGGGGTGCTCGGTGCTCAGTACTCAGGGTGCTGTGTGCTCAGTGCTCAGGGTGCTGGGTGCTCAGTGCTCATGGTGCTGGGTGCTCAGTACTCAGGGTGCTCGGTGCTCGGGGTTCTGGGTGCTCAGTGCTCGGGGGGCTCGGTGCTCAGTACTTGGGGTGCTCAGTGCTCAGTACTCAGGTTGCTGGGTTCTCAGTGCTCAGGGTGCTGGGTGCTCAGTACTCAGGGTGCTGGGTGCTCGGTGCTCAGTACGCTGGGTCCTCAGTTCTCAGGGAGCTGGGTGCTCAGTACTCAGGGTGCTGGGTGCTCAGTACTCAGGGTGCTCGGTGCTCAGTACTCAGGGTGCTGGGTGCTCAGTGCTCAGGGTGCTGGGTGTTCAGTACTCAGGGTGCTGGGTGCTCAGTGCTCGGGGTACTCGGTGCTCAGTACGCTGGGTGCTCAGTACTCAGGGTGCTGGGTGCTCAGTACTCAGGGTGCTGGGTGCTCAGTACTCAGGGTGCTGGGTGCTTAGTACTCAGGGTGCTGGGTGCTCAGTGCTCAGGGTGCTCGGTGCTCAGTGCTCGGGGTGCTGGGTGCTCAGTACTCAGGGTGCTCGGTGCTCAGTACTCAGGGTGCTCAGTGCTCAGTACTCAGGGTGCTCAGGCTCAGTGCTCAGGGTGCTCAGTGCTCAGTACTCAGGGTGCTCAGTGCTCAGTGCTCTGGGTGCTGGGTGCTCAGTGCTCGGGGTGCTGGGTGCTCAGTGCTCAGGGTGCTGGGGGCTCAGTCCTCAGGGTGCTCAGTGCTTAGGGTGCTGGGTGCTCAGTGCTCGGGGTGCTGGATGCTCAGTACTCAGGGTGCTGGGTGCTCAGTGCTCAGGGTGCTGTGTGCTCAGTACTCAGGGTGCTGGGTGCTCAGTACTCAGTTTGCTGGGTGCTCAGTGCTCGTGGTGCTCAGTACTCAGGGTCCTGGGTGTTCAGTGATCAGGGTATTGGGTGCTCAGTACTCAGGGTGCTTGGTGCTTAGTACTCAGGGTGCTGGGTGCTCAGTACTCCGGGTGCTGGGTGCTCAGTGCTCGAGGTGCTCGGTGCTCAGTACTCAGGGTTCTCATTGCTAAGGGTGCTGGGTGCTCAGTACTCAGGGTGCTCAGTGATCAGTACTCAGGGTGCTCAGTGCTCAGTACTCAGGGTGCTCAGGGCTCAGGGTGCTGGGAGCTCACTGCTCGGGGTGCTGGGTGCTCAGTGCTCAGGGTGCTCGGTGCTCAGTGCTCAGGGTGCTGTGTGCTCAGTATTCAGGGTGCTGGGTGCTCAGTACTCAGGGAGCTCAGTGCTCAGTACTCAGGGTGCTCAGTGCTCAGTACTCAGGGTGCTCAGTGCTCGGGGTGCAGGGTGCTCAGTACTCAGGGTGCTGGGTGCACAGTGCTCAGGGTGCTGGGTGCTCAGTGCTCAGGGTGCTCGGTGCTCGGGGTGCTGGGTGTGCAATGCTCGGGGTGCTGGGTGCTCAGTGCTCGGTGTGCTGGGTGCTCATTGCTCGGGTTGCTGGGTGCTCAGTGCTCGGGGTGCTGGGTGCTCAGTGCTCGGGGTGCTGGGTGCTCAGTACTCGGTTTGCTCGGTGCTCAGTACTCAGGGTGCTGGGTGCTCAGTGCTCAGGGTGCTGGGTGCGCAGTACTCAGGGTGCTGGGTGCTCAGTGCTCGGGGTGCTGGGTGCTCATTACTCAGGGTGCTGGGTGCTCAGTACTCAGGGTGCTCAGTGCTTGGGGTGCTGGGTGCTCAGTACTCAGGGTGCTCAGTGCTTGGGGTGTTGGGTGCTCAGTACTCAGGGTGCTGGGTGCTCAGGGTACTGGGTGGTCAGTACTCAGGGTGCTGGGTGCTCAGTACTCAGGGTGCTGGGTGCTCAGTGCTCGGGTTGCTGGGTGCTCAGTGCTCGGGGTGCTGGGTGCTCAGTGCTCGGGGTGCTGGGTGCTCAGTGCTCAGGGTTCTGGGTGCTCAGTGCTCCGGGCGCTGGGTGCTCAGTGCTCGGGGTGCTGGGTGCTCAGTGCTCGGGGTGCTCGGTGCTCAGTACGTTGTGTACTCACTACTCAGGGTGCTTGGTGCTCAGTGCTCAGGGTGCTGGGTGCTCAGTGCTCAGGGTGGTGGGTGCTCAGTGCTCAGGTGCTGGGTGCTCAGTACTCAGGGTGCTGGGTGCGCAGTGCTCGGGGTGCTGGGTGCTCAGTGCTCAGGGTGCTGGGTGCTCAGTGCTCAGGGTGCTGGGTGCTCAGTACTCGGGGTTTTGGGTGCTCAGTACTCAGGGTTCTGGGTGCTCAGTACTCAGGGTGCTGGGTGATCAGTACTCGGGTGCTGGGTGCTCAGTGCTCAGAGTGCTGGGTGCTCAGTGCTCAGTACTCAGGGTGCTGGGTGCTCAGTGCTCGGGGTGCTGGGTGCTCAGTGCTCAGTACTCAGGGTGCTGGGTGCTCAGTGCTCAGGGTGCTGGGTGCTCAGTGCTCAGGGTGCTGGGTGCTCGGTGCTTGGGGTGCTGGGTGCTTAGTGCTCGGGGTGCCCGGTGCTCAGTACTCGGGGTGCTCAGTGCTCAGTACTCAGGGTGCTGGGTGCTCAGTGCTCAGGGTGCTGGGTGCTCAGTACTCAGGGTGCTGGGTGCTCGGTGCTCATTACGCTGGGTGCTCAGTACTCAGGGTGCTGGGTGCTCAGTACTCAGGGTGCTGGGTGCTCAGTGCTCGGGGTGCTGGGTGCTCAGTACTCAGGGTGCTGGGTGCTCAGTGCTCGGGGGGCTGGGTGCTCAGTACTCGGGGTGCTCAGTGCTCATTACTCAGGGTGCTGGGTGCTCAGTGCTCGGGGTGCTGGGTGCTCAGTGCTCAGTACTCAGGGTGCTGGGTGCTGAGTGCTCAGGGTGCTGGGTGCTCAGTGCTCAGTGTGCTGGGTGCTCAGTGCTCAGGGTGCTGGGTACTCAGTGCTCAGGGTGCTGGGTACTCAGTGCTTGGGGTGCTGGGTGCTCAGTACTCAGGGTGCTGGTTGCTCAGTACTCAGGGTGCTCAGTGCTCAGTACTCAGGGTGCTCAGTGCTCAGGGTGCTGTGTGCTCAGTGCTCGGGGTGCTGGGAGCTCAGTACTCAGTATGCTGGGTGCTCAGTGCTCGGGGTGCTCAGTACTCAGGATGCTGTGTGTTCAGTGCTCAGGGTACTGGGTGCTCAGTACACAGGGTGCTTGGTGCTTAGTACTCAGGGTCCTGGGTGCTCAGTACTCCGGATGCTGGGTGCTCAGTGCTCGGGGTGCTCGGTGCTCAGTGCTCATTGTTCTGGGTGCTCAGTACTCTGGGCGCTGGGTGCTCAGTGTTCGGGGTGCTCGGAGCTCAGTACTCAGGGTGCTGGGTGCTCAGTGCTCGGGGTGCTCGGTGCTCAGTACTCAGGGTGCTGGGTGCTCAGTGCTCGGGGTGCTGGGTGCTCAGTGCTCAGTACTCAGGGTGCTGGGTGCTCAGTGCTCGGGGTGCTGGGTGCACAGTACTCAGGGTACTCGGTGCTCAGTACTCAGGGTGCTGGGTGATCAGTGCTCAGGGTGCTGGGTGCTCAGTACTCAGTGTGCTCGGTGCTCAGTACTCAGTGTGCTGGGTGCTCAGTACTCAGGGTGCTGGGTGCTCAGTACTCAGGGTGCTGGGTGCTCAGTGCTCAGGGTGCTGGGTCCTCAGTGCTCCGGGTGCTGGGTGCTCAGTGCTCAGGGTGCTGGGTGCTCAGTACTCAGGGTGCTGGGTGCTCAGAACTCGGGGTGCTGGGTGCTCAGTACTCAAGGAGCTGGGTGCTCAGTACTCAGGGTGCTGGGTGCTCAGTACTCGGGTGCTGGGTGCTCAGTGCTCAGGGTGCTGGGTGCTCAGTGCTCGGGGTGCTGGGTGCTCAGTGCTCAGTACTCAGGGTGCTGGGTGCTCAGTGCTCGGGGTGCTGGGTGCTCAGTGCTCAGTACTCAGGTTGCTGGGTGCTCAGTGCTCAGGGTGCTGGGTGCTCAGTGCTCAGGGTGCTGGGTGCTCAGTGCTCAGGGTGCTGGGTACTCAGTGCTCGGGGTGCTGGGTGCTCAGTACTCAGGGTGCTGGGTGCTCAGTACTCAGGGTGCAGGGTGCTCAGTGCTCGGGGTGCTGGGTGCTCAGTGCTCGGGGTGCTGGGTGCTCAGCGCTCGGGGTGCTCGGTGCTCAGTACTCAGGGTGCTGGGTGCTCAGTGCTCGGGGTGCTCAGTACTCAGGGTGCTGTGTGTTCAGTGCTCAGGGTGCTGGGTGCTCAGTACTCAGGGTGCTCGGTGCTTAGTACTCAGGGTGCTGGGTGCTCAGTACTCAGGGTGCTGGGTGCTCAGTACTCAGGGTGCAGGGTGCTCAGTGCTCGGGGTGCTGGCTGCTCAGTACTCAGGGTGCTCGGTGCTCAGTACTCAGGGTGCTGGCTGCTCAGTGCTCAGGGTGCTCAGTGCTTGGGGTGCTGGGTGCTCAGTACTCATGGTGCTCAGTGCTTGGGGTGTTGGATGCTTAGTACTCAGGGTGCTGTTTGCTCAGTGCTCAGGGTGCTGGGTGCTCAGTACTCAGGGTGCTGGGTGCTCAGTACTCAGGGTGCTGGGTGCTCAGTGCTCGGGGTGCTGGGTGCTCAGTACTCGGGGTGCTCAGTGCTCAGTACTCAGGGTGCTGGGTGCTCAGTGCTCAGGGTGCTGGGTGCTCAGCGCTCGGGGTGCTGGCTGCTCGGTTCTCAGGTTGCTGGGTGCTCAGTACTGGGGGTGCTGGGTGCTCAGTACTCAAGGTGCTGGGTGCTCATTGCTCCGGGTGCTGGGTGCTCAGTGCTCGGGGTGCTGGGTGCTCAGTGCTCGGGGTGCTGGGTGCTCAGTACTCAGGGTGCTGGGTGCTCAGTGCTCAGGGTGCTGGGTCTCAGTGCTCGGGGTACTGGGTACTCAGTGCTCAGTACACAGGGTGCTGGGTGCTCAGTGCTCGGGGTGCTGTGTGCTCAGTGCTCAGTACTCAGGGTGCTGGGTGCTCAGTGCTCGGGGTGCTGGGTGCTCAGTACTCAGGGTACTTGGTGCTCAGTACTGAGTGTGCTGGGTGATCAGTGCTTAGGATGCTGGGTGCTCAGTACTCAGGGTGCTCGGTGCTCAGTACTCAGGGTGCTGGGTGCTCAGTGCTCAGGGTGCTGGGTCCTCAGTGCTCGGGGTGCTGGGTGCTTAGTGCTCGGGGTGCTGGGTGCTCAGTACTCAGGGTGCTGGGTGCTCAGTACTCGGGGTGCTGGGTGCTCAGTACTCAGGGAACTGGGTGCTCATTACTCAGGGTGCTGGGTGCTCAGTACTCAGGTGCTGGGTGCTCAGTGCTCAGGTTGCTGGGTGATCAGTGCTCGGGGTGCTGGGTGCTCAGTACTCAGGGTGCTGGGTGCTCAGTGCTCAGGGTGCTGGGTGCTCAGTACTCAGGCTGCTCGGTGCTCAGTACTCAGGGAGCTGGGTGCTCAGTACTCAGGGTGCTGTGTGCTCAGTACTCGGGTGCTGGGTGCTCAGTGCTCAGGGTGCTGGGTGCTCAGTGCTCGGGGTGCTGGGTGCTCAGTGCTCAGTACTCAGGGTGCTGGGTGCTCAGTGCTCAGGGAGCTGGGTGCTCAGTGCTCAGTACTCAGGGCGCTGGGTGCTCAGTGCTCTGGGTTCTGGGTGCTCAGTGCTCACGGTGCTGGGTGCTCAGTGCTCAGGGTGCTGGGTACTCAGTGCTCGGTGTGCTTGGTGCTCAGTACTCAGGGTGCTGGGTGCTCAGTACTCAGGGTGCTGGGTACTCAGTGCTCGGTGTGCTGGGTGCTCAGTACTCCGGGTGCTGGGTGCTCAGTGCTCGGGGTGCTCGGTGCTCAGTGCTCAAGGTGCTGGGTGCTCAGTACTCAGGGTGATCATTGCTCAGGGTGCTGGGTGCTCAGTACTCAGGGTGCTGGGTGCTCAGTACTCAAGGTGCTCAGTGCTCAGTACTCAGGGTGCTCAGTGCTCAGTACTAAGGGTGCTCAGTGCTCAGGGTGCTGGGTGCTCGGTGCTCAGTACTCAGGGTGCTGGGTGCTCAGTGCTCAGGGTGCTGGGTGCTCAGTGCTCAGGGTGCTGGGTGCTCAGTGCTCAGGGTGCTGGGTGCTCAGTACTCAGGGTGCTCGGTGCTCGGGGTTCTGGGTGCTCAGTGCTCGGGTGCTCGGTGCTCAGTACTCGGGGTGCTCAGTGCTCAGTACTCAGGGTGCTGGGTGCTCAGTGCTCAGGGTGCTGGGTGCTCAGTACTCAGGGTGCTGGGTGCTCGGTACTCAGTACGCTGGGTCCTCAGTACTCAGGGAGCTGATTGCTCAGTACTCAGGGTGCTGGGTGCTCAGTACTCAGGGTGCTCGGTGCTCAGTACTCAGGGTGCTGGGTGCTCAGTGCTCAGGGTGCTGGGTGCTCAGTACTCAGGGTGCTGGGTGCTCAGTGCTCGGGGTGCTCGGTGCTCATTACGCTGGGTGCTCAGTACTCAGGGTGCTGGGTGCTCAGTACTCAGGGTGCTGGGTGCTCAGTACTCAGGGTGCTGGGTGCTTAGTACTCAGGGTGCTGGGTGCTCAGTACTCAGGGTGCTGGGTGCTCAGTACTCAGGGTGCTCAGTGCTCAGTACTCAGGGTGCTGGGTGCTTAGTACTCAGGGTGCTGGGTGCTCAGTACTCAGGGTGCTCGGTGCTCAGTACTCAGGGTGCTCAGTGCTCAGTACTCAGGGTGCTCAGGCTCAGTGCTCGGGGTGCAGGGTGCTCAGTGCTCGGGGTGCTGGGTGCTCAGTGCTCGGGGTGCTGGGTGTCTCAGTGCTCAGGGTGCTGGGTACTCAGTGCTCAGAGTGCTGGGTGCTGAGTACTCAGGGTGCTCGGTGCTCAGTACTCAGGGTGCTGGGTGCTCAGTGCTCAGGGTGCTCAGTGCTCAGTTTTCAGCGTGCTGGGTGCTCAGTGCTCAGGGTGCTCAGTGCTCAGTACTCAGGGTGCTCAGTGCTCAGTACTCAGCGTGCTGGGTGCTCAGTGCTCAGGGTGCTGCTTGCTCAGTACTCAGGGTGCTGGGTGCTTAGTACTCAGGGTGCTCGTTCCTCAGTGCTCAGGGTGCTGGGTGCTCAATACTCAGGGTGCAGGGTGCTCAGTGGTCAGGGTGCTCAGTGCTCAGTACTCAGGGTGCTCAGTGCTCAGTGCACTGGGTGCTGGGTGCTCAGTGCTCGGGGTGCTGGGTGCTCAGTGCTCAGGGTGCTGTGTGCTCAGTACTCAGGGTGCTCAGTGCTCGGGGTGCTGGATGCTCAGTACTCAGGGTGCTGGGTGCTCAGTGCTCAGGGTGCTGGGTGCTCAGTACTCAGGGTGCTGGGTGCTCAGTACTCAGTATGCTGGGTGCTCAGTGCTCGGGGTGCTCAGTACTCAGGGTGCTGTGTGTTCAGTGCTCAGGGTATTGGGTGCTCAGTACTCAGGGTGCTTGGTCCTTAGTACTCAGGGTGCTGGGTGCTCAGTACTCCGGGTGCTGGGTGCTCAGTTCACGAGGTGCTCGGTGCTCAGGGCTCAGGGTGCTGGGTGCTCAGTACTCAGGGTGCTCATTGCTCAGGGTGCTGGGTGCTCAGTACACAGGGTGCTCAGTGCTCAGTACTCAGGGTGCTCAGTGCTCAGTACTCAGGGTGCTCAGGGCTCAGGGTGCTGGGTGCTCACTGCTCGGGGTGCTGGGTGCTCAGTACTCAGGGTGCTGGGTGCTCACTATTCAAGGTGCTCAGTGGTCAGTACTCAGGGTGCACAGTGCTCAGTACTAAGGGTGCTCAGTGCTCAGGGTGCTGGGTGCTCAGTGCTCGGGGTGCTCGGTGCTCAGTACTCAGGGTGCTGGGTGCTCAGTGCTCAGGGTGCTGGGTGCTCAGTGCTCAGGGTGCTGGGTGCTCAGTACTCAGGGTGCTCGGTGCTCGGGGTTCTGGGTGCTCAGTGCTCGGGGTGCTCGGTGCTCAGTACTTGGGATGCTCAGTGCTCAGTACTCAGGTTGCTGGGTGCTCACTGCTCAGGGTGCTGGGTGCTCAGTACTCAGGGTGCTGGGTGCTCGGTGCTCAGTACGCTGGGTCCTCAGTTCTCAGGGAGCTGGGTGCTCAGTACTCAGGGTGCTGGGTGCTCAGTACTCAGGGTGCTCGGTGCTCAGTACTCAGGGTGCTGGGTGCTCAGTGCTCAGGGTGCTGGGTGCTCAGTACTCAGGGTGCTGGGTGCTCAGTGCTCGGGGTGCTCGGTGCTCAGTACGCTGGGTGCTCAGTACTCAGGGTGCTGGGTGCTCAGTACTCAGTGTGCTGGGTGCTCAGTACTCAGGGTGCTGGGTGCTTAGTACTCAGGTTGCTGGGTGCTCAGTGCTCAGGGTGCTCGGTGCTCAGTGCTCGGGGTGCTGGGTGCTCAGTACTCAGGGTGCTCGGTGCTCAGTACCCAGGGTGCTCAGTGCTCAGTACTCAGGGTGCTCAGGCTCAGTGCTCAGGGTGCTCAGTGCTCATTACTCAGGGTGCTCAGTGCTCAGTGCTCTGGGTGCTGGGTGCTCAGTGCTCGGGGTGCTGGGTGCTCAGTGCTCAGGGTGCTGGGTGCTCAGTCCTCAGGGTGCTCAGTGCTCAGGGTGCTGGGTGCTCAGTGCTCGGGGTGCTAGATGCTCAGTACTCAGGGTGCTGGGTGCTCAGTGCTCAGGTTGCTGGGTGCTCAGTACTCAGGGTGCTGGGTGCTCAGTACTCAGTATGCTGGGTGCTCAGTGCTCGTGGTGCTCAGTACTCAGGCTGCTGGGTGTTCAGTGCTCAGGGTATTGGGTGCTCAGTACTCAGGGTGCTTGGTGCTTACTACTCAGGGTGCTGGGTGCTCAGTACTCCGGGTGCTGGGTGCTCAGTGCTCGAGGTGCTCGGTGCTCAGTACTCAGGGTGCTCATTGCTCAGGGTGCTGGGTGCTCAGTACTCAGGGTGCTCAGTGCTCAGTACTCAGGGTGCTCAGTCCTCAGTACTCAGGGTGCTCAGTGCTCAGTACTCAGGGTGCTCAGGGCTCAGGGAGCTGGGAGCTCACTGCTCGGGGTGCTGGGTGCTCAGTGCTCAGGGTGCTGTGTGCTCAGTGCTCAGGGTGCTCGGTGCTCAGTGCTCAGGGTGCTGTGTGCTCAGTATTCAGGGTGCTGGGTGCTCAGTACTCAGGGAGCTCAGTGCTCAGTACTCAGGGTGCTCAGTGCTCAGAACTCAGGGTGCTCAGTGCTCGGGGTGCTGGGTGCTCAGTACTCAGGTTGCTGGGTGCACAGTGCTCAGGGTTCTGGGTGCTCAGTGCTCAGGGTGCTCGGTGCTCGGGGTGCTGGGTGTGCAATGCTCGGGGTGCTGGGTGCTCAGTGCTCGGTGTGCTGGGTGCTCAGTGCTCGGGGTGCTGGGTGCTCAGTGCTCGGGGTGCTGGGTGCTCAGTGCTCGGGGTGCTGGGTGCTCAGTACTCGGGGTGCTCGGTGCTCAGTACTCAGGGTGCTGGGTGCTCAGTGCTCAGGGTGCTGGGTGCGCAGTACTCAGGGTGCTGGGTGCTCAGTGCTCAGTACGCTGGGTGCTCAGTACTCAGGGTGCTGGCTGCTCAGTACTCAGGTTGCTCGGTGCTTAGTACTCAGGGTGCTGGGTGCTCAGTGCTCGGGGTGCTGGGTGCTCATTACTCAGGGTGCTGGGTGCTCAGTACTCAGGGTGCTCAGTGCTTGGGGTGCTGGGTGCTCAGTACTCAGGGTGCTCAGTGCTTGGGGTGTTGGGTGCTCAGTACTCAGGGTGCTGGGTGCTCAGTGCTCAGGGTGCTGGGTGCTCAGTACTCAGGGTGCTGGGTGCTCAGTACTCAGGGTGCTGGGTGCTCAGTGCTCAGGGTGCTGGGTGCTCAGTACTCAGGGTGCTGGGTGCTCAGTACTCAGGGTGCTGGGTGCTCAGTGCTCGGGGTGCTGGGTGCTCAGTGCTCGGGGCGCTGGGTTCTCAGTGCTCGGGGTGCTGGGTGCTCAGTGCTCAGGGTTCTGGGTGCTCAGTGCTCGGGGCGCTGGGTGCTCAGTGCTCGGGGTGCTGGGTGCTCAGTGCTCGGGGTGCTCGGTGCTCAGTACGTTGTGTACTCACTACTCAGGGTGCTTGGTGCTCAGTGCTCAGGGTGCTGGGTGCTCAGTGCTCAGGGTGGTGGGTGCTCAGTGCTCAGGGTGCTGGGTGCTCAGTACTCAGGGTGCTGGGTGCGCAGTGCTCGGGGTGCTGGGTGCTCAGTGCTCAGGGTGCTGGGTGCTCAGTGCTCAGGGTGCTGGGTGCTCAGTACTCAGGGTTCTGGGTGCTCAGTACTCAGGGTGCTGGGTGATCAGTACTCAGGTGCTGGGTGCTCAGTGCTCAGAGTGCTGGGTGCTCAGTGCTCAGTACTCAGGGTGCTGGGTGCTCAGTGCTCGGGGTGCTGGGTGCTCAGTGCTCAGTACTCAGGGTGCTGGGTGCTCAGTGCTCAGGGTGCTGGGTGCTCAGTGCTCAGGGTGCTGGGTGCTCGGTGCTTGGGGTGCTGGGTGCTTAGTGCTCGGGGTGCCCGGTGCTCAGTACTCGGGGTGCTCAGTGCTCAGTACTCAGGGTGCTGGGTACACAGTGCTCAGGGTGCTGGGTGCTCAGTACTCAGGGTGCTGGGTGCTCGGTGCTCATTACGCTGGGTGCTCAGTACTCAGGGTGCTGGGTGCTCAGTACTCAGGGTGCTGGGTGCTCAGTGCTCGGGGTGCTGGGTGCTCAGTACTCAGGGTGCTGGGTGCTCAGTGCTCGGGGGGCTGGGTGCTCAGTACTCGGGGTGCTCAGTGCTCAGTACTCAGGGTGCTGGGTGCTCAGTGCTCGGGGTGCTGGGTGCTCAGTGCTCAGTACTCAGGGTGCTGGGTGCTGAGTGCTCAGGGTGCTGGGTGCTCAGTGCTTAGTGTGCTGGGTGCTCAGTGCTCAGGGTGCTGGGTACTCAGTGCTCAGGGTGCTGGGTACTCAGTGCTTGGGGTGCTGGGTGCTCAGTACTCAGGGTGCTGGTTGCTCAGTACTCAGGGTGCTCAGTGCTCAGTACTCAGGGTGCTCAGTGCTCAGGGTGCTGTGTGCTCAGTGCTCGGGGTTCTGGGTGCTCAGTGCTCTGGTTGCTCGGTGCTCAGTACTCAGGGTGCTGGGTGCTCAGTACTCAGTATGCTGGGTGCTCAGTGCTCGGGGTGCTCAGTACTCAGGATGCTGTGTGTTTAGTGCTCAGGGTACTGGGTGCTCAGTACTCAGGGTGCTTGGTGCTTAGTACTCAGGGTCCTGGGTGCTCAGTACTCCGGATGCTGGGTGCTCAGTGCTCCTGGTGCTCGGTGCTCAGTGCTCATTGTTCTGGGTGCTCAGTACTCTGGGCGCTGGGTGCTCAGTGTTCGGGGTGCTCGGAGCTCAGTACTCAGGGTGCTGGGTGCTCAGTGCTCGGGGTGCTCGGTGCTCAGTACTCAGGGTGCTGGGTGCTCAGTGCTCGGGGTGCTCGGTGCTCAGTACGTTGGGTGCTCACTACTCAGGGTGCTTGGTGCTCAGTGCTCAGGGTGCTGGGTGCTCAGTGCTCAGGGTGCTGGGTGCTCAGTGCTCAGGGTGCTGGGTGCTCAGTACTCAGGGTGCGGGGTGCGCAGTGCTCGGGGTACTGGGTGCTCAGTGCTCAGGGTGCTGGGTGCTCAGTACTCGGGGTGCTGGGTGCTCAGTACTCAGGGTGCTGGGTGCTCAGTACTCAGGGTGCTGGGTGATCAGTACTCGGGTGCTGGGTGCTCAATGCTCAGAGTGCTGGGTGCTCAGTGCTCAGTACTCAGGGTGCTGGGTGCTCAGTGCTCGGGGTCCTGGGTGCTCAGTGCTCAGTACTCAGGGTGCTGGGTGCTCAGTGCTCAGGGTGCTGGGTGCTCAGTGCTCAGGGTGCTGGGTGCTCAGTGCTCAGGGTGCTGGGTGCTCAGTGCTCAGGGTGCTGGGTACTCAGTGCTCGGGGTGCTGGGTGCTCAGTACTCAGGGTGCTGGGTACTCAGTACTCAGGGTGCTCAGTGCTCAGCACTCAGGGTGCTCAGTGCTCAGGGTGCTGGGTGCTCAGTGCTCAGGGTGCTGGGTGCTCAGTCCTCAGGGTGCTGGGTGCTCAGTGCTCAGGGTGCTCGGTGCTCAGTGCTCACTGTGCTGGGTGCTCAGTGCTCAGTACTCAGGGTGCTGGGTGCTCAGTGCTCGGGGTGCTGGGTGCACAGTACTCAGGGTACTCGGTGCTCAGTACTCAGGGTGCTGGGTGATCAGTGCTCAGGGTGCTGGGTGCTCAGTACTCAGTGTGCTCGGTGCCCAGTACTCAGTGTGCTGGGTGCTCAGTACTCAGGGTGCTGGGTGCTCAGTACTCAGGGTGCTCGGTGCTCAGTGCTCAGGGTGCTGGGTCCTCAGTGCTCCGGGTGCTGGGTGCTCAGTGCTCAGGGTGCTGGGTGCTCAGTACTCAGGGTGCTGGGTGCTCAGAACTCGGGGTGCTGGGTGCTCAGTACTCACGGAGCTGGGTGCTCAGTACTCAGGGTGCTGGGTTCTCAGTACTCGGGTGCTGGGTGCTCAGTGCTCAGGGTGCTGGGTGCTCAGTGCTCGGGGTGCTGGGTGCTCAGTGCTCAGTACTCAGGGTGCTGGGTGCTCAGTGCTCGGGGTGTTGGGTGCTCAGTGCTCAGTACTCAGGGTGCTGGGTGCTCAGTGCTCAGGGTGCTTTGTGCTCAGTGCTCAGGGTGCTGGGTGCTCAGTGCTCAGGGTGCTGGGTACTCAGTGCTCGGGGTGCTGGGTGCTCAGTACTCAGGGTGCTGGGTGCTCAGTACTCAGGGTGCGGGGTGCTCAGTGCTCGGGGTGCTGGGTGCTCAGTGCTCGGGGTGCTGGGTGCTCAGCGCTGGGGGTGCTCGGTGCTCAGTACTCAGGGTGCTGGGTGCTCAGTGCTCGGGGTGCTCAGTACTCAGGGTGCTGTGTGTTCAGTGCTCAGGGTGCTGGGTGCTCAGTACTCAGGGTGCTCGGTGCTTAGTACTCAGGGTGCTGGGTGCTCAGTACTCCGGGTGCTGGGTGCTCAGTGCTCGGGGTGCTCGGTGCTCAGTGCTCAAGTTGCTGCGTGCTCAGTACTCAGGGTGATCATTGCTCAGGGTGCTGGGTGCTCAGTACTCAGGGTGCTGGGTGCTCAGTTCTCAGGGTGCTCAGTGCTCAGTACTCAGGGTGCTCAGTGCTCAGTACTAAGGGTGCTCAGTCCTCAGGGTGCTGGGTGCTCAGTGCTCGGGGTGCTCGGTGCTCAGTACTCAGGGTGCTGGGTGCTCAGTGCTCAGGGTGCTGGGTGCTCAGTACTCAGGGTGCTGGGTACTCAGTACTCAGGGAGCTCGGTGCTCAGTACTCAGGGTGCTCGGTGCTCAGTGTTCGGGGTGCTGGGTGCTCAGTGCTCGTGGTGCTGGGTGCTCAGTGGTCAGTACTCAGGGTGCTGGGTGCTCAGTGCTCAGGGTGCTGGGTGCTCAGTGCTCAGTGTGCTGGGTGCTCACTACTCAGGGTGCTGGGTGCTCGGTACTCAGGGTGCTCAGTGCTCAGTACTCAGGGTGCTCAGTGCTCAGTACTCAGGGTGCTCAGGGCTCAGGGTGCTGGGTGCTCACTGCTCGGGGTGCTGGGTGCTCAGTGCTCAGGGTGCTGTGTGCTCAGTGCTCAGGGTGCTGGGTGCTCAGTGCTCAGGGTGCTGGGTGCTCAGTGCTCAGGGTGCTGGGTGCTCAGTACTCAGGGTGCTGGGTGCGCAGTGCTCGGGGTACTGGGTGCTCAGTGCTCAGGGTGCTGGGTGCTCAGTGCTCAGGGTGCTGGGTGCTCAGTACTCGGGGTGCTGGGTGCTCAGTACTCAGGGTGCTGGGTGCTCAGTACTCAGGGTGCTGGGTGATCAGTACTCGGGTGCTGGGTGCTCAATGCTCAGAGTTCTGGGTGCTCAGTGCTCGGGATGCTGGGTGCTCAGTGCTCAGTACTCAGGGTGCTGGGTGCTCAGTGCTCGGGTTGCTGGGTGCTCAATGCTCAGTACTCGGGGTGCTGGGTGCTCAGTGCTCAGGGTGCTGGGTGCTCAGTGCTCAGGGTGCTGGGTGCTCAGTGCTCAGGGTGCTGGGTACTCAGTGCTCAGGGTGCAGGGTACTCAGTGCTCGGGGTGCTGGGTGCTCAGTACTCAGGGTGCTGGGTGCTCAGTACTCAGGGTGCTCAGTGCTCAGTACTCAGGGTGCTCAGTGCTCAGTACTCAGGGTGCTCAGTGCTCAGATTGCTGGGTGCTCAGTGCTCGGGGTGCTGGGTGCTCAGTCCTCAGGGTGATGGTTGCTCAGTGCTCAGGGTGCTCGGTGCTCAGTGCTCAGGGTGCTGGGTGCTCAGTTCTCCGGGTGCTGTGTGCTCAGTGCTCGGGGTGCTGGGTGCTCAGTACTCAGGGTGCTGGGTGCTCAGTGCTCAGGGTGCTGGGTGCTCAGTGCTCAGGGTGCTCGGTGCTTAGTACTCAGGGTGCTGGGTGCTCAGTACTCAGGGTGCTGGGTGCTCAGTGCTCAGGGTGCTGGGTGCTCAGTGCTCAGGGTGCTGGGTGCTCAGTACTCAGGGTGCTCGGTGCTCAGTGCTCAGGGTGCTGGGTGCACAGTGCTCGGGGTGCTGGGTGCTCAGTACTCAGGGTGCTGGGAGCTCAGTGCTCGGGGTGCTGGGTCTCAGTGCTCGGGGTACTGGGTACTCAGTGCTCAGTACACAGGGTGCTGGGTGCTCAGTGCTCGGGGTGCTGGGTGCTCATTGCTCAGTACTCAGGTTGCTGGGTGCTCAGTGCTCAGGGTTCTGGGTGCTCAGTGCTCTGGCTGCTGGGTGCTCAGTGCTCAGTACTCAGGGTGCTGGGTGCTCAGTGCTCGGGGTGCTGGGTGCTCAGTACTCAGGGTGCTGGGTGCTCAGTGCTCAGGGTTCTGTGTGCTCAGTGCTCTGGCTGCTGGGTGCTCAGTGCTCAGTACTCAGGGTGCTGGGTGCTCAGTGCTCAGGGTGCTGGGTGCTCAGTACACGGGGTGCTGGGTGCTCATTCTCGGGGTGCTGGGTGCTCAGTGCTGGGGGTGCTGGGTGCTCATTACTCATTGTGCTGGGTGCTCAGTGCTGGGGGTGCTGGGTGCTCATTACTTATTGTGCTGGGTGCTCAGTGCTCGGGGTGCTGGGTGCTCAGTACTCAGGGTGCTGGGTGCTCAGTGCTCGGGCTGCTGGGTGCTCAGTGCTCAGTACTCAGGGTGCTGGGTGCTCAGTGCTCGGGGTGCTGGGTGCTCAGTGCTCAGTACTCAGAGTGCTGGGTGCTCAGTGCTCAGGGTGCTGGGTGCTCAGTGCTCAGTACTCAGGGTGCTCAGTGCTCAGTACTCAGGGTGCTGGGTGCTCAGTGCTCGGGGTGCTGGGTGCTCAGTGCTCAGTACTCAGGGTGCTGGGTGCTCAGTGCTCCGGGTGCTGGGTGCTCAGTGCTCAGGGTGCTGGGTGCTCAGTGCTCGGGGTGCTGGGTGCTCAGTGCTCAGTACTCAGGGTGCTGGGTGCTCAGTACTCAGGGTGCGGGGTGCGCAGTGCTCGGGGTACTGGGTGCTCAGTGCTCAGGGTGCTGGGTGCTCAGTACTCGGGGTGCTGGGTGCTCAGTACTCCGGGTGCTGGGTGCTCAGTACTCAGGGTGCTGGGTGATCAGTACTCGGGTGCTGGGTGATCAGTACTCGGGTGCTGAGTGCTCAATGCTCAGAGTGCTGGGTGCTCAGTGCTCGGGGTGCTGGTTGCTCAGTGCTCAGTACTCAGGGTGCTGGGTGCTCAGTGCTCGGGGTGCTGGGTGCTCAGTGCTCAGTACTCAGGGTGCTGGGTGCTCAGTGCTCAGGGTGCTGGGTGCTCAGTGCTCAGGGTGCTGGGTGCTCAGTGCTCAGGGTGCTGGGTGCTCAGTGCTCAGGGTGCTGGGTACTCAGTGCTCGGGGTGCTGGGTGCTCAGTACTCAGGGTACTGG
Organism: Microtus oregoni; assembly: GCF_018167655.1. Lineage (NCBI taxonomy): Eukaryota > Metazoa > Chordata > Mammalia > Rodentia > Cricetidae > Microtus > Microtus oregoni. Next base: position 185,774 of record NW_024543322.1, read on the forward strand.
GTGCTCAGTACTCAGGGTGCTCAGTGCTCAGTACTCAGGGTGCTCAGTGCTCAGTACTCAGGGTGCTCAGTACTCAGGGCGCTCATTGCTCAGGGTGGTGGGTGCTCAGTGCTCAGGGTGCTGGGTGCTCAGTCCTCAGGGTGCTGGGTGCTCAGTGCTCAGGGTGCTCGGTGCTCAGTGCTCAGGGTGCTGGGTGCTCAGTACTCAGGGTGCTGGGTGCTCAGTGCTTGGGGTGCTGGGTGCTCAGTACTCAGGGTGCTGGGTGCTCAGTGCTCAGGGTGCTGGGTGCTCAGTGCTCAGGGTGTTCGTTGCTTAGTACTCAGGGTGCTCGGTGCTCGGGGTGCTGGGTGCTCAGTGCTCAGGGTGCAGGGTGCTCAGTGCTCGGGGTGCTGGGTGCTCAGTGCTCGGGGTGCTGGGTGCTCAGTGCTCAGGGTGCTGGGTGCTCAGTACTCAGGGTGCTGGGTGCTCGGTGCTCAGTACGCTGTGTGCTCAGTACTCAGGGTGCTGGCTGCTCAGTACTCAGGGTGCTCGGTTCTCAGTACTCAGGGTGCTGGGTGCTAAGGGCTCGGGGTGCTGGGTGCTCATTACTCAGGGTGCTGGGTGCTCAGTACTCAGGGTGCTCAGTGCTTGGGGTGCTGGGTGCTCAGTACTCAGGGTGCTCAGTGCTTGGGGTGTTGGGTGCTGGGTGCTCAGTGCTCAGGGTGCTCGGTGCTTAGTACTCAGGGTGCTGGGTGCTCAGTACTCAGGGTGCTCAGTGCTTGGGGTGCTGGGTGCTCAGTACTCAGGGTGCTGGGTGCTCAGTGCTCAGGGTGCTGGGTGCTCAGTGCTCAGGGTGCTCGGTGCTTAGTACTCAGGGTGCTGGGTGCTCAGTACTCAGGGTGCTGGGTGCTCAGTGCTCAGGGTGCTGGGTGCTCAGTGCTCAGGGTGCTGGGTGCTCAGTACTCAGGGTGCTCGGTGCTCAGTGCTCAGGGTGCTGGGTGCACAGTGCTCGGGGTGCTGGGTGCTCAGTACTCAGGGTGCTGGGAGCTCAGTGCTCAGGGTGCTGGGTCTCAGTGCTCGGGGTACTGGGTACTCAGTGCTCAGTACACAGGGTGCTGGGTGCTCAGTGCTCGGGGTGCTGGGTGCTCATTGCTCAGTACTCAGGTTGCTGGGTGCTCAGTGCTCAGGGTTCTGGGTGCTCAGTGCTCTGGCTGCTGGGTGCTCAGTGCTCAGTACTCAGGGTGCTGGATGCTCAGTGCTGGGGGTGCTGGGTGCTCATTACTTATTGTGCTGGGTGCTCAGTGCTCGGGGTGCTGGGTGCTCAGTACTCAGGGTGCTGGGTGCTCAGTGCTCGGGGTGCTGGGTGCTCAGTGCTCAGTACTCAGGGTGCTGGGTGCTCAGTGCTCGGGGTGCTGGGTGCTCAGTGCTCAGTACTCAGAGTGCTGGGTGCTCAGTGCTCAGGGTGCTGGGTGCTCAGTGCTCAGTACTCAGGGTGCTCAGTGCTCAGTACTCAGGGTGCTGGGTGCTCAGTGCTCGGGGTGCTGGGTGCTCAGTGCTCAGTACTCAGGGTGCTGGGTGCTCAGTGCTCCGGGTGCTGGGTGCTCAGTGCTCAGGGTGCTGGGTGCTCAGTGCTCCGGGTGCTGCGTGCTCAGTGCTCAGTACTCAGGGTGCTGGGTGCTCAGTGCTCAGGGTGCTGGGTGCTCAGTACTCAGGGTGCGGGGTGCGCAGTGCTCGGGGTACTGGGTGCTCAGTGCTCAGGGTGCTGGGTGCTCAGTACTCGGGGTGCTGGGTGCTCAGTACTCCGGGTGCTGGGTGCTCAGTACTCAGGGTGCTGGGTGATCAGTACTCGGGTGCTGGGTGCTCAATGCTCAGAGTGCTGGGTGCTCAGTGCTCGGGGTGCTGGGTGCTCAGTGCTCAGTACTCAGGGTGCTGGGTGCTCAGTGCTCGGGGTGCTGGGTGCTCAGTGCTCAGTACTCAGGGTGCTGGGTGCTCAGTGCTCAGGGTGCTGGGTGCTCAGTGCTCAGGGTGCTGGGTGCTCAGTGCTCAGGGTGCTGGGTGCTCAGTGCTCAGGGTGCTGGGTACTCAGTGCTCGGGGTGCTGGGTGCTCAGTACTCAGGGTACTGGGTGCTCAGTACTCAGGGTGCTCAGTGCTCAGTACTCAGGGTGCTCAGTGCTCAGTACTCAGGGTGCTCAGTACTCAGGGCGCTCATTGCTCAGGGTGGTGGGTGCTCAGTGCTCAGGGTGCTGGGTGCTCAGTCCTCAGGGTGCTGGGTGCTCAGTGCTCAGGGTGCTCGGTGCTCAGTGCTCAGGGTGCTGGGTGCTCAGTACTCAGGGTGCTGGGTGCTCAGTGCTTGGGGTGCTGGGTGCTCAGTACTCAGGGTGCTGGGTGCTCAGTGCTCAGGGTGCTGGGTGCTCAGTGCTCAGGGTGTTCGTTGCTTAGTACTCAGGGTGCTCGGTGCTCGGGGTGCTGGGTGCTCAGTGCTCGGGGTGCAGGGTGCTCAGTGCTCGGGGTGCTGGGTGCTCAGTGCTCGGGGTGCTGGGTGCTCAGTGCTCAGGGTGCTGGGTGCTCAGTACTCAGGGTGCTGGGTGCTCGGTGCTCAGTACGCTGGGTGCTCAGTACTCAGGGTGCTGGCTGCTCAGTACTCAGGGTGCTCGGTGCTCAGTACTCAGGGTGCTGGGTGCTAAGGGCTCGGGGTGCTGGGTGCTCATTACTCAGGGTGCTGGGTGCTCAGTACTCAGGGTGCTCAGTGCTTGGGGTGCTGGGTGCTCAGTACTCAGGGTGCACAGTGCTTGGGGTGTTGGGTGCTCAGTACTCAGGGTGGTGGGTGCTCAGTGCACAGGGTGCTGGGTGCTCAGTACTCAGGGTGCTTGGTGCTCAGTACTCAGGGTGCTGGTTGCTCAGTTCTCGAGGTGCTGGGTGCTCAGTGCTCGGGGTGCTGGGTGCTCAGTGCTCAGTACTCAGGGTGCTGGGTGCTCAGTCCTCGGGGTGCTGGGTACTCAATGCTCAGTACTCAGGGTGCTGGGTGCTCAGTGCTCAGGGTGCTGGGTGCTCAGTGCTCAGGGTGCTGGGTGCTCAGTGCTCAGGGTGCTGGGTACTCAGTGCTCAGGGTGCTGGGTACTCAGTGCTCGTGGTGCTGGGTGCTAAGTACTCAGGGTGCTGGGTGCTCAGTACTCAGTGCTCAGTACTCAGGGTGCTCAGTGCTCAGTACTCAGGGTGCTCAGTGCTCAAATTGCTGGGTGCTCAGTGCTCGGGGTGCTGGGTGCTCAGTCCTCAGGGTGATGGGTGCTCAGTGCTCAGGGTGCTTGGTGCTCAGTGCTCAGGGTGCTAGGTGCTCAGTTCTCCGGGTGCTGTGTGCTCAGTGCTCGGGGTGCTGGGTGCTCAGTACTCAGGGTGCTGGGTGCTCAGTGCTCAGGGTGCTGGGTGCTCAGTGCTCAGGGTGCTCGGTGCTTTGTACTCAGTGTGCTGGGTGCTCAGTACTCAGGGTGCTGGGTGCTCAGTGCTCAGGGTGCTGGGTGCTCAGTGCTCAGGGTGCTGTGTGCTCAGTACTCAGGGTGCTCGGTGCTCAGTGCTCAGGGTGCTGGGTGCACAGTGCTCGGGGTGCTGGGTGCTCAGTACTCAGGGTGCTTGGTGCTCAGTGCTCAGAGTGCTGTGTGCTCAGTGCTCGGGGTGCTGGGTGCTCAGTGCTCAGGGTGCTCGGTGCTCAGTGCTCAGGGTGCTGGGTGCTCAGTGCTCGGGGTGCTGGGTGCTCAGTGCTCAGTACTCAGGGTGCTGGGTGCTCAGTGCTCGGGGTGCTGGGTGCTCAGTGCTTAGTACTCAAGGTGCTGGGTGCTTAGTGCTCAGTGTGCTGGGTGCTCAGTGCTCAGGGTGCTGGGTACTCAGTGCTCAGGGTGCTGGGTACTCAGTGCTCGGGGTGCTGGGTGCTCAGTACTCAGGGTGCTGGTTGCTCAGTACTCAGGGTGCTCAGTGCTCAGTACTCAGGGTGCTCAGTGCTCAGTACTCAGGGTGCTCAGTGCTCAGGGTGCTGGGTGCTCAGTGCTCGGGATGCTGGGTGCTCAGTGCTCAGGGTGCTGGGTGCTCAGTACTCAGTATGCTGGGTGCACAGTGCTCGGGGTGCTCAGTACTCAGGATGCTGTGTGTTGAGTGCTCAGGGTACTGGGTGCTCAGTACTCAGGGTGCTTGGTGCTTAGTACTCAGGGTGCTGGGTGCTCAGTACTCCGGGTGCTGGGTGCTCAGTGCTCGGGGTGCTCGGTGCTCAGTGCTCAGGGTGCTGGGTGCTCAGTACTCAGGGTGCTCATTGCTCAGGGTGCTTGGTGCTCAGTACTCAGGGTGCTCAGTGCTCAGTACTCAGGGTGCTCAGTGCTCAGTACTCAGGGTGCTCAGTGCTCAGTACTCAGGGTGCTCAGGGCTCAGGGTGCTGGGTGCTCACTGCTCGGGGTGCTCGGTGCTCAGTGCTCAGGGTGCTGGGTGCTCAGTATTCAGGGTGCTGGGTGCTCAATACTCAGGGTGCTCAGTGCTCAGTACTCAGGGTGCTCAGTGCTCATTACTCAGGGTGCTCAGTGCTCAGGGTGCTGGGTGCTCAGTGCTCGGGGTGCTGGGTGCTCAGTGCTCAGGGTGCTGGGTGCTCAGTACTCAGGGTGCTGGGTGCTCAGTACTCAGTATGCTGGGTGCTCAGTGCTCGGGGTGCTCAGTACTAAGGGTGCTGTTTGTTCAGTGCTCAGGGTACTGGGTGCTCAGTACTCAGGGTGCTTGGTGCTTAGTACTCAGGGTGCTGGGTGCTCAGTACTCCGGGTGCTGGGTGCTCAGTGCTCGGGGTGCTCGGTGCTCAGTGCTCAGCGTGCTGGGTGCTCAGTACTCAGGGTGCTCATTGCTCAGGGTGCTGGGTGCTCAGTACTCAGGGTGCTGGGTGCTCAGTACTCAGGGTGCTGGGTGCTCAGTACTCAGGGTGCTCAGTGCTCAGTACTCAGGGTGCTCAGTGCTCAGTACTCAGGGTGCTCAGGGCTCAGGGTGCTGGGTGCTCACTGCTCGGGGTGCTGGGTGCTCAGTGCTCAGGGTGCTGTGTGCTCAGTGCTCAGGGTGCTGGGTGCTCTGTGCTCAGGGTGCTGGGTGCTCAGTGCTCAGGGTGCTGGGTGCTCAGTACTCAGGGTGCTGGGTGCGCAGTGCTCAGGGTGCTGGGTGCTCAGTGCTCAGGGTGCTCGGTGCTTAGTACTCAGGGTGCTGGTTGCTCAGTACTCAGGGTGCTGGGTGCTCAGTGCTCAGGGTGCTGGGTGCTCAGTGCTCAGGGTGCTGGGTGCTCAGTACTCAGGGTGCTCGGTGCTCAGTGCTCAGGGTGCTGGGTGCACAGTGCTCGGGGTGCTGGGTGCTCAGTACTCAGGGTGCTGGGAGCTCAGTGCTCAGGGTGCTGGGTCTCAGTGCTCGGGGTACTGGGTACTCAGTGCTCAGTACACAGGGTGCTGGGTGCTCAGTGCTCGGGGTGCTGGGTGCTCATTGCTCAGTACTCAGGTTGCTGGGTGCTCAGTGCTCAGGGTTCTGGGTGCTCAGTGCTCTGGCTGCTGGGTGGTCAGTGCTCAGTACTCAGGGTGCTGGGTGCTCAGTGCTCGGGGTGCTGGGTGCTCAGTACACGGGGTGCTGGGTGCTCATTCTCGGGGTGCTGGGTGCTCAGTGCTGGGGGTGCTGGGTGCTCATTACTCATTGTGCTGGGTGCTCAGTGCTGGGGGTGCTGGGTGCTCATTACTTATTGTGCTGGGTGCTCAGTGCTCGGGGTGCTGGGTGCTCAGTACTCAGGGTGCTGGGTGCTCAGTGCTCGGGGTGCTGGGTGCTCAGTGCTCAGTACTCAGGGTGCTGGGTGCTCAGTGCTCGGGGTGCTGGGTGCTCAGTGCTCAGTACTCAGAGTGCTGGGTGCTCAGTGCTCAGGGTGCTGGGTGCTCAGTGCTCAGTACTCAGGGTGCTCAGTGCTCAGTACTCAGGGTGCTCAGGGCTCAGTGCTCGGGGTGCTGGGTGCTCAGTGCTCAGTACTCAGGGTGCTGGGTGCTAAGTGATCCGGGTGCTGGGTGCTCAGTGCTCAGGGTGCTGGGTGCTCAGTGCTCGGGGTGCTGGGTGCTCAGTGCTCAGTACTCAGGGTGCTGGGTGCTCAGTGCTCAGGGTGCTGGGTGCTCAGTACTCAGGGTGCGGGGTGCGCAGTGCTCGGGGTACTGGGTGCTCAGTGCTCAGGGTGCTGGGTGCTCAGTACTCGGGGTGCTGGGTGCTCAGTACTCCGGGTGCTGGGTGCTCAGTACTCAGGGTGCTGGGTGATCAGTACTCGGGTGCTGGGTGCTCAATGCTCAGAGTGCTGGGTGCTCAGTGCTCGGGGTGCTGGGTGCTCAGTGCTCAGTACTCAGGGTGCTGGGTGCTCAGTGCTCGGGGTGCTGGGTGCTCAGTGCTCAGTACTCAGGGTGCTGGGTGCTCAGTGCTCAGGGTGCTGGGTGCTCAGTGCTCAGGGTGCTGGGTGCTCAGTGCTCAGGGTGCTGGGTGCTCAGTGCTCAGGGTGCTGGGTACTCAGTGCTCGGGGTGCTGGGTGCTCAGTACTCAGGGTACTGGGTGCTCAGTACTCAGGGTGCTCAGTGCTCAGTACTCAGGGTGCTCAGTGCTCAGTACTCAGGGTGCTCAGTACTCAGGGCGCTCATTGCTCAGGGTGGTGGGTGCTCAGTGCTCAGGGTGCTGGGTGCTCAGTCCTCAGGGTGCTGGGTGCTCAGTGCTCAGGGTGCTCGGTGCTCAGTGCTCAGGGTGCTGGGTGCTCAGTACTCAGGGTGCTGGGTGCTCAGTGCTTGGGGTGCTGGGTGCTCAGTGCTCAGGGTGCTGGGTGCTCAGTGCTCAGGGTGTTCGTTGCTTAGTACTCAGGGTGCTCGGTGCTCGGGGTGCTGGGTGCTCAGTGCTCGGGGTGCAGGGTGCTCAGTGCTCGGGGTGCTGTGTGCTCAGTGCTCGGGGTGCTGGGTGCTCAGTGCTCAGGGTGCTGGGTGCTCAGTACTCAGGGTGCTGGGTGCTCGGTGCTCAGTACGCTGGGTGCTCAGTACTCAGGGTGCTGGCTGCTCAGTACTCAGGGTGCTCGGTGCTCAGTACTCAGGGTGCTGGGTGCTAAGGGCTCGGGGTGCTGGGTGCTCATTACTCAGGGTGCTGGGTGCTCAGTACTCAGGGTGCTCAGTGCTTGGGGTGCTGGGTGCTCAGTACTCAGGGTGCTCAGTGCTTGGGGTGTTGGGTGCTCAGTACTCAGGGTGCTGGGTGCTCAGTGCACAGGGTGCTGGGTGCTCAGTACTCAGGGTGCTGGGTGCTCAGTACTCAGGGTGCTGGTTGCTCAGTTCTCGAGGTGCTGGGTGCTCAGTGCTCGGGGTGCTGGGTGCTCAGTGCTCAGTACTCAGGGTGCTGGGTGCTCAGTCCTCGGGGTGCTGGGTACTCAATGCTCAGTACTCAGGGTGCTGGGTGCTCAGTGCTCAGGGTGCTGGGTGCTCAGTGCTCAGGGTGCTGGGTGCTCAGTGCTCAGGGTGCTGGGTACTCAGTGCTCAGGGTGCTGGGTACTCAGTGCTCGTGGTGCTGGGTGCTAAGTACTCAGGGTGCTGGGTGCTCAGTACTCAGTGCTCAGTACTCAGGGTGCTCAGTGCTCAGTACTCAGGGTGCTCAGTGCTCAAATTGCTGGGTGCTCAGTGCTCGGTGTGCTGGGTGCTCAGTCCTCAGGGTGATGGGTGCTCAGTGCTCAGGGTGCTTGGTGCTCAGTGCTCAGGGTGCTAGGTGCTCAGTTCTCCGGGTGCTGTGTGCTCAGTGCTCGGGGTGCTGGGTGCTCAGTACTCAGGGTGCTGGGTGCTCAGTGCTCAGGGTGCTGGGTGCTCAGTGCTCAGGGTGCTCGGTGCTTTGTACTCAGTGTGCTGGGTGCTCAGTACTCAGGGTGCTGGGTGCTCAGTGCTCAGGGTGCTGGGTGCTCAGTGCTCAGGGTGCTGTGTGCTCAGTACTCAGGGTGCTCGGTGCTCAGTGCTCAGGGTGCTGGGTGCACAGTGCTCGGGGTGCTGGGTGCTCAGTACTCAGGGTGCTTGGTGCTCAGTGCTCAGGGTGCTGTGTGCTCAGTGCTCGGGGTGCTGGGTGCTCAGTGCTCAGGGTGCTCGGTGCTCAGTGCTCAGGGTGCTGGGTGCTCAGTGCTCGGGGTGCTGGGTGCTCAGTGCTCAGTACTCAGGGGGCTGGGTGCTCAGTGCTCGGGGTGCTGGGTGCTCAGTGCTTAGTACTCAAGGTGCTGGGTGCTTAGTGCTCAGTGTGCTGGGTGCTCAGTGCTCAGGGTGCTGGGTACTCAGTGCTCAGGGTGCTGGGTACTCAGTGCTCGGGGTGCTGGGTGCTCAGTACTCAGGGTGCTGGTTGCTCAGTACTCAGGGTGCTCAGTGCTCAGTACTCAGGGTGCTCAGTGCTCAGTACTCAGGGTGCTCAGTGCTCAGGGTGCTGGGTGCTCAGTGCTCGGGATGCTGGGTGCTCAGTGCTCAGGGTGCTGGGTGCTCAGTACTCAGTATTCTGGGTGCACAGTGCTCGGGGTGCTCAGTACTCAGGATGCTGTGTGTTGAGTGCTCAGGGTACTGGGTGCTCAGTACTCAGGGTGCTTGGTGCTTAGTACTCAGGGTGCTGGGTGCTCAGTACTCCGGGTGCTGGGTGCTCAGTGCTCGGGGTGCTCGGTGCTCAGTGCTCAGGGTGCTGGGTGCTCAGTACTCAGGGTGCTCATTGCTCAGGGTGCTTGGTGCTCAGTACGCAGGGTGCTCAGTGCTCAGTACTCAGGGTGCTCAGTGCTCAGTACTCAGGGTGCTCAGTGCTCAGTACTCAGGGTGCTCAGGGCTCAGGGTGCTGGGTGCTCACTGCTCGGGGTGCTCGGTGCTCAGTGCTCAGGGTGCTGGGTGCTCAGTATTCAGGGTGCTGTGTGCTCAATACTCAGGGTGCTCAGTGCTCAGTACTCAGGGTGCTCAGTGCTCATTACTCAGGGTGCTCAGGGTGCTGGGTGCTCAGTGCTCGGGGTGCTGGGTGCTCAGTGCTCAGGGTGCTGGGTGCTCAGTACTCAGGGTGCTGGGTGCTCAGTACTCAGTATGCTGGGTGCTCAGTGCTCGGGGTGCTCAGTACTAAGGGTGCTGTTTGTTCAGTGCTCAGGGTACTGGGTGCTCAGTACTCAGGGTGCTTGGTGCTTAGTACTCAGGGTGCTGGGTGCTCAGTACTCCGGGTGCTGGGTGCTCAGTGCTCGGGGTGCTCGGTGCTCAGTGCTCAGCGTGCTGGGTGCTCAGTACTCAGGGTGCTCATTGCTCAGGGTGCTGGGTGCTCAGTACTCAGGGTGCTGGGTGCTCAGTACTCAGGGTGCTGGGTGCTCAGTACTCAGGGTGCTCAGTGCTCAGTACTCAGGGTGCTCAGTGCTCAGTACTCAGGGTGCTCAGGGCTCAGGGTGCTGGGTGCTCACTGCTCGGGGTGCTGGGTGCTCAGTGCTCAGGGTGCTGTGTGCTCAGTGCTCAGGGTGCTGGGTGCTCTGTGCTCAGGGTGCTGGGTGCTCAGTGCTCAGGGTGCTGGGTGCTCAGTACTCAGGGTGCTGGGTGCGCAGTGCTCGGGGTACTGGGTGCTCAGTGCTCAGGGTGCTGGGTGCTCAGTGCTCAGGGTGCTGGGTGCTCAGTACTCGGGGTGCTGGGTGCTCAGTACTCAGGGTGCTGGGTGCTCAGTACTCAGGGTGCTGGGTGATCAGTACTCGGGTGTAGGGTGCTCAATGCTCAGAGTTCTGGGTGCTCAGTGCTCGGGATGCTGGGTGCTCAGTGCTCAGTACTCAGGGTGCTGGGTGCTCAGTGCTCGGGGTGCTGGATGCTCAATGCTCAGTACTCAGGGTGCTGGGTGCTCAGTGCTCAGGGTGCTGGGTGCTCAGTGCTCAGGGTGCTGGGTTCTCAGTGCTCAGGGTGCTGGGTACTCAGTGCTCAGGGTGCTGGGTAATCAGTGCTCGGGGTGCTGGGTGCTCAGTACTCAGGGTGCTGGGTGCTCAGTACTCAGGGTGCTCAGTGCTCAGTACTCAGGGTGCTCAGTTCTCAGTACTCAGGGTGCTCAGTGCTCAGATTGCTGGGTGCTCAGTGCTCGGGGTGCTGGGTGCTCAGTCCTCAGGGTGATGGGTGCTCAGTGCTCAGGGTGCTCGGTGCTCAGTGCTCAGGGTGCTGGGTGCTCAGTTCTCCGGGTGCTGTGTGCTCAGTGCTCGGGGTGCTGGGTGCTCAGTACTCAGGGTGCTGGGTGCTCAGTGCTCATTGTGCTGGGTGCTCAGTGCTCAGGGTGCTCGGTGCTTAGTACTCAGGGTGCTGGGTGCTCAGTACTCAGGGTGCTGGGTGCTCAGTGCTCAGGGTGCTGGGTGCTCAGTGCTCAGGGTGCTGGGTGCTCAGTACTCAGGGTGCTCGGTGCTCAGTGCTCAGGGTGCTGGGTGCACAGTGCTCGGGGTGCTGGGTGCTCAGTACTCAGGGTGCTGGGTGCTCAGTGCTCAGGGTGCTGGGTCTCAGTGCTCGGGGTACTGGGTACTCAGTGCTCAGTACACAGGGTGCTGGGTGCTCAGTGCTCGGGGTGCTAGGTGCTCATTGCTCAGTACTCAGGGTGCTGGGTGCTCAGTGCTCGGGGTGCTGGGTGCTCAGTACTCAGGGTACTCGGTGCTCAGTACTCAGGGTGCTGGGTGATCAGTGCTCAGGGTGCTGGGTGCTCAGTACTCAGTGTGCTGGGTGCTCAGTACTCAGGGTGCTGGGTGCTCAGTACTCAGGGTGCTGGGTGCTCAGTACTCAGGGTGCTGGGTGCTCAGTGCTCAGGGTGCTGGTTCCTCAGTGCTCGGGGTGCTGGGTGCTCAGTGCTCACTGTGCTGGGTGCTCAGTACTCAGGGTGCTGGGTGCTCAGTACTCGGGGTACTGGGTGCTCAGTACTCAGGGAGCTGGGTGCTCAGTACTCAGGGTGCTGGGTGCTCAGTATTCGGGTGCTGGGTGCTCAGTGCTCAGGGTTCTGGGTGCTCAGTGCTCGGGGTGCTGGGTGCTCAGTGCTCAGTACTCAGGGTGCTGGGTGCTCACTGCTCAGGGTGCTGGGTGCTCAGTGCTCAGTACTCAGGGTGCTGGGTGCTCAGTGCTCGGGGTGCTGGGTGCTCAGTGCTCTGTACTCAGGGTGCTGGGTGCTCAGTGCTCCGGGTGCTGGGTGCTCAGTGCTCAGGGTGCTGGGTGCTCAGTGCTCAGGGTGCTGGGTGCTCAGTGATCAGGGTGCTGGGTGCTCAGTACTCAGGGTGCGGGGTGCGCAGTGCTCGGGGTACTGGGTGCTCAGTGCTCAGGGTGCTGGGTGCTCAGTACTCGGGGTGCTGGGTGCTCAGTACTCCGGGTGCCGGGTGCTCAGTACTCAGGGTGCTGGGTGATCAGTACTCGGGTGCTGGGTGCTCAATGCTCAGAGTGCTGGGTGCTCAGTGCTCAGGGTGCTGGGTGCTCAGTGCTCAGTACTCAGGGTGCTAGGTGCTCAGTGCTCGGGGTGCTGGGTGCTCAGTGCTCAGTACTCAGGGTGCTGGGTGCTCAGTGCTCAGGGTGCTGGGTGCTCAGTGCTCAGGGTGCTGGGTGCTCAGTGCTCAGGGTGCTCAGTGCTCAGTACTCAGGGTGCTCAGTGCTCAGTACTCAGGGTGCTCAGGGCTCAGGGTGCTGGGTGCTCACTGCTCGGGGTGCTGGGTGCTCAGTGCTCAGGGTGCTGTGTGCTCAGTGCTCAGGGTGCTGGGTGCTCTGTGCTCAGGGTGCTGGGTGCTCAGTGGTCAGGGTGCTGGGTGCTCAGTACTCAGGGTGCTGGGTGCGCAGTGCTCGGGGTACTGGGTGCTCAGTGCTCAGGGTGCTGGGTGCTCAGTGCTCAGGGTGCTGGGTGCTCAGTACTCGGGGTGCTGGGTGCTCAGTACTCAGGGTGCTGGGTGCTCAGTACTCAGGGTGCTGGGTGATCAGTACTCGGGTGTAGGGTGCTCAATGCTCAGAGTTCTGGGTGCTCAGTGCTCGGGATGCTGGGTGCTCAGTGCTCAGTACTCAGGGTGCTGGGTGCTCAGTGCTCGGGGTGCTGGATGCTCAATGCTCAGTACTCAGGGTGCTGGGTGCTCAGTGCTCAGGGTGCTGGGTGCTCAGTGCTCAGGGTGCTGGGTGCTCAGTGCTCAGGGTGCTGGGTACTCAGTGCTCAGGGTGCTGGGTAATCAGTGCTCGGGGTGCTGGGTGCTCAGTACTCAGGGTGCTGGGTGCTCAGTACTCAGGGTGCTCAGTGCTCAGTACTCAGGGTGCTCAGTTCTCAGTACTCAGGGTGCTCAGTGCTCAGATTGCTGGGTGCTCAGTGCTCGGGGTGCTGGGTGCTCAGTCCTCAGGGTGATGGGTGCTCAGTGCTCAGGGTGCTCGGTGCTCAGTGCTCAGGGTGCTGGGTGCTCAGTTCTCCGGGTGCTGTGTGCTCAGTGCTCGGGGTGCTGGGTGCTCAGTACTCAGGGTGCTGGGTGCTCAGTGCTCATTGTGCTGGGTGCTCAGTGCTCAGGGTGCTCGGTGCTTAGTACTCAGGGTGCTGGGTGCTCAGTACTCAGGGTGCTGGGTGCTCAGTGCTCAGGGTGCTGGGTGCTCAGTGCTCAGGGTGCTGGGTGCTCAGTACTCAGGGTGCTCGGTGCTCAGTGCTCAGGGTGCTGGGTGCACAGTGCTCGGGGTGCTGGGTGCTCAGTACTCAGGGTGCTGGGTGCTCAGTGCTCAGGGTGCTGGGTCTCAGTGCTCGGGGTACTGGGTACTCAGTGCTCAGTACACAGGGTGCTGGGTGCTCAGTGCTCGGGGTGCTAGGTGCTCATTGCTCAGTACTCAGGGTGCTGGGTGCTCAGTGCTCGGGGTGCTGGGTGCTCAGTACTCAGGGTACTCGGTGCTCAGTACTCAGGGTGCTGGGTGATCAGTGCTCAGGGTGCTGGGTGCTCAGTACTCAGTGTGCTGGGTGCTCAGTACTCAGGGTGCTGGGTGCTCAGTACTCAGGGTGCTGGGTGCTCAGTACTCAGGGTGCTGGGTGCTCAGTGCTCAGGGTGCTGGTTCCTCAGTGCTCGGGGTGCTGGGTGCTCAGTGCTCACTGTGCTGGGTGCTCAGTACTCAGGGTGCTGGGTGCTCAGTACTCGGGGTACTGGGTGCTCAGTACTCAGGGAGCTGGGTGCTCAGTACTCAGGGTGCTGGGTGCTCAGTATTCGGGTGCTGGGTGCTCAGTGCTCAGGGTTCTGGGTGCTCAGTGCTCGGGGTGCTGGGTGCTCAGTGCTCAGTACTCAGGGTGCTGGGTGCTCACTGCTCAGGGTGCTGGGTGCTCAGTGCTCAGTACTCAGGGTGCTGGGTGCTCAGTGCTCGGGGTGCTGGGTGCTCAGTGCTCTGTACTCAGGGTGCTGGGTGCTCAGTGCTCCGGGTGCTGGGTGCTCAGTGCTCAGGGTGCTGGGTGCTCAGTGCTCAGGGTGCTGGGTGCTCAGTGATCAGGGTGCTGGGTGCTCAGTACTCAGGGTGCGGGGTGCGCAGTGCTCGGGGTACTGGGTGCTCAGTGCTCAGGGTGCTGGGTGCTCAGTACTCGGGGTGCTGGGTGCTCAGTACTCCGGGTGCCGGGTGCTCAGTACTCAGGGTGCTGGGTGATCAGTACTCGGGTGCTGGGTGCTCAATGCTCAGAGTGCTGGGTGCTCAGTGCTCAGGGTGCTGGGTGCTCAGTGCTCAGTACTCAGGGTGCTAGGTGCTCAGTGCTCGGGGTGCTGGGTGCTCAGTGCTCAGTACTCAGGGTGCTGGGTGCTCAGTGCTCAGGGTGCTGGGTGCTCAGTGCTCAGGGTGCTGGGTGCTCAGTGCTCAGGGTGCTGGGTGCTCAGTGCTGAGGGTGCTGGGTACTCAGTGCTCGGGGTGCTGGGTGCTCAGTACTCAGGGTGCTGGGTGCTCAGTACACAGGGTGCTCAGTGCTCAGTACTCAGGGTGCTCAGTGCTCAGTACTCAGGGTGCTCGGTGCTCAGGGTGCTGGGTGCTCAGTGCTCGGGGTGCTAGGTGCTCAGTTCTCAGGGTGCTCGGTGCTCAGTGCTCAGGGTGCTGGGTGCTCAGTGCTCAGTACTCAGGGTGCTGGGTGCTCAGTGCTCGGGGTGCTGGGTGCACAGTACTCAGGGTACTCGGTGCTCAGTACTCAGGGTGCTGGGTGCTCAGTACTCAGGGTGCTGGGTGCTCAGTGCTCGGGGTGCTGGGTGCTCAGTACACAGGGTGCTGGGTGCTCAGTGCTCAGGGTGCTTGGTGCTCAGTGCTCAGGGTGCTGGGTGCTCAGTGCTCGGGGTGCTGGGTGCTCAGTGCTCAGGGTGCTGGGTGCTCAGTGCTCAGGGCGCTGGGTGCTCAGTGCTCAGGGTGCTGGGTGCTCAGTGCTCAGGGTGCTTGGTGCTCAGTGCTCAGGGTGCTGGGTGCTCAGTGCTCGGGGTGCTGGGTGCTCAGTGCTCAGGGTGCTGGGTGCTCAGTGCTCAGGGTGCTGGGTGCTCAGTGCTCGGGGTGCTGGGTGCTCAGTGCTCAGTACTCAGGGTGCTGGGTGCTCAGTGCTCGGGGTGCTGGGTGCTCAGTGCTCAGTACACAGGGTGCTGGGTGCTCAGTGCTCAGGGTGCTGGGTGCTCAGTGTGCTGGGTGCTCAGTGCTCAGGGTGCTGGGTACTCAGTGCTCAGGGTGCTGGGTACTCACTGCTCAGGGTGCTGGGTGCTCAGTACTCAGGGTGCTGGTTGCTCAGTACTCAGGGTGCTCAGTGCTCAGTACTCAGGGTGCTCAGTGCTCAGTACTCAGGGTGCTCAGTGCTCAGGGTGCTGGGTGCTCAGTGCTCGGGGTGCTGGGTGCTCAGTGCTCGGGGTGCTGGGTGCTCAGTACTCAGGGTGCTGGGTGCTCAGTACTCAGTATGCTGGGTGCTCAGTGCTCGGGGTGCTCAGTACTCAGGATGCTGTGTGTTCAGTGCTCAGGGTACTGGGTGCTCAGTACTCAGGGTGCTTGGTGCTTAGTACTCAGGGTGCTGGGTGCTCAGTACTCCGGGTGCTGGGTGCTCAGTGCTCGTGGTGCTCGGTGCTCAGTGCTCAGGGTGCTGGGTGCTCAGTACTCAGGGTGCTCATTGCTCAGGGTGCTTGGTGCTCAGTACTCAGGGTGCTCAGTGCTCAGTACTCAGGGTGCTCAGTGCTCAGTACTCAGGGTACTCAGTGCTCAGTACTCAGGGTGCTCAGGGCTCAGGGTGCTGGGTGCTCACTGCTCGGGGTGCTCGGTGCTCAGTGCTCAGTGTGCTGGGTGCTCAGTATTCAGGGTGCTGTGTGCTCAGTGCTCGGGGTGCTCGGTGCTCAGTGCTCAGGGTGCTGGGTGCTCAGTACTCAGGGTGCTCATTGCTCAGGGTACTGGGTGCTCAGTACTCAGGGTGCTGGGTGCTCAGTACTCAGGGTCCTGGGTGCTCAGTACTCAGGGTGCTCAGTGCTCAGTACTCAGGGTGCTCAGTGCTCAGTACTCAGGGTGCTCAGGGCTCAGAGTGCTGGGTGCTCACTGCTCGGGTTGCTGGGTGCTCAGTGCTCAGGGTGCTGTGTGCTCAGTGCTCAGGGTGCTCGGTGCTCAGTGCTCAGGGTGCTGGGTGCTCAGTATTCAGGGTGCTGGGTGCTCAGAACTCAGGGTGCTCAGTGCTCAGTACTCAGGGTGCTCAGTACTCAGGGCGCTCAGTGCTCAGGGTGGTGGGTGCTCAGTGCTCAGGGTGCTGGGTGCTCAGTCCTCAGGGTGCTGGGTGCTCAGTGCTCAGGGTGCTCGGTGCTCAGTGCTCAGGGTGCTGGGTGCTCAGTACTCAGGGTGCTGGGTGCTCAGTGCTTGGGGTGCTGGGTGCTCAGTACTCAGGGTGCTGGGTGCTCGGTGCTCAGTATGCTGGGTGCTCAGTACTCAGGGTGCTGGCTGCTCAGTACTCAGGGTTCTCGGTGCTCAGTACTCAGGGTGCTGGGTGCTCAGTGCTCAGGGTGCTGGGTGCTCATTACTCAGGGTGCTGGGTGCTCAGTACTCAGGGTGCTCAGTGCTTGGGGTGCTGGGTGCTCAGTACTCAGGGTGCTCAGTGCTTGGGGTGTTGGGTGCTCAGTACTCAGGGTGCTGGGTGCTCAGTGCTCAGGGTGCTGGGTGCTCAGTACTCAGGGTGCTGGGTGCTCAGTGCTCGGGGTGCAGGGTGCTCAGTGCTCGGGGTGCTGGGTGCTCTGTGCTCGGGGTGCTGGGTGCTCAGTGCTCGGGGTGCTGGGTGCTCAGTGCTCAGGGTTCTGGGTGCTCAGTGCTCGGGGCGCAGGGTGCTCAGTGTTCGGGGTGCTCGGAGCTCAGTACTCAGGGTGCTGGGTGCTCAGTGCTCGGGGTGCTCGTTGTTCAGTACTCAGGGTGCTGGGTGCTCAGTGCTCGGGGTGCTCGGTGCTCAGTACGTTGGGTGCTCACTACTCAGGGTGCTTGGTGCTCAGTGCTCAGGGTGCTGGGTGCTCAGTGCTCAGGGTGCTGGGTGCTCAGTGCTCAGGGTGCTGGGTGCTCAGTACTCAGGGTGCTGGGTGCGCAGTGCTCGGGGTACTGGGTGCTCAGTGCTCAGGGTGCTGGGTGCTCAGTGCTCAGGGTGCTAGGTGCTCAGTTCTCGGGGTGCTGGGTGCTCAGTACTCAGGGTGCTGGGTGCTCAGTACTCAGGGTGCTGGGTGATCAGTACTCGGGTGCTGGGTGCTCAATGCTCAGAGTGCTGGGTGCTCAGTGCTCGCGGTGCTGGGTGCTCAGTGCTCAGTACTCAGGGTGCTGGGTGCTCAGTGCTCGGGGTGCTGGGTGCTCAGTACTCAGTACTCAGGGTGCTGGGTGCTCAGTGCTCGGGGTGCTGGGTGCTCAGTTCTCAGGGTGCTGGGTGCTCAGTACTCAGGGTGCTCAGTGCTCAGTACTCAGGGTGCTCAGTGCTCAGTACTCAGGGTGCTCAGTGCTCAGATTGCTGGGTGCTCAGTGCTCGGGGTGCTGGGTGCTCAGTCCTCAGGGTGATGGGTGCTCAGTGCTCAGGGTGCTCGGTGCTCAGTGCTCAGGGTGCTGGGTGCTCAGTTCTCCGGGTGCTGTGTGCTCAGTGCTCGGGGTGCTGGGTGCTCAGTACTCAGGGTGCTGGTTGCTCAGTGCTCAGGGTGCTGGGTGCTCAGTGCTCAGGGTGCTCGGTGCTTAGTACTCAGGGTGCTGGGTGCTCAGTACTCAGGGTGCTGGGTGCTCAGTGCTCAGGGTGCTGGTTGCTCAGTGCTCAGGGTTCTTTGTGCTCAGTACTCAGGGTGCTCGGTGCTCAGTGCTCAGGGTGCTGGGTGCACAGTGCTCGGGGCGCTGGGTGCTCAGTACTCAGGGTGCTGGGTGCTCAGTGCTCAGGGTGCTGGTTCTCAGTGCTCGGGGTACTGGGTACTCAGTGCTCAGTACACAGGGTGCTGGGTGCTCAGTGCTCGGGGTGCTGGGTGCTCATTGCTCAGTCCTCAGGGTGCTGGGTGCTCAGTACTCAGGGTACTCGGTGCTCAGTACTCAGGGTGCTGGGTGATCAGTGCTCAGGGTGCTGGGTGCTCAGTACACAGTGTGCTGGGTGCTCAGTACTCAGGGTGCTGGGTGCTCAGTACTCAGGGTGCTGGGTGCTCAGTACTCAGGGTGCTGGGTGCTCAGTGCTCAGGGTGCTGGTTCCTCAGTGCTCGGGGTGCTGGGTGCTCAGTGCTCACTGTGCTGGGTGCTCAGTACTCAGGGTGCTGGGTGCTCAGTACTCGGGGTGCTGGGTGCTCAGGTCTCAGGGAGCTGGGTGCTCAGTACTCAGGGTGCTGGGTGCTCAGTACTCGGGTGCTGGGTGCTCAGTGCTCAGGGTGCTGGGTGCTCAGTGCTCGGGGTGCTGGGTGCTCAGTGCTCAGTACTCAGGGTGGTGGGTGCTCAGTGCTCAGGGTGCTGGGTGCTCAGTGCTCAGTACTCAGGGTGCTGGGTGCTCAGTGCTCGGGGTGCTGGGTGCTCAGTGCTCAGGGTGCTCGGTGCTCAGGGTGCTGGGGCTCAGTGCTCGGGGTGCTCGGTGCTCAGTACTCAGTGTGCTGGGTGCTCAGTGCTCAGGGTTCTGGGTGCTCAGTGCTCAGGATGCTGGGTGCTCAGTACTCAGGGAGCTCGGTGCTCAGTACACAGGGTGCTCGGTGCTCAGTACTCAGGGTGCTGGGTGCTCAGTGCTCAGGGTGCTGGGTGCTCATTGCTCGGTGTGCTCGGTGCTCAGTACGCTGGGTGCTCAGTACTCAGGGTGCTGGGTGCTCAGTACTCAGGGTGATGGGTGCTCAGTACTTTGGGTGCTGGGTGCTTAGTACTCAGGGTGCTGGGTGCTCAGTGCTCGGAGTGCTGGGTGCTCAGTGCTCGGTGTGCTCGGTGCTCAGTGCTCGAGGTGCTTGGTGCTCAGTAATCAGGGTGCTGGGTGCTCAGTACTCGGGGTGCTGGGTGCTCAGTGCTCAGGGTGCTGGGTGCTCAGTGCTCAGGGTGCTGGGTGCTCAGTGCTCGGGGTGCTGGGTGCTCAGTGCTCAGTACTCAGGGTGCTGGGTGCTCAGTGCTCGGGTAGCTGGGTGCTCAGTGCTCAGTACTCAGGGTGCTGGGTGCTCAGTGCTCAGGGTGCTGGGTGCTCAGTGCTCAGTGTGCTGGGTGCTCAGTGCTCAGGGTGCTGGGTACTCAGTGCTCAGGGTGCTGGGTACTCACTGCTCGGGGTGCTGGGTGCTCAGTACTCAGGGTGCTGGTTGCTCAGTACTCAGGGTGCTCAGTGCTCAGTACTCAGGGTGCTCAGTGCTCAGTACTCAGGGTGCTCAGTGCTCAAGGTGCTGGGTGCTCAGTGCTCGGGGTGCTGGGTGCTCAGTGCTCGGGGTGCTGGGTGCTCAGTACTCAGGGTGCTGGGTGCTCAGTACTCAGTATGCTGGGTGCTCAGTGCTCAGGGTGCTCAGTACTCAGGATGCTGTGTGTTCAGTGCTCAGGGTGCTGGGTGCTCAGTACTCCGGGTGCTGGGTGCTCAGTGCTCGTGGTGCTCGGTGCTCAGTGCTCAGGGTGCTGGGTGCTCAGTACTCAGGGTGCTCATTGCTCAGGGTGCTTGGTGCTCAGTACTCAGGGTACTCAGTGCTCAGTACTCAGGGTGCTCAGTGCTCAGTACTCAGGGTGCTCAGTGCTCAGTACTCAGGGGGCTCAGGGCTCAGGGTGCTGGGTGCTCACTGCTCGGGGTGCTCGGTGCTCAGTGCTCAGTTGTGCTGGGTGCTCAGTATTCTGGGTGCTGTGTGCTCAGTGCTCGGGGTGCTCGGTGCTCAGTGCTCAGGGTGCTGGGTGCTCAGTACTCAGGGTGCTCATTGCTCAGGGTACTGGGTGCTCAGTACTCAGGGTGCTGGGTGCTCAGTACTCAGGGTCCTGGGTGCTCAGTACTCAGGGTCCTGGGTGCTCAGTACTCAGGGTGCTCAGTGCTCAGTACTCAGGGTGCTCAGGGCTCAGAGTGCTGGGTGCTCACTGCTCGGGGTGCTAGGTGCTCAGTGCTCAGGGTGCTGTGTGCTCAGTGCTCAGGGTGCTCGGTGCTCAGTGCTCAGGGTGCTGGGTGCTCAGTATTCAGGGTGCTGGGTGCTCAGAACTCAGGGTGCTCAGTGCTCAGTACTCAGGGTGCTCAGTACTCAGGGCGCTCAGTGCTCAGGGTGGTGGGTGCTCAGTGCTCAGTGTGCTGGGTGCTCAGTACTCAGGGTGATGGGTGCTCAGTACTTAGGGTGCTGGGTGCTTAGTACTCAGGGTGCTGGGTGCTCAGTGCTCGGAGTGCTGGGTGCTCAGTGCTCGGTGTGCTCGGTGCTCAGTGCTCGGGGTGCATGGTGCTCAGTAATCAGGGTGCTGGGTGCTCAGTACTCGTTGTGCTGGGTGCTCAGTGCTCAGGGTGCTGTGTGCTCACTACTCAGGGTGCTCGGTGCTCAGTGCTCGGGGTGCTGGGTGCTCAGTACTCATCGTGCTCGGTGCTCAGTACTCAGGGTGCTCAGTGCTCAGTACTCAGGGTGCTCAGGCTCAGTGCTCGGGGTGCTGGGTCCTCAGTGCTCTGGGTGCTGGGTGCTCAGTGCTCGGGGTGCTGGGTGCTCAGTGCTCAGGGTGCTGGGTGCTCAGTGCTCAGAGTGCTGGGTGCTCAGTACTCAGGGTGCTCGGTGCTCAGTACTCAGGGTGCTGGGTGCTCAGTGCTCAGGGTGTTCAGTGCTCAGTACTCAGCGTGCTGGGTGCTCAGTGCTCATGGTGCTCGGTGCTCAGTACTCAGGGTGCACAGTGCTCAGTACTCAGCGTGCTGGGTACTCAGTGCTCAGGGTGCTGGGTGCTCACTACTCAGGGTGCTGGGTGCTTAGTACTCAGGGTGCTCGGTCCTCAGTGCTCAGGGTGCTGGGTGCTCAGTGCACAGGGTGCTCAGTGCTCAGTACTCAGGGTGCTCAGTGCACAGTGCTCTGGGTGCTGGGTGCTCAGTGCTCGGGGTGCTGGGGGCTCAGTGCTCAGGGTGCTGGGTGCTCAGTACTCAGGGTGCTCAGTGCTCAGGGTGCTGGGTGCTCAGTGCTCGGGGTGCTGGGTACTCAGTGCTCAGTACACAGGGTGCTGGGTGCTCAGTGCTCGGGGTGCTGGGTGCTCAGTGCTCAGTACTCAGGGTGCTGGGTGCTCAGTGCTCGGGGTGCTGGATGCTCAGTACTCAGGGTGCAGGGTGCTCAGTGCTCAGGGTGCTGGGTGCTCAGTACTCAGGGTGCTGGGTGCTCAGTGCTCAGGGTGCTGGGTGCTCAGTACTCAGGGTGCTGGGTCCTCAGTGCTCAGGGTGCTGGGTGCTCAGTGCTCGGGGTGCTCAGTACTCAGGGTGCTTGGTGCTTAGTACTCAGGGTGCTGGGAGCTCAGTACTCCGGTTGCTGGGTGCTCAGTGCTCGGGGTGCTCGGTGCTCAGTGCTCAGGGTGCTGGGTGCTCAGTACTCAGGGTGCTCATTGCTCAGGGTGCTGGGTGCTCAGTCCTCAGGGTGCTGGGTGCTCAGTACTCAGGTTGCTCATTGCTCAGTACTCAGGGTGCTCAGTGCTCAGTACTCAGGGTGCTCAGGGCTCAGGGTGCTGGGTGCTCAGTACTCAATGTGCTGGGTGCTCAGTACTCAGGGTGCTCAGTGCTCAGTACTCAGGGTGCTCAGTGCTCAGTACTCAGGGTGCTCAGTGCTCAGGGTGCTGTGTGCTCAGTGCTCGGGGTGCTGGGTGCTCAGTCCTCATTGTGCTGGGTGCTCAGTGCTGGGTGCTCAGTATTCAGGGTGCTCAGTGCTCGGGGTGCTGCGTGCTCAGTACTCAGGGTGCTGGGTGCTCAGTACTCAGGGTGCTGGGTGCTCAGTACGCGGGGTGCTGGGTGCTCAGTGCTCGGGGTGCTGGGTGCTCAATGCTCAGGGTCCTCGGTGCTCAGTACTCAGGGTGCTCAGTACTCAGCGTGCTTTGTGCTCAGTGCTCAGGGTGCTGGGTGCTCAGTAATCAGGGTGATGGGTGCTCAGTACTCATGGTGCTGTGTGCTCAATACTCGGGGTGCTGGGTGCTCATTACTCAGGGTGCTGGGTGCTCAGTGCTCGGGGTGCTCGCTGCTCAGTACTCTTGGTGCTGGGTGCTCAGTACTCAGGGTGCTGGGTGCTCAGTGCTCGGGGTGCTCGGTGCTCAGTACTCAGGGTGCTGGGTGCTCAGTACTCAGGGTGCTCAGTACTCAGTACTCAGGGTTCTGGGTGCTTAGTGCTTGGGGTGCTGGGTGCTCAGTGCGCGGGTTGCTGGGTGCTCAGTGCTCAGGGTCCTGGGTGCTCAGTACTCAGGGTGCTCAGTACTCAGTACTCAGGGTGCTGGGTGCTCAGTGCTTGGGTTGCTGGGTGCTCAGTGCTAAGGGTGCTCGGTGGTCAGTACTCAGGGTGCTGGGTGCTCAGTACTCAGGGTGCTGGGTGCTCAGTACTCAGGGTGCTGGGTGCTCAGTGCTCGGGGTGCTGGGTGCTCAGTGCTCAGGGTCCTGGGTGCTCAGTACTTGGGGTGCTCGGTCCTCAGTGCTCAGGGTGCTGGGTGCTCAGTACTCAGTGTGCTGGGTGCTCAGTGCTCAGGGTGCTCAGTGCTCAGTACACAGGGTGCTTGGTGCTCAGTGCTCAGGGTGCTCAGTGCTCAGTACTCAGGGTACTCAGTGCTCAGTGCTCTGGGTGCTGGGTGCTCAGTGCTCAGGGTGCTGGGTGCTCAGTGCTCGGGGAGCTGGGTGCTCAGTACTCAGGGTGCTCAGTGCTCAGGGTGCTGGGTGCTCAGTGCTCGGGGTGCTGGGTAGTCAATGCTCAGTACACAGGGAGCTGAGTGCTCAGTGCTCGGGGTGCTGGGTGCTCAGTGCTCAGTACTCAGGGTGCTGGGTGCTCAGTGCTCGGGGTGCTGGATGCTCAGTACTCAGGGTGCTGGGTGCTCAGTGCTCAGGGTGCTGGGTGCTCAGTACTCAGGGTGCTGGGTGCTCAGTGCTCAGGGTGCTGGGTGCTCAGTACTCAGGGTGCTGGGTCCTCAGTGCTCAGTGTGCTGGGTGCTCAGTGCTCGGGGTGCTCAGAACTCAGGGTGCTGTGTGTTCAGTGCTCAGGGTACTGGGTGCTCAGTACTCAGGGTGCTCGGTGCTTAGTACTCAGGGTGCTGAGTGCTCAGTGCTCGGGGTGCTCGGTGCTCAGTGCTCAGGGTGCTGGGTGCTCAGTACTCAGGGTGCTCATTGCTTAGGGTGCTGGGTGCTCAGTACTCAGGGTGCTGGGTGCTCAGTACTAAGGGTGCTCAGTGCTCAGTACTCAGGGTGCTCAGTGCTCAGTACTCAGGGTGCTCAGTGCTCAGGGTGCTGGGTGCACAGTGCTCGGGGTGCTGGGTGCTCAGTGCTCAGGGTGCTGTGTACTCAGTACTCAGGGTGCTCAGTACTAGGGTGCTGGGTGCTCAATGCTCAGGGTGCTGGGTGCTCAGTGCTCGGGGTGCTGGGTGCTCAGTACTCGGGGTGCTCGGTGCTCAGTACTCAGGTTGCTGGGTGCTCAGTACTCAGGGTGCTGGGTGCTCAGTACTCAAGGTGCTGGGTGCTAAGTACTCAGGGTGCTCGGTGCTCAGTACTCAGGGTGCTGGGTGCTCAGTACTCAGGGTGCTGGGTGCTCAGTGCTCAGGGTGCTGGGTGCTCAGTACTCATGGTGCTGTGTGCTCAGCACTCAGGGTGCTCAGTACTCAGGGTGCTGGGTGCTCAGTGCTCGGGGTGCTGGGTGCTCAGTGCTCAGGGTGATCGGTGCTCAGTACTCAGGATGCTGGGTGCTCAGTACTCAGGGTGCTGGGTGCTCAGTACTCAGGGTGCTGGGTGCTCAGTCCTCAGGGTGCTCAGTGCTCAGGGTGCTGGGTGCTCAGTGCTTGGGGTGCTCGGTGCTCAGAACTCAGGGTGCTGAGTGCGCAGTACTCAGGGTGCTGGGTGCTCAGTACTCAGGGTGCTGGGTGCTCAGTGCTCGGGGTGCTGGGTGCTCAGTACTCAGGTTGCTGGGTGCTCAGTGCTCGGGGTGCTCGGTGCTCAGTACTCAAGGTGCAGGGTGCTCAGTGCTCACGGTGCTGGGTGCTAAGTCCTCGGCGTGCTCCGTGCTCAGTGCTCAGGGTGCTGGGTGCTCAGTACTCAGGGTGCTTGGTGCTCAGTACTAAGGGTGCTCAGTGCTCAGTACTCAGGGTGCTCAGTGCTCAGTGCTCGGGGTGCTGGGTGCTCAGTACTCAGGGTGCTGGGTGCTCAGTACTCAGGGTGCTGGGTGCTCAGTGCTCAGTACTCAGCGTGCTGTGTGCTCAGTGCTCGGGGTGCTAGGTCCTCAGTGCTCAGGGAGCTGGGTGCTCAGTACTCAGGGTGCTGGGTGCTCAGTGCTCGGGGTGCTGTGTCCTCAGTGCTCAGGGTGCTCAGTGCTCAGTGCTCGGGGTGCTGGGTGCTCAGTGCTCGGGGTGCTGGGTGCTCAGTGCTCAGGGTGCTGGGTGCTCAGTACTCAGTGTGCTCAGTGCTCAGGGTGCTGGGTGCTCAGTACTCAGGGTGCTGGGTGCTCAGTACTCAGGGTGCTCAGTGCTCAGTACTCAGGGTGCTCAGTGCTCAGTACTCAGGGTGCTCGGTGCTCAGGGTGCTGGGTGCTCAGTGCTCGGGGTGCTAGGTGCTCAGTTCTCAGGGTGCTCGGTGCTCAGTGCTCAGGGTGCTGGGTGCTCAGTGCTCAGTACTCAGGGTGCTGGGTGCTCAGTGCTCGGGGTGCTGGGTGCACAGTACTCAGGGTACTCGGTGCTCAGTACTCAGGGTGCTGGGTGCTCAGTACTCAGGGTGCTGGGTGCTCAGTGCTCGGGGTGCTGGGTGCTCAGTACACAGGGTGCTGTGTGCTCAGTGCTCAGGGTGCTTGGTGCTCAGTGCTCAGGGTGCTGGGTGCTCAGTGCTCGGGGTGCTGGGTGCTCAGTGCTCAGGGTGCTGGGTGCTCAGTGCTCAGGGCGCTGGGTGCTCAGTGCTCAGGGTGCTGGGTGCTCAGTGCTCAGGGTGCTTGGTGCTCAGTGCTCAGGGTGCTGGGTGCTCAGTGCTCGGGGTGCTGGGTGCTCAGTGCTCAGGGTGCTGGGTGCTCAGTGCTCAGGGTGCTGGGTGCTCAGTGCTCGGGGTGCTGGGTGCTCAGTGCTCAGTACTCAGGGTGCTGGGTGCTCAGTGCTCGGGGTGCTGGGTGCTCAGTGCTCAGTACTCAGGGTGCTGGGTGCTCAGTGCTCAGGGTGCTGGGTGCTCAGTGCTCAGGGTGCTGGGTGCTCAGTGCTCAGTGTGCTGGGTGCTCAGTGCTCAGGGTGCTGGGTACTCAGTGCTCAGTGTGCTGGGTGCTCAGTGCTCGGGGTGCTGGGTGCTCAGTACTCAGGGTGCTGGGTGCTCAGTACTCAGTATGCTGGGTGCTCAGTGCTCGGGGTGCTCAGTACTCAGGATGCTGTGTGTTCAGTGCTCAGGGTACTGGGTGCTCAGTACTCAGGGTGCTTGGTGCTTAGTACTCAGGGTGCTGGGTGCTCAGTACTCCGGGTGCTGGGTGCTCAGTGCTCGTGGTGCTCGGTGCTCAGTGCTCAGGGTGCTGGGTGCTCAGTACTCAGGGTGCTCATTGCTCAGGGTGCTTGGTGCTCAGTACTCAGGGTGCTCAGTGCTCAGTACTCAGGGTGCTCAGTGCTCAGTACTCAGGGTACTCAGTGCTCAGTACTCAGGGTGCTCAGGGCTCAGGGTGCTGGGTGCTCACTGCTCGGGGTGCTCGGTGCTCAGTGCTCAGTGTGCTGGGTGCTCAGTATTCAGGGTGCTGTGTGCTCAGTGCTCGGGGTGCTCGGTGCTCAGTGCTCAGGGTGCTGGGTGCTCAGTACTCAGGGTGCTCATTGCTCAGGGTACTGGGTGCTCAGTACTCAGGGTGCTGGGTGCTCAGTACTCAGGGTCCTGGGTGCTCAGTACTCAGGGTGCTCAGTGCTCAGTACTCAGGGTGCTCAGTGCTCAGTACTCAGGGTGCTCAGGGCTCAGAGTGCTGGGTGCTCACTGCTCGGGTTGCTGGGTGCTCAGTGCTCAGGGTGCTGTGTGCTCAGTGCTCAGGGTGCTCGGTGCTCAGTGCTCAGGGTGCTGGGTGCTCAGTATTCAGGGTGCTGGGTGCTCAGAACTCAGGGTGCTCAGTGCTCAGTACTCAGGGTGCTCAGTACTCAGGGCGCTCAGTGCTCAGGGTGGTGGGTGCTCAGTGCTCAGGGTGCTGGGTGCTCAGTCCTCAGGGTGCTGGGTGCTCAGTGCTCAGGGTGCTCGGTGCTCAGTGCTCAGGGTGCTGGGTGCTCAGTACTCAGGGTGCTGGGTGCTCAGTGCTTGGGGTGCTGGGTGCTCAGTACTCAGGGTGCTGGGTGCTCGGTGCTCAGTATGCTGGGTGCTCAGTACTCAGGGTGCTGGCTGCTCAGTACTCAGGGTTCTCGGTGCTCAGTACTCAGGGTGCTGGGTGCTCAGTGCTCAGGGTGCTGGGTGCTCATTACTCAGGGTGCTGGGTGCTCAGTACTCAGGGTGCTCAGTGCTTGGGGTGCTGGGTGCTCAGTACTCAGGGTGCTCAGTGCTTGGGGTGTTGGGTGCTCAGTACTCAGGGTGCTGGGTGCTCAGTGCTCAGGGTGCTGGGTGCTCAGTACTCAGGGTGCTGGGTGCTCAGTGCTCGGGGTGCAGGGTGCTCAGTGCTCGGGGTGCTGGGTGCTCTGTGCTCGGGGTGCTGGGTGCTCAGTGCTCGGGGTGCTGGGTGCTCAGTGCTCAGGGTTCTGGGTGCTCAGTGCTCGGGGCGCAGGGTGCTCAGTGTTCGGGGTGCTCGGAGCTCAGTACTCAGGGTGCTGGGTGCTCAGTGCTCGGGGTGCTCGTTGTTCAGTACTCAGGGTGCTGGGTGCTCAGTGCTCGGGGTGCTCGGTGCTCAGTACGTTGGGTGCTCACTACTCAGGGTGCTTGGTGCTCAGTGCTCAGGGTGCTGGGTGCTCAGTGCTCAGGGTGCTGGGTGCTCAGTGCTCAGGGTGCTGGGTGCTCAGTACTCAGGGTGCTGGGTGCGCAGTGCTCGGGGTACTGGGTGCTCAGTGCTCAGGGTGCTGGGTGCTCAGTGCTCAGGGTGCTAGGTGCTCAGTTCTCGGGGTGCTGGGTGCTCAGTACTCAGGGTGCTGGGTGCTCAGTACTCAGGGTGCTGGGTGATCAGTACTCGGGTGCTGGGTGCTCAATGCTCAGAGTGCTGGGTGCTCAGTGCTCGCGGTGCTGGGTGCTCAGTGCTCAGTACTCAGGGTGCTGGGTGCTCAGTGCTCGGGGTGCTGGGTGCTCAGTACTCAGTACTCAGGGTGCTGGGTGCTCAGTGCTCGGGGTGCTGGGTGCTCAGTTCTCAGGGTGCTGGGTGCTCAGTACTCAGGGTGCTCAGTGCTCAGTACTCAGGGTGCTCAGTGCTCAGTACTCAGGGTGCTCAGTGCTCAGATTGCTGGGTGCTCAGTGCTCGGGGTGCTGGGTGCTCAGTCCTCAGGGTGATGGGTGCTCAGTGCTCAGGGTGCTCGGTGCTCAGTGCTCAGGGTGCTGGGTGCTCAGTTCTCCGGGTGCTGTGTGCTCAGTGCTCGGGGTGCTGGGTGCTCAGTACTCAGGGTGCTGGTTGCTCAGTGCTCAGGGTGCTGGGTGCTCAGTGCTCAGGGTGCTCGGTGCTTAGTACTCAGGGTGCTGGGTGCTCAGTACTCAGGGTGCTGGGTGCTCAGTGCTCAGGGTGCTGGTTGCTCAGTGCTCAGGGTTCTTTGTGCTCAGTACTCAGGGTGCTCGGTGCTCAGTGCTCAGGGTGCTGGGTGCACAGTGCTCGGGGCGCTGGGTGCTCAGTACTCAGGGTGCTGGGTGCTCAGTGCTCAGGGTGCTGGTTCTCAGTGCTCGGGGTACTGGGTACTCAGTGCTCAGTACACAGGGTGCTGGGTGCTCAGTGCTCGGGGTGCTGGGTGCTCATTGCTCAGTCCTCAGGGTGCTGGGTGCTCAGTACTCAGGGTACTCGGTGCTCAGTACTCAGGGTGCTGGGTGATCAGTGCTCAGGGTGCTGGGTGCTCAGTACACAGTGTGCTGGGTGCTCAGTACTCAGGGTGCTGGGTGCTCAGTACTCAGGGTGCTGGGTGCTCAGTACTCAGGGTGCTGGGTGCTCAGTGCTCAGGGTGCTGGTTCCTCAGTGCTCGGGGTGCTGGGTGCTCAGTGCTCACTGTGCTGGGTGCTCAGTACTCAGGGTGCTGGGTGCTCAGTACTCGGGGTGCTGGGTGCTCAGTACTCAGGGAGCTGGGTGCTCAGTACTCAGGGTGCTGGGTGCTCAGTACTCGGGTGCTGGGTGCTCAGTGCTCAGGGTGCTGGGTGCTCAGTGCTCGGGGTGCTGGGTGCTCAGTGCTCAGTACTCAGGGTGGTGGGTGCTCAGTGCTCAGGGTGCTGGGTGCTCAGTGCTCAGTACTCAGGGTGCTGGGTGCTCAGTGCTCGGGGTGCTGGGTGCTCAGTGCTCAGGGTGCTCGGTGCTCAGGGTGCTGGGGCTCAGTGCTCGGGGTGCTCGGTGCTCAGTACTCAGTGTGCTGGGTGCTCAGTGCTCAGGGTTCTGGGTGCTCAGTGCTCAGGATGCTGGGTGCTCAGTACTCAGGGAGCTCGGTGCTCAGTACACAGGGTGCTCGGTGCTCAGTACTCAGGGTGCTGGGTGCTCAGTGCTCAGGGTGCTGGGTGCTCATTGCTCGGTGTGCTCGGTGCTCAGTACGCTGGGTGCTCAGTACTCAGGGTGCTGGGTGCTCAGTACTCAGGGTGATGGGTGCTCAGTACTTTGGGTGCTGGGTGCTTAGTACTCAGGGTGCTGGGTGCTCAGTGCTCGGAGTGCTGGGTGCTCAGTGCTCGGTGTGCTCGGTGCTCAGTGCTCAAGGTGCTTGGTGCTCAGTAATCAGGGTGCTGGGTGCTCAGTACTCGGGGTGCTGGGTGCTCAGTGCTCAGGGTGCTGGGTGCTCAGTGCTCAGGGTGCTGGGTGCTCAGTGCTCGGGGTGCTGGGTGCTCAGTGCTCAGTACTCAGGGTGCTGGGTGCTCAGTGCTCGGGTAGCTGGGTGCTCAGTGCTCAGTACTCAGGGTGCTGGGTGCTCAGTGCTCAGGGTGCTGGGTGCTCAGTGCTCAGTGTGCTGGGTGCTCAGTGCTCAGGGTGCTGGGTACTCAGTGCTCAGGGTGCTGGGTACTCACTGCTCGGGGTGCTGGGTGCTCAGTACTCAGGGTGCTGGTTGCTCAGTACTCAGGGTGCTCAGTGCTCAGTACTCAGGGTGCTCAGTGCTCAGTACTCAGGGTGCTCAGTGCTCAAGGTGCTGGGTGCTCAGTGCTCGGGGTGCTGGGTGCTCAGTGCTCGGGGTGCTGGGTGCTCAGTACTCAGGGTGCTGGGTGCTCATTACTCAGTATGCTGGGTGCTCAGTGCTCAGGGTGCTCAGTACTCAGGATGCTGTGTGTTCAGTGCTCAGGGTGCTGGGTGCTCAGTACTCCGGGTGCTGGGTGCTCAGTGCTCGTGGTGCTCGGTGCTCAGTGCTCAGGGTGCTGGGTGCTCAGTACTCAGGGTGCTCATTGCTCAGGGTGCTTGGTGCTCAGTACTCAGGGTACTCAGTGCTCAGTACTCAGGGTGCTCAGTGCTCAGTACTCAGGGTGCACAGTGCTCAGTACTCAGGGGGCTCAGGGCTCAGGGTGCTGGGTGCTCACTGCTCGGGGTGCTCGGTGCTCAGTGCTCAGTGTGCTGGGTGCTCAGTATTCTGGGTGCTGTGTGCTCAGTGCTCGGGGTGCTCGGTGCTCAGTGCTCAGGGTGCTGGGTGCTCAGTACTCAGGGTGCTCATTGCTCAGGGTACTGGGTGCTCAGTACTCAGGGTGCTGGGTGCTCAGTACTCAGGGTCCTGGGTGCTCAGTACTCAGGGTCCTGGGTGCTCAGTACTCAGGGTGCTCAGTGCTCAGTACTCAGGGTGCTCAGGGCTCAGAGTGCTGGGTGCTCACTGCTCGGGGTGCTAGGTGCTCAGTGCTCAGGGTGCTGTGTGCTCAGTGCTCAGGGTGCTCGGTGCTCAGTGCTCAGGGTGCTGGGTGCTCAGTATTCAGGGTGCTGGGTGCTCAGAACTCAGGGTGCTCAGTGCTCAGTACTCAGGGTGCTCAGTACTCAGGGCGCTCAGTGCTCAGGGTGGTGGGTGCTCAGTGCTCAGTGTGCTGGGTGCTCAGTACTCAGGGTGATGGGTGCTCAGTACTTAGGGTGCTGGGTGCTTAGTACTCAGGGTGCTGGGTGCTCAGTGCTCGGAGTGCTGGGTGCTCAGTGCTCGGTGTGCTCGGTGCTCAGTGCTCGGGGTGCATGGTGCTCAGTAATCAGGGTGCTGGGTGCTCAGTACTCGTTGTGCTGGGTGCTCAGTGCTCAGGGTGCTGTGTGCTCACTACTCAGGGTGCTCGGTGCTCAGTGCTCGGGGTGCTGGGTGCTCAGTACTCATGGTGCTCGGTGCTCAGTACTCAGGGTGCTCAGTGCTCAGTACTCAGGGTGCTCAGGCTCAGTGCTCGGGGTGCTGGGTCCGCAGTGCTCTGGGTGCTGGGTGCTCAGTGCTCGGGGTGCTGGGTGCTCAGTGCTCAGGGTGCTGGGTGCTCAGTGCTCAGAGTGCTGGGTGCTCAGTACTCAGGGTGCTCGGTGCTCAGTACTCAGGGTGCTGGGTGCTCAGTGCTCAGGGTGTTCAGTGCTCAGTACTCAGCGTGCTGGGTGCTCAGTGCTCATGGTGCTCGGTGCTCAGTACTCAGGGTGCACAGTGCTCAGTACTCAGCGTGCTGGGTACTCAGTGCTCAGGGTGCTGGGTGCTCACTACTCAGGGTGCTGGGTGCTTAGTACTCAGGGTGCTCGGTCCTCAGTGCTCAGGGTGCTGGGTGCTCAGTGCACAGGGTGCTCAGTGCTCAGTACTCAGGGTGCTCAGTGCACAGTGCTCTGGGTGCTGGGTGCTCAGTGCTCGGGGTGCTGGGGGCTCAGTGCTCAGGGTGCTGGGTGCTCAGTACTCAGGGTGCTCAGTGCTCAGGGTGCTGGGTGCTCAGTGCTCGGGGTGCTGGGTACTCAGTGCTCAGTACACAGGGTGCTGGGTGCTCAGTGCTCGGGGTGCTGGGTGCTCAGTGCTCAGTACTCAGGGTGCTGGGTGCTCAGTGCTCGGGGTGCTGGATGCTCAGTACTCAGGGTGCAGGGTGCTCAGTGCTCAGGGTGCTGGGTGCTCAGTACTCAGGGTGCTGGGTGCTCAGTGCTCAGGGTGCTGGGTGCTCAGTACTCAGGGTGCTGGGTCCTCAGTGCTCAGGGTGCTGGGTGCTCAGTGCTCGGGGTGCTCAGTACTCAGGGTGCTTGGTGCTTAGTACTCAGGGTGCTGGGAGCTCAGTACTCCGGTTGCTGGGTGCTCAGTGCTCGGGGTGCTCGGTGCTCAGTGCTCAGGGTGCTGGGTGCTCAGTACTCAGGGTGCTCATTGCTCAGGGTGCTGGGTGCTCAGTCCTCAGGGTGCTGGGTGCTCAGTACTCAGGTTGCTCATTGCTCAGTACTCAGGGTGCTCAGTGCTCAGTACTCAGGGTGCTCAGGGCTCAGGGTGCTGGGTGCTCACTGCTCTGGGTGCTGGGTGCTCAGTGCTCAGGGTGCTGGGTGCTCAGTGCTCAAGGTGGACGGTGCTCAGTGCTCAGGGTGCTGGGTGCTCAGTACTCAATGTGCTGGGTGCTCAGTACTCAGGGTGCTCAGTGCTCAGTACTCAGGGTGCTCAGTGCTCAGTACTCAGGGTGCTCAGTGCTCAGGGTGCTGGGTGCTCAGTGCTCGGGGTGCTGGGTGCTCAGTCCTCATTGTGCTGGGTGCTCAGTGCTGGGTGCTCAGTATTCAGGGTGCTCAGTGCTCGGGGTGCTGCGTGCTCAGTACTCAGGGTGCTGGGTGCTCAGTACTCAGGGTGCTGGGTGCTCAGTACGCGGGGTGCTGGGTGCTCAGTGCTCGGGGTGCTGGGTGCTCAGTGCTCAGGGTCCTCGGTGCTCAGTACTCAGGGTGCTCAGTACTCAGCGTGCTTTGTGCTCAGTGCTCAGGGTGCTGGGTGCTCAGTAATCAGGGTGATGGGTGCTCAGTACTCATGGTGCTGTGTGCTCAATACTCGGGGTGCTGGGTGCTCATTACTCAGGGTGCTGGGTGCTCAGTGCTCGGGGTGCTCGCTGCTCAGTACTCTTGGTGCTGGGTGCTCAGTACTCAGGGTGCTGGGTGCTCAGTGCTCGGGGTGCTCGGTGCTCAGTACTCAGGGTGCTGGGTGCTCAGTACTCAGGGTGCTCAGTACTCAGTACTCAGGGTTGTGGGTGCTTAGTGCTTGGGGTGCTGGGTGCTCAGTGCGCGGGTTGCTGGGTGCTCAGTGCTCAGGGTCCTGGGTGCTCAGTACTCAGGGTGCTCAGTACTCAGTACTCAGGGTGCTGGGTGCTCAGTGCTTGGGTTGCTGGGTGCTCAGTGCTAAGGGTGCTCGGTGGTCAGTACTCAGGGTGCTGGGTGCTCAGTACTCAGGGTGCTGGGTGCTCAGTACTCAGGGTGCTGGGTGCTCAGTACTCAGGGTGCTGGGTGCTCAGTACTCAGGGTGCTGGGTGCTCAGTGCTCGGGGTGCTGGGTGCTCAGTGCTCAGGGTCCTGGGTGCTCAGTACTTGGGGTGCTCGGTCCTCAGTGCTCAGGGTGCTGGGTGCTCAGTACTCAGTGTGCTGGGTGCTCAGTGCTCAGGGTGCTCAGTGCTCAGTACACAGGGTGCTTGGTGCTCAGTGCTCAGGGTGCTCAGTGCTCAGTACTCAGGGTACTCAGTGCTCAGTGCTCTGGGTGCTGGGTGCTCAGTGCTCAGGGTGCTGGGTGCTCAGTGCTCGGGGAGCTGGGTGCTCAGTACTCAGGGTGCTCAGTGCTCAGGGTGCTGGGTGCTCAGTGCTCGGGGTGCTGGGTACTCAATGCTCAGTACACAGGGAGCTGAGTGCTCAGTGCTCGGGGTGCTGGGTGCTCAGTGCTCAGTACTCAGGGTGCTGGGTGCTCAGTGCTCGGGGTGCTGGATGCTCAGTACTCAGGGTGCTGGGTGCTCAGTGCTCAGGGTGCTGGGTGCTCAGTACTCAGGGTGCTGGGTGCTCAGTGCTCAGGGTGCTGGGTGCTCAGTACTCAGGGTGCTGGGTCCTCAGTGCTCAGTGTGCTGGGTGCTCAGTGCTCGGGGTGCTCAGAACTCAGGGTGCTGTGTGTTCAGTGCTCAGGGTACTGGGTGCTCAGTACTCAGGGTGCTCGGTGCTTAGTACTCAGGGTGCTGAGTGCTCAGTGCTCGGGGTGCTCGGTGCTCAGTGCTCAGGGTGCTGGGTGCTCAGTACTCAGGGTGCTCATTGCTTAGGGTGCTGGGTGCTCAGTACTCAGGGTGCTGGGTGCTCAGTACTAAGGGTGCTCAGTGCTCAGTACTCAGGGTGCTCAGTGCTCAGTACTCAGGGTGCTCAGTGCTCAGGGTGCTGGGTGCACAGTGCTCGGGGTGCTGGGTGCTCAGTGCTCAGGGTGCTGTGTACTCAGTACTCAGGGTGCTCAGTACTAGGGTGCTGGGTGCTCAATGCTCAGGGTGCTGGGTGCTCAGTGCTCGGGGTGCTGGGTGCTCAGTACTCGGGGTGCTCGGTGCTCAGTACTCAGGTTGCTGGGTGCTCAGTACTCAGGGTGCTGGGTGCTCAGTACTCAAGGTGCTGGGTGCTAAGTACTCAGGGTGCTCGGTGCTCAGTACTCAGGGTGCTGGGTGCTCAGTACTCAGGGTGCTGGGTGCTCAGTGCTCAGGGTGCTGGGTGCTCAGTACTCATGGTGCTGTGTGCTCAGCACTCAGGGTGCTCAGTACTCAGGGTGCTGGGTGCTCAGTGCTCGGGGTGCTGGGTGCTCAGTGCTCAGGGTGATCGGTGCTCAGTACTCAGGATGCTGGGTGCTCAGTACTCAGGGTGCTGGGTGCTCAGTACTCAGGGTGCTGGGTGCTCAGTCCTCAGGGTGCTCAGTGCTCAGGGTGCTGGGTGCTCAGTGCTCGGGGTGCTCGGTGCTCAGAACTCAGGGTGCTGAGTGCGCAGTACTCAGGGTGCTGGGTGCTCAGTACTCAGGGTGCTGGGTGCTCAGTGCTCGGGGTGCTGGGTGCTCAGTACTCAGGTTGCTGGGTGCTCAGTGCTCGGGGTGCTCGGTGCTCAGTACTCAAGGTGCAGGGTGCTCAGTGCTCACGGTGCTGGGTGCTAAGTCCTCGGCGTGCTCCGTGCTCAGTGCTCAGGGTGCTGGGTGCTCAGTACTCAGGGTGCTTGGTGCTCAGTACTAAGGGTGCTCAGTGCTCAGTACTCAGGGTGCTCAGTGCTCAGTGCTCGGGGTGCTGGGTGCTCAGTACTCAGGGTGCTGGGTGCTCAGTACTCAGGGTGCTGGGTGCTCAGTGCTCAGTACTCAGCGTGCTGTGTGCTCAGTGCTCGGGGTGCTAGGTCCTCAGTGCTCAGGGAGCTGGGTGCTCAGTACTCAGGGTGCTGGGTGCTCAGTGCTCGGGGTGCTGTGTCCTCAGTGCTCAGGGTGCTCAGTGCTCAGTGCTCGGGGTGCTGGGTGCTCAGTGCTCGGGGTGCTGGGTGCTCAGTGCTCAGGGTGCTGGGTGCTCAGTACTCAGTGTGCTCAGTGCTCAGGGTGCTGGGTGCTCAGTACTCAGGGTGCTGGGTGCTCAGTACTCAGGGTGCTCAGTGCTCAGTACTCAGGGTGCTCAGTGCTCAGTACTCAGGGTGCTCGGTGCTCAGGGTGCTGGGTGCTCAGTGCTCGGGGTGCTAGGTGCTCAGTTCTCAGGGTGCTCGGTGCTCAGTGCTCAGGGTGCTGGGTGCTCAGTGCTCAGTACTCAGGGTGCTGGGTGCTCAGTGCTCGGGGTGCTGGGTGCACAGTACTCAGGGTACTCGGTGCTCAGTACTCAGGGTGCTGGGTGCTCAGTACTCAGGGTGCTGGGTGCTCAGTGCTCGGGGTGCTGGGTGCTCAGTACACAGGGTGCTGTGTGCTCAGTGCTCAGGGTGCTTGGTGCTCAGTGCTCAGGGTGCTGGGTGCTCAGTGCTCGGGGTGCTGGGTGCTCAGTGCTCAGGGTGCTGGGTGCTCAGTGCTCAGGGCGCTGGGTGCTCAGTGCTCAGGGTGCTGGGTGCTCAGTGCTCAGGGTGCTTGGTGCTCAGTGCTCAGGGTGCTGGGTGCTCAGTGCTCGGGGTGCTGGGTGCTCAGTGCTCAGGGTGCTGGGTGCTCAGTGCTCAGGGTGCTGGGTGCTCAGTGCTCGGGGTGCTGGGTGCTCAGTGCTCAGTACTCAGGGTGCTGGGTGCTCAGTGCTCGGGGTGCTGGGTGCTCAGTGCTCAGTACTCAGGGTGCTGGGTGCTCAGTGCTCAGGGTGCTGGGTGCTCAGTGCTCAGTG
This sequence comes from Microtus oregoni, assembly GCF_018167655.1. Taxonomy (NCBI): domain Eukaryota; kingdom Metazoa; phylum Chordata; class Mammalia; order Rodentia; family Cricetidae; genus Microtus; species Microtus oregoni. Next base: position 220,598 of record NW_024543322.1, read on the forward strand.
TGCTGGGTGCTCAGTGCTCAGGGTGCTGGGTACTCAGTGCTCAGGGTGCTGGGTACTCACTGCTCAGGGTGCTGGGTGCTCAGTACTCAGGGTGCTGGTTGCTCAGTACTCAGGGTGCTCAGTGCTCAGTACTCAGGGTGCTCAGTGCTCAGTACTCAGGGTGCTCAGTGCTCAGGGTGCTGGGTGCTCAGTGCTCGGGGTGCTGGGTGCTCAGTGCTCGGGGTGCTGGGTGCTCAGTACTCAGGGTGCTGGGTGCTCAGTACTCAGTATGCTGGGTGCTCAGTGCTCGGGGTGCTCAGTACTCAGGATGCTGTGTGTTCAGTGCTCAGGGTACTGGGTGCTCAGTACTCAGGGTGCTTGGTGCTTAGTACTCAGGGTGCTGGGTGCTCAGTACTCCGGGTGCTGGGTGCTCAGTGCTCGTGGTGCTCGGTGCTCAGTGCTCAGGGTGCTGGGTGCTCAGTACTCAGGGTGCTCATTGCTCAGGGTGCTTGGTGCTCAGTACTCAGGGTGCTCAGTGCTCAGTACTCAGGGTGCTCAGTGCTCAGTACTCAGGGTACTCAGTGCTCAGTACTCAGGGTGCTCAGGGCTCAGGGTGCTGGGTGCTCACTGCTCGGGGTGCTCGGTGCTCAGTGCTCAGTGTGCTGGGTGCTCAGTATTCAGGGTGCTGTGTGCTCAGTGCTCGGGGTGCTCGGTGCTCAGTGCTCAGGGTGCTGGGTGCTCAGTACTCAGGGTGCTCATTGCTCAGGGTACTGGGTGCTCAGTACTCAGGGTGCTGGGTGCTCAGTACTCAGGGTCCTGGGTGCTCAGTACTCAGGGTGCTCAGTGCTCAGTACTCAGGGTGCTCAGTGCTCAGTACTCAGGGTGCTCAGGGCTCAGAGTGCTGGGTGCTCACTGCTCGGGTTGCTGGGTGCTCAGTGCTCAGGGTGCTGTGTGCTCAGTGCTCAGGGTGCTCGGTGCTCAGTGCTCAGGGTGCTGGGTGCTCAGTATTCAGGGTGCTGGGTGCTCAGAACTCAGGGTGCTCAGTGCTCAGTACTCAGGGTGCTCAGTACTCAGGGCGCTCAGTGCTCAGGGTGGTGGGTGCTCAGTGCTCAGGGTGCTGGGTGCTCAGTCCTCAGGGTGCTGGGTGCTCAGTGCTCAGGGTGCTCGGTGCTCAGTGCTCAGGGTGCTGGGTGCTCAGTACTCAGGGTGCTGGGTGCTCAGTGCTTGGGGTGCTGGGTGCTCAGTACTCAGGGTGCTGGGTGCTCGGTGCTCAGTATGCTGGGTGCTCAGTACTCAGGGTGCTGGCTGCTCAGTACTCAGGGTTCTCGGTGCTCAGTACTCAGGGTGCTGGGTGCTCAGTGCTCGGGGTGCTGGGTGCTCATTACTCAGGGTGCTGGGTGCTCAGTACTCAGGGTGCTCAGTGCTTGGGGTGCTGGGTGCTCAGTACTCAGGGTGCTCAGTGCTTGGGGTGTTGGGTGCTCAGTACTCAGGGTGCTGGGTGCTCAGTGCTCAGGGTGCTGGGTGCTCAGTACTCAGGGTGCTGGGTGCTCAGTGCTCGGGGTGCAGGGTGCTCAGTGCTCGGGGTGCTGGGTGCTCTGTGCTCGGGGTGCTGGGTGCTCAGTGCTCGGGGTGCTGGGTGCTCAGTGCTCAGGGTTCTGGGTGCTCAGTGCTCGGGGCGCAGGGTGCTCAGTGTTCGGGGTGCTCGGAGCTCAGTACTCAGGGTGCTGGGTGCTCAGTGCTCGGGGTGCTCGGTGTTCAGTACTCAGGGTGCTGGGTGCTCAGTGCTCGGGGTGCTCGGTGCTCAGTACGTTGGGTGCTCACTACTCAGGGTGCTTGGTGCTCAGTGCTCAGGGTGCTGGGTGCTCAGTGCTCAGGGTGCTGGGTGCTCAGTGCTCAGGGTGCTGGGTGCTCAGTACTCAGGGTGCTGGGTGCGCAGTGCTCGGGGTACTGGGTGCTCAGTGCTCAGGGTGCTGGGTGCTCAGTGCTCAGGGTGCTAGGTGCTCAGTTCTCGAGGTGCTGGGTGCTCAGTACTCAGGGTGCTGGGTGCTCAGTACTCAGGGTGCTGGGTGATCAGTACTCGGGTGCTGGGTGCTCAATGCTCAGAGTGCTGGGTGCTCAGTGCTCGGGGTGCTGGGTGCTCAGTGCTCAGTACTCAGGGTGCTGGGTGCTCAGTGCTCGGGGTGCTGGGTGCTCAGTACTCAGTACTCAGGGTGCTGGGTGCTCAGTGCTCGGGGTGCTGGGTGCTCAGTTCTCAGGGTGCTGGGTGCTCAGTACTCAGGGTGCTCAGTGCTCAGTACTCAGGGTGCTCAGTGCTCAGTACTCAGGGTGCTCAGTGCTCAGATTGCTGGGTGCTCAGTGCTCGGGGTGCTGGGTGCTCAGTCCTCAGGGTGATGGGTGCTCAGTGCTCAGGGTGCTCGGTGCTCAGTGCTCAGGGTGCTGGGTGCTCAGTTCTCCGGGTGCTGTGTGCTCAGTGCTCGGGGTGCTGGGTGCTCAGTACTCAGGGTGCTGGTTGCTCAGTGCTCAGGGTGCTGGGTGCTCAGTGCTCAGGGTGCTCGGTGCTTAGTACTCAGGGTGCTGGGTGCTCAGTACTCAGGGTGCTGGGTGCTCAGTGCTCAGGGTGCTGGTTGCTCAGTGCTCAGGGTTCTTTGTGCTCAGTACTCAGGGTGCTCGGTGCTCAGTGCTCAGGGTGCTGGGTGCACAGTGCTCGGGGCGCTGGGTGCTCAGTACTCAGGGTGCTGGGTGCTCAGTGCTCAGGGTGCTGGTTCTCAGTGCTCGGGGTACTGGGTACTCAGTGCTCAGTACACAGGGTGCTGGGTGCTCAGTGCTCGGGGTGCTGGGTGCTCATTGCTCAGTCCTCAGGGTGCTGGGTGCTCAGTACTCAGGGTACTCGGTGCTCAGTACTCAGGGTGCTGGGTGATCAGTGCTCAGGGTGCTGGGTGCTCAGTACACAGTGTGCTGGGTGCTCAGTACTCAGGGTGCTGGGTGCTCAGTACTCAGGGTGCTGGGTGCTCAGTACTCAGGGTGCTGGGTGCTCAGTGCTCAGGGTGCTGGTTCCTCAGTGCTCGGAGTGCTGGGTGCTCAGTGCTCACTGTGCTGGGTGCTCAGTACTCAGGGTGCTGGGTGCTCAGTACTCGGGGTGCTGGGTGCTCAGTACTCAGGGAGCTGGGTGCTCAGTACTCAGGGTGCTGGGTGCTCAGTACTCGGGTGCTGGGTGCTCAGTGCTCAGGGTGCTGGGTGCTCAGTGCTCGGGGTGCTGGGTGCTCAGTGCTCAGTACTCAGGGTGGTGGGTGCTCAGTGCTCAGGGTGCTGGGTGCTCAGTGCTCAGTACTCAGGGTGCTGGGTGCTCAGTGCTCGGGGTGCTGGGTGCTCAGTGCTCAGGGTGCTCGGTGCTCAGGGTGCTGGGGCTCAGTGCTCGGGGTGCTCGGTGCTCAGTACTCAGTGTGCTGGGTGCTCAGTGCTCAGGGTTCTGGGTGCTCAGTGCTCAGGATGCTGGGTGCTCAGTACTCAGGGAGCTCGGTGCTCAGTACACAGGGTGCTCGGTGCTCAGTACTCAGGGTGCTGGGTGCTCAGTGCTCAGGGTGCTGGGTGCTCAGTGCTCGGTGTGCTCGGTGCTCAGTACGCTGGGTGCTCAGTACTCAGGGTGCTGGGTGCTCAGTACTCAGGGTGATGGGTGCTCAGTACTTTGGGTGCTGGGTGCTTAGTACTCAGGGTGCTGGGTGCTCAGTGCTCGGAGTGCTGGGTGCTCAGTGCTCGGTGTGCTCGGTGCTCAGTGCTCGAGGTGCTTGGTGCTCAGTAATCAGGGTGCTGGGTGCTCAGTACTCGGGGTGCTGGGTGCTCAGTGCTCAGGGTGCTGGGTGCTCAGTGCTCAGGGTGCTGGGTGCTCAGTGCTCGGGGTGCTGGGTGCTCAGTGCTCAGTACTCAGGGTGCTGGGTGCTCAGTGCTCGGGTAGCTGGGTGCTCAGTGCTCAGTACTCAGGGTGCTGGGTGCTCAGTGCTCAGGGTGCTGGGTGCTCAGTGCTCAGTGTGCTGGGTGCTCAGTGCTCAGGGTGCTGGGTACTCAGTGCTCAGGGTGCTGGGTACTCACTGCTCGGGGTGCTGGGTGCATAGTACTCAGGGTGCTGGTTGCTCAGTACTCAGGGTGCTCAGTGCTCAGTACTCAGGGTGCTCAGTGCTCAGTACTCAGGGTGCTCAGTGCTCAAGGTGCTGGGTGCTCAGTGCTCGGGGTGCTGGGTGCTCAGTGATCGGGGTGCTGGGTGCTCAGTACTCAGGGTGCTGGGTGCTCAGTACTCAGTATGCTGGGTGCTCAGTGCTCAGGGTGCTCAGTACTCAGGATGCTGTGTGTTCAGTGCTCAGGGTGCTGGGTGCTCAGTACTCCGGGTGCTGGGTGCTCAGTGCTCGTGGTGCTCGGTGCTCAGTGCTCAGGGTGCTGGGTGCTCAGTACTCAGGGTGCTCATTGCTCAGGGTGCTTGGTGCTCAGTACTCAGGGTGCTCAGTGCTCAGTACTCAGGGTGCTCAGTGCTCAGTACTCAGGGTACTCAGTGCTCAGTACTCAGGGTGCTCAGGGCTCAGGGTGCTGGGTGCTCACTGCTCGGGGTGCTCGGTGCTCAGTGCTCAGTGTGCTGGGTGCTCAGTATTCAGGGTGCTGTGTGCTCAGTGCTCGGGGTGCTCGGTGCTCAGTGCTCAGGGTGCTGGGTGCTCAGTACTCAGGGTGCTCATTGCTCAGGGTACTGGGTGCTCAGTACTCAGGGTGCTGGGTGCTCAGTACTCAGGGTCCTGGGTGCTCAGTACTCAGGGTGCTCAGTGCTCAGTACTCAGGGTGCTCAGTGCTCAGTACTCAGGGTGCTCAGGGCTCAGAGTGCTGGGTGCTCACTGCTCGGGTTGCTGGGTGCACAGTGCTCAGGGTGCTGTGTGCTCAGTGCTCAGGGTGCTCGGTGCTCAGTGCTCAGGGTGCTGGGTGCTCAGTATTCAGGGTGCTGGGTGCTCAGAACTCAGGGTGCTCAGTGCTCAGTACTCAGGGTGCTCAGTACTCAGGGCGCTCAGTGCTCAGGGTGGTGGGTGCTCAGTGCTCAGGGTGCTGGGTGCTCAGTCCTCAGGGTGCTGGGTGCTCAGTGCTCAGGGTGCTCGGTGCTCAGTGCTCAGGGTGCTGGGTGCTCAGTTCTCAGGGTGCTGGGTGCTCAGTGCTTGGGGTGCTGGGTGCTCAGTACTCAGGGTGCTGGGTGCTCGGTGCTCAGTATGCTGGGTGCTCAGTACTCAGGGTGCTGGCTGCTCAGTACTCAGGGTTCTCGGTGCTCAGTACTCAGGGTGCTGGGTGCTCAGTGCTCGGGGTGCTGGGTGCTCATTACTCAGGGTGCTGGGTGCTCAGTACTCAGGGTGCTCAGTGCTTGGGGTGCTGGGTGCTCAGTACTCAGGGTGCTCAGTGCTTGGGGTGTTGGGTGCTCAGTACTCAGGGTGCTGGGTGCTCAGTGCTCAGGGTGCTGGGTGCTCAGTACTCAGGGTGCTGGGTGCTCAGTGCTCGGGGTGCAGGGTGCTCAGTGCTCGGGGTGCTGGGTGCTCTGTGCTCGGGGTGCTGGGTGCTCAGTGCTCGGGGTGCTGGGTGCTCAGTGCTCAGGGTTCTGGGTGCTCAGTGCTCGGGGCGCAGGGTGCTCAGTGTTCGGGGTGCTCGGAGCTCAGTACTCAGGGTGCTGGGTGCTCAGTGCTCGGGTTGCTCGGTGTTCAGTACTCAGGGTGCTGGGTGCTCAGTGCTCGGGGTGCTCGGTGCTCAGTACGTTGGGTGCTCACTACTCAGGGTGCTTGGTGCTCAGTGCTCAGGGTGCTGGGTGCTCAGTGCTCAGGGTGCTGGGTGCTCAGTGCTCAGGGTGCTGGGTGCTCAGTACTCAGGGTGCTGGGTGCGCAGTGCTCGGGGTACCTTGTGCTCAGTGCTCAGGGTGCTGGGTGCTCAGTGCTCAGGGTGCTAGGTGCTCAGTTCTCGGGGTGCTGGGTGCTCAGTACTCAGGGTGCTGGGTGCTCAGTACTCAGGGTGCTGGGTGATCAGTACTCGGGTGCTGGGTGCTCAATGCTCAGAGTGCTGGGTGCTCAGTGCTCGGGGTGCTGGGTGCTCAGTGCTCAGTACTCAGGGTGCTGGGTGCTCAGTGCTCGGGGTGCTGGGTGCTCAGTACTCAGTACTCAGGGTGCTGGGTGCTCAGTGCTCGGGGTGCTGGGTGCTCAGTTCTCAGGGTGCTGGGTGCTCAGTACTCAGGGTGCTCAGTGCTCAGTACTCAGGGTGCTCAGTGCTCAGTACTCAGGGTGCTCAGTGCTCAGATTGCTGGGTGCTCAGTGCTCGGGGTGCTGGGTGCTCAGTCCTCAGGGTGATGGGTGCTCAGTGCTCAGGGTGCTCGGTGCTCAGTGCTCAGGGTGCTGGGTGCTCAGTTCTCCGGGTGCTGTGTGCTCAGTGCTCGGGGTGCTGGGTGCTCAGTACTCAGGGTGCTGGTTGCTCAGTGCTCAGGGTGCTGGGTGCTCAGTGCTCAGGGTGCTCGGTGCTTAGTACTCAGGGTGCTGGGTGCTCAGTACTCAGGGTGCTGGGTGCTCAGTGCTCAGGGTGCTGGTTGCTCAGTGCTCAGGGTTCTTTGTGCTCAGTACTCAGGGTGCTCGGTGCTCAGTGCTCAGGGTGCTGGGTGCACAGTGCTCGGGGCGCTGGGTGCTCAGTACTCAGGGTGCTGGGTGCTCAGTGCTCAGGGTGCTGGTTCTCAGTGCTCGGGGTACTGGGTACTCAGTGCTCAGTACACAGGGTGCTGGGTGCTCAGTGCTCGGGGTGCTGGGTGCTCATTGCTCAGTCCTCAGGGTGCTGGGTGCTCAGTACTCAGGGTACTCGGTGCTCAGTACTCAGGGTGCTGGGTGATCAGTGCTCAGGGTGCTGGGTGCTCAGTACACAGTGTGCTGGGTGCTCAGTACTCAGGGTGCTGGGTGCTCAGTACTCAGGGTGCTGGGTGCTCAGTACTCAGGGTGCTGGGTGCTCAGTGCTCAGGGTGCTGGTTCCTCAGTGCTCGGGGTGCTGGGTGCTCAGTGCTCACTGTGCTGGGTGCTCAGTACTCAGGGTGCTGGGTGCTCAGTACTCGGGGTGCTGGGTGCTCAGTACTCAGGGAGCTGGGTGCTCAGTACTCAGGGTGCTGGGTGCTCAGTACTCGGGTGCTGGGTGCTCAGTGCTCAGGGTGCTGGGTGCTCAGTGCTCGGGGTGCTGGGTGCTCAGTGCTCAGTACTCAGGGTGGTGGGTGCTCAGTGCTCAGGGTGCTGGGTGCTCAGTGCTCAGTACTCAGGGTGCTGGGTGCTCAGTGCTCGGGGTGCTGGGTGCTCAGTGCTCAGGGTGCTCGGTGCTCAGGGTGCTGGGGCTCAGTGCTCGGGGTGCTCGGTGCTCAGTACTCAGTGTGCTGGGTGCTCAGTGCTCAGGGTTCTGGGTGCTCAGTGCTCAGGATGCTGGGTGCTCAGTACTCAGGGAGCTCGGTGCTCAGTACACAGGGTGCTCGGTGCTCAGTACTCAGGGTGCTGGGTGCTCAGTGCTCAGGGTGCTGGGTGCTCAGTGCTCGGTGTGCTCGGTGCTCAGTACGCTGGGTGCTCAGTACTCAGGGTGCTGGGTGCTCAGTACTCAGGGTGATGGGTGCTCAGTACTTTGGGTGCTGGGTGCTTAGTACTCAGGGTGCTGGGTGCTCAGTGCTCGGAGTGCTGGGTGCTCAGTGCTCGGTGTGCTCGGTGCTCAGTGCTCGAGGTGCTTGGTGCTCAGTAATCAGCGTGCTGGGTGCTCAGTACTCGGGGTGCTGGGTGCTCAGTGCTCAGGGTGCTGGGTGCTCAGTGCTCAGGGTGCTGGGTGCTCAGTGCTCGGGGTGCTGGGTGCTCAGTGCTCAGTACTCAGGGTGCTGGGTGCTCAGTGCTCGGGTAGCTGGGTGCTCAGTGCTCAGTACTCAGGGTGCTGGGTGCTCAGTGCTCAGGGTGCTGGGTGCTCAGTGCTCAGTGTGCTGGGTGCTCAGTACTCAGGGTGCTGGGTACTCAGTGCTCAGGGTGCTGGGTACTCACTGCTCGGGGTGCTGGGTGCTCAGTACTCAGGGTGCTGGTTGCTCAGTACTCAGGGTGCTCAGTGCTCAGTACTCAGGGTGCTCAGTGCTCAGTACTCAGGGTGCTCAGTGCTCAAGGTGCTGGGTGCTCAGTGCTCGGGGTGCTGGGTGCTCAGTGCTCGGGGTGCTGGGTGCTCAGTACTCAGGGTGCTGGGTGCTCAGTACTCAGTATGCTGGGTGCTCAGTGCTCAGGGTGCTCAGTACTCAGGATGCTGTGTGTTCAGTGCTCAGGGTGCTGGGTGCTCAGTACTCCGGGTGCTGGGTGCTCAGTGCTCGTGGTGCTCGGTGCTCAGTGCTCAGGGTGCTGGGTGCTCAGTACTCAGGGTGCTCATTGCTCAGGGTGCTTGGTGCTCAGTACTCAGGGTACTCAGTGCTCAGTACTCAGGGTGCTCAGTGCTCAGTACTCAGGGTGCTCAGTGCTCAGTACTCAGGGGGCTCAGGGCTCAGGGTGCTGGGTGCTCACTGCTCGGGGTGCTCGGTGCTCAGTGCTCAGTGTGCTGGGTGCTCAGTATTCTGGGTGCTGTGTGCTCAGTGCTCGGGGTGCTCGGTGCTCAGTGCTCAGGGTGCTGGGTGCTCAGTACTCAGGGTGCTCATTGCTCAGGGTACTGGGTGCTCAGTACTCAGGGTGCTGGGTGCTCAGTACTCAGGGTCCTGGGTGCTCAGTACTCAGGGTCCTGGGTGCTCAGTACTCAGGGTGCTCAGTGCTCAGTACTCAGGGTGCTCAGGGCTCAGAGTGCTGGGTGCTCACTGCTCGGGGTGCTAGGTGCTCAGTGCTCAGGGTGCTGTGTGCTCAGTGCTCAGGGTGCTCGGTGCTCAGTGCTCAGGGTGCTGGGTGCTCAGTATTCAGGGTGCTGGGTGCTCAGAACTCAGGGTGCTCAGTGCTCAGTACTCAGGGTGCTCAGTACTCAGGGCGCTCAGTGCTCAGGGTGGTGGGTGCTCAGTGCTCAGTGTGCTGGGTGCTCAGTACTCAGGGTGATGGGTGCTCAGTACTTAGGGTGCTGGGTGCTTAGTACTCAGGGTGCTGGGTGCTCAGTGCTCGGAGTGCTGGGTGCTCAGTGCTCGGTGTGCTCGGTGCTCAGTGCTCGGGGTGCATGGTGCTCAGTAATCAGGGTGCTGGGTGCTCAGTACTCGTTGTGCTGGGTGCTCAGTGCTCAGGGTGCTGTGTGCTCACTACTCAGGGTGCTCGGTGCTCAGTGCTCGGGGTGCTGGGTGCTCAGTACTCATGGTGCTCGGTGCTCAGGACTCAGGGTGCTCAGTGCTCAGTACTCAGGGTGCTCAGGCTCAGTGCTCGGGGTGCTGGGTCCTCAGTGCTCTGGGTGCTGGGTGCTCAGTGCTCGGGGTGCTGGGTGCTCAGTGCTCAGGGTGCTGGGTGCTCAGTGCTCAGAGTGCTGGGTGCTCAGTACTCAGGGTGCTCGGTGCTCAGTACTCAGGGTGCTGGGTGCTCAGTGCTCAGGGTGTTCAGTGCTCAGTACTCAGCGTGCTGGGTGCTCAGTGCTCATGGTGCTCGGTGCTCAGTACTCAGGGTGCACAGTGCTCAGTACTCAGCGTGCTGGGTACTCAGTGCTCAGGGTGCTGGGTGCTCACTACTCAGGGTGCTGGGTGCTTAGTACTCAGGGTGCTCGGTCCTCAGTGCTCAGGGTGCTGGGTGCTCAGTGCTCAGGGTGCTCAGTGCTCAGTACTCAGGGTGCTCAGTGCACAGTGCTCTGGGTGCTGGGTGCTCAGTGCTCGGGGTGCTGGGGGCTCAGTGCTCAGGGTGCTGGGTGCTCAGTACTCAGGGTGCTCAGTGCTCAGGGTGCTGGGTGCTCAGTGCTCGGGGTGCTGGGTACTCAGTGCTCAGTACACAGGGTGCTGGGTGCTCAGTGCTCGGGGTGCTGGGTGCTCAGTGCTCAGTACTCAGGGTGCTGGGTGCTCAGTGCTCGGGGTGCTGGATGCTCAGTACTCAGGGTGCAGGGTGCTCAGTGCTCAGGGTGCTGGGTGCTCAGTCCTCAGGCTGCTGTGTGCTCAGTGCTCAGGGTGCTGGGTGCTCAGTACTCAGGGTGCTGGGTCCTCAGTGCTCAGGGTGCTGGGTGCTCAGTGCTCGGGGTGCTCAGTACTCAGGGTGCTTGGTGCTTAGTACTCAGGGTGCTGGGAGCTCAGTACTCCGGTTGCTGGGTGCTCAGTGCTCGGGGTGCTCGGTGCTCAGTGCTCAGGGTGCTGGGTGCTCAGTACTCAGGGTGCTCATTGCTCAGGGTGCTGGGTGCTCAGTCCTCAGGGTGCTGGGTGCTCAGTACTCAGGTTGCTCATTGCTCAGTACTCAGGGTGCTCAGTGCTCAGTACTCAGGGTGCTCAGGGCTCAGGGTGCTGGGTGCTCACTGCTCTGGGTGCTGGGTGCTCAGTGCTCAGGGTGCTGGGTGCTCAGTGCTCAAGGTGGACGGTGCTCAGTGCTCAGGGTGCTGGGTGCTCAGTACTCAATGTGCTGGGTGCTCAGTACTCAGGGTGCTCAGTGCTCAGTACTCAGGGTGCTCAGTGCTCAGTACTCAGGGTGCTCAGTGCTCAGGGTGCTGGGTGCTCAGTGCTCGGGGTGCTGGGTGCTCAGTCCTCATTGTGCTGGGTGCTCAGTGCTGGGTGCTCAGTATTCAGGGTGCTCAGTGCTCGGGGTGCTGCGTGCTCAGTACTCAGGGTGCTGGGTGCTCAGTACTCAGGGTGCTGGGTGCTCAGTACGCGGGGTGCTGGGTGCTCAGTGCTCGGGGTGCTGGGTGCTCAGTGCTCAGGGTGCTGGGTGCTCAGTACTCAGTGCTCCGGATGCTGGGTGCTCAGTGCTCAGGGTGCTGGGTGCTCAGTGCTCAGGGTGCTCAGTGCTCAGTGCTCACTACTCAGGGTGCTGGGTGCTCGGTACTCAGGGTGCTGGGTGCTCAGTGCTCGGGGTACCCGGTGCTCAGTGCTCAGGGTGCTCGGTGCTCAGTACTCAGGGTGCTGGGTGCTCATTGCTCAGGGTGCTGGGTGCTCAGTGCTCAGGGTGCTGGGTGCTCAGTGCTCGGGGTGCTGGGTGCTCAGTACTCAGGGTGCTGGGTGCTCAGTACTCAGGGTGCTGGGTGCTCAGTACTCGGGGTGCTGGGTGCTCAGTGCTCAGCGTGCTGGGTGCTCAGTACTCAGATTGCTTGGTGCTCAGTGCTTGGGGTGCTGGGTGCTCAGTACTCAGGGTGCTGGGTGCTGAGTGCTCAGGGTGCTGGGTGCTCAGTGCTCAGGGTGCTGGGTGCTCATTACTAAGTGCTCAGGATGCTGGGTGCTCAGTGCTCGGGCTGCTGGGTGCTCAGTGCTCAGGGTGCTGGGTGCTCAGTACTCAGGGTGCTGGGTTCTCAGTACTCAGGGTGCTGGGTGCACAGTGCTAGGGGTGCTGGGTGCTCAGTGCTCGGGGTCTGGGTGCTCAGTACTCAGGGTGCTGGGTGCTCAGTACTCAGGGTGCTGGGTGCTCAGTGCTCAGGGTGCTGGGTGCTCAGTGCTCTGGGTGCTGGGTGCTCAGTGCTCAGGGTGCTGGCTGCTCAGTGCTCAGGGTGCTGGGTGCTCAGTGATCGGGGTGATGGGTACTGAGTCCTCAGCGTGCTGGGTGCTCAGTGCTCAGGGTGCTGGGTGCTCAGTGCTCAGTGTGCTCGGTGCTCAGTGCTCGGGGTGCTCGGTGCTCAGTACTCAGGGTGCTGGGTGCTCAGTACACAGTGCTCGGGGTCCTGGGTGCTCCGTGCTCGGGTGCTGGTTGCTCAGTGCTCTGTGTGCTTAGTGCTCAGTACTCAGGGTGCTGGGTGCTCAGTACTCAGGGTGCTGGGGGCTCAGTACTCAGGGTGCTGGGTGCTCAGTACTCAGGGTGCTCGGTTCTCAGTACTCAGATTGCTGGGTGCTCATTCTCGGGGTGCTGGGTGCTCAGTGCTCGGGGTGCTGGGTGCTCAGCACTCAGGGTGCTGGGGGCTCAGTACTCAGGGTGCTGGGTGCTCAGTACTCAGGGTGCTCGGTTCTCAGTACTCAGGGTGCTGGGTGCTCATTCTCGGGGTGCTGGGTGCTCAGTGCTCAGGGTGCTGGGTGCTCAGTACTCAGGGTGCTGGGGGCTCAGTACTCAGGGTGCTGGGTGCTCAGTCCTCGGGGTGCTCCGTGCTCAGGGTGCTGGGTGCTCAGTGCTCAGGGTGCTGGGTGCTCAGCGCTCGGGGTGCTGGGTGCTGAGTGCTCAGGGTGCTGGGTGCTCAGTGCTCGGGTTGCTCGGTGCTCAGTGCTCAGGGTCCTGGGTGCTCAGTACTCTGGGCGCTGGGTGCTCAGTGCTCGGGATGCTCGGTGCTCTGTGCTCAGGATGCTCGGTGCTCAGTACTTTTGGTGCTGGGTGCTCAGTACTCAGGGTGCTGGGTGCTCAGTGCCAGGGTGCTGGGTGCTCAGTGCTCAGGGTGCTGGGTGCTCAGTACGCAGGGTGCTCAGTACTCAGTACTCAGGGTGCTGGGTGCTCATTGCTTGGGGTGCTGGGTGCTCAGTGCTCAGGGTGCTGGGTGCTCAGTGCTCAGGTTGCTGGGTGCTCAGTACTCGGGGTGCTCAGTGCGCAGTACTCAGGGTGCTGGGTGCTCAGTACTCAGGGTGCTGGGTGCTCAGTGCTAAGGTGCTGGGTGCTAAGTACTCAGGGTGCTGGGTGCTCAGTACTCAGGGTGCTGGGTGCTCAGTGTTCAGGGTGCTGGGTGCTCAGTGCTCAGGGTGCTGGGTGCTCAGCACTCAGGTTGCTCAGTACTCAGGGTGCTGGCTGCTCAGTGCACGGGGTGCTGGGTGCTCAGTACTCAGGGTGCTCAGTACTCAGGGTGCTGTGTGCTCAGTGCTCCGGTGCTGGGTGCTCAGTGCTCAGGGTGATCGTTGCTCAGTACTCAGGATGCTGGGTGCTTAGGACTCAGGGTGCTGGGTGCTCAGTACTCAGGGTGCTGGGTGCTCAGTCCTCAGGGTGCTCAGTGCTCAGGGCGCTGGGTGCTCAGTGCTCGGGGTGCTCGATGCTCAGTACTCAGGGTGCTGGGTGCTCAGTGCTCAGGGTGCTCGGTGCTCAATACTCAGGGTGCTGGGAGCTCAGTGCTCGGTATGCTTGGTGCTCAGTACGTTGGGTGCTCAGTACTCAGGGTGCTGGATGCTCAGTGCTCAGGGTGATCGGTGCTCAGTACTCAGGGTGCTCAGTACTCAGGGTGCTGGGTGCTCAGGGCTCGGGGTACTGGGAGCTCAGTACTCAGGGTGCTGGGTGCTCAGTGCTCAGTACTCAGTGTGCTGGGTGCTCAGTGCTCGGGGTGCTGGGTCCTCAGTGCTCAGGGTGCTGGGTGCTCAGTGCTCAGTACTCAGTGTGCTGGGTGCTCAGTGCTCGGGGTGCTGGGTCCTCAGTGCTCAGGGTGCTGGGTGCTCAGTACTCAGGGTGCTGGGTGCTCAGTGCTCGGGGTGCTGGGTCCTCAGTGCTCAGTGTGCTGGGTGCTCAGTGCTCGGGGTGCTGGGTCCTCAGTGCTCAGGGTGCTGGGTGCTCAGTACTCAGAGTGCTGGGTGCTCAGTACTCAGGGTGCTTGGTGCTCAGTACTCAGGGTGTTTGGTGCTCAGTGCTCAGGGTGCTCGGTGCTCAGTACTAATGGTGCTGGGTGCTCATTCTCGGGGTGCTGTGTGCTCAGTACTCAGGTTGCTCAGTACTCTGGGTGCTGGGTGCTCAGTGCTCAGGGTGCTGGGTGCTCAGTCCTCAGGGTGCTGGGTGCTCAGTGCTCAGGGTGCTGGGTGCTCAGTGCTCAGGGTGCTCAGTGCTCAGTACTCAGGGTGCTGGGTGCTCAGTACTCAGAGTGCTGGGTACTCAGTGCTCGGGGTGCCCGGTGCTCAGTGCTCGGGGTGCTGGGTGCTCAGTACTCAGGGTGCTGGGTGCTCAGTGCTCGGGGTGTTGGGTCCTCAGTGCTCAGGGTGCTTCGTGCTCAGTACTCAGTGTGCTGGGTCCTCAGTGCTCAGGGAGCTGGGTGCTCAGTACCCAGTGTGCTCAGTGCTCAGGGTGCGGGGTGCTCAGAACTCAGGGTGCTGGGTGCTCAGTACTCAGGGTGCTGGGTGCTCAGTACTCAGGGTGCTGGGTGCTCAGTACTCAAGGTGCTCGCTGCTCAGTACTCAGGGTGCTGGGTGCTCAGTGCTCAGGGTGCTGGGTGCTCAGTACTCAGGGTGCTGGGTGCTCAGTGTTCAGGGTGATCGGTGCTCAGTCCTCAGGGAGCTCAGTACTCAGGGTGCTGGGTGCTCAGTGCTCGGGTTGCTCAGTACTCAGGGTGCTGGGTGCTCAGTACTCAGGGTGCTGGGTGCTCAGTGCTCGGGGTGCTGGGTGCTCAGTACTCAGGGTGCTGGGTGCTCAGTGCACAGGGTGATGGGTGCTCAGTACTCAGGGTGATGGGTGCTCAGTACTCAGGGTGCTCAGTGCTCGGGGAGCTCGGTGCTCAGTACTCAGGGTGCTGGGTGCTCAGTACTCAGTGCTCGGGGTCCTGGGTGCTCAGCGCTCTGGGTGCTTAGTGCACAGTACTCAGGGTGCTGGGTGCTCAGTATTCAGGGTGCTCAGTGCTCTGGGTGCTGGGTGCTCAGTACTCAGGGTGCTGGGTGCTCAGTACTCAGGTTGCTGGGTGCTCATTCTCGGGGTGCTGGGTGCTCAGTGCTCGGGGTGCTGGGTGCTCAGTACTCGGGGTGCTGGGTGCTCAGTGCTCAGCGTGCTGGGTGCTCAGAACTCATGGTGCTCGGTTCTCAGTACTCAGGGTGCTGGGTGCCCATTCTCGGGGTGCTGGGTGCTCAGTGCTCGGGGTGCTGGGTGCTCAGTACTCAGGGTGCTGGGGGCTCAGTACTCAGGGTGCTGGGTGCTCAGTCCTCGGGGTGCTCCGTGCTCAGGGTGCTGGGTGCTCAGTGCTCAGGGTGCTGGGTGCTCAGTGCTCGGGTTGCTCGGTGCTCAGTGCTCAGGGTCCTGGGTGCTCAGTACTCTGGGTGCTGGGTGCTCAGTGCTCGGGGTGCTCGGTGCTCTGTGCTCAGGATGCTCGGTGCTCAGTACATTTGGTGCTGGGTGCTCAGTACTCAGGGTGCTGGGTGCTCAGTGCTCAGGGTGCTGGGTGCTCAGTGCTCAGGGTGCTGGGTGCTCAGTACGCAGGGTGCTCAGTACTCAGTACTCAGGGTGCTGGGTGCTCATTGCTTGGGGTGCTGGGTGCTCAGTACTCAGGGTGCTGGGTGCTCAGTGCTCAGGTTGCTGGGTGCTCAGTACTCGGGGTGCTCGGTGCTCAGTACTCAGGGTGCTGGGTGCTCAGTACTCAGGGTGCTGGGTGCTCAGTGCTCAGGTGCTGGGTGCTAAGTACTCAGGGTGCTGGGTGCTCAGTACTCAGGGTGCTGGGTGCTCAGTGCTCAGGGTGCTGGGTGCTCAGTGCTCAGGGTGCTGGGTGCTCAGCACTCAGGGTACTCAGTACTCAGGGTGCTGGGTGCTCAGTGCACGGGGTGCTGGGTGCTCAGTACTCAGGGTGCTCAGTACTCAGGGTGCTGGGTGCTCAGTGCTCCGGTGCTGGGTGCTCAGTGCTCAGGGTGATCGTTGCACAGTACTCAGGATGCTGGGTGCTCAGGACTCAGGGTGCTGGGTGCTCAGTACTCAGGGTGCTGGGTGCTCAGTCCTAAGGGTGCTCAGTGCTCAGGGCGCTGGGTGCTCAGTGCTCGGGGTGCTCGGTGCTCAGTACTCAGGGTGCTGGGTGCTCAGTGCTCAGGGTGCTCGGTGCTCAGTACTCAGGGTGCTGGGAGCTCAGTGCTCGGTATGCTCGGTGCTCAGTACGTTGGGTGCTCAGTACTCAGGGTGCTGGGTGCTCAGTGCTCAGGGTGATCGGTGCTCAGTACTCAGGGTGCTCAGTACTCAGGGTGCTGGGTGCTCAGGGCTCGGGGTGCTGGGAGCTCAGTACTCAGGGTGCTGGGTGCTCTGTGCTCGGGGTGCTGGGTGCTGAGTGCTCAGGGTGCTGGGTGCTCAGTACTCGGGGTGCTCGGTGCTCAGTACTCAGGGTGCTGGGTGCTCAGTACTCAGGCTGCTGGGTGCTCAGTACTCAAGGTGCTCGCTGCTCAGTACTCAGGGTGCTGGGTGCTCAGTGCTCAGGGTGCTGGGTGCTCAGTACTCAGGGTGCTGGGTGCTCAGTGCTCAGGGTGATCGGTGCTCAGTCCTCAGGGTGCTCAGTACTCAGGGTGCTGGGTACTCAGTGCTCGGGTTGCTCAGTACTCAGGGTGCTGGGTGCTCAGTACTCAGGGTGCTGGGTGCTCAGTGCTCGGGGTGCTGGGTGCTCAGTACTCAGGGTGCTGGGTGCTCAGTGCACAGGGTGCTGGGTGCTCAGTACTCAGTTTGATGGGTGCTCAGTACTCAGGGTGATCAGTGCTCGGGGAGCTCCGTGCTCAGAACTCAGGGTGCTGGGTGCTCAGTACTCAGTGCTCGGGGTCCTGGGTGCTCAGCGCTCTGGGTGCTTAGTGCACAGTACTCAGGGTGCTGGGTGCTCAGTATTCAGGTTGCTCAGTGCTCTGGGTGCTGGGTGCTCAGTACTCAGGGTGCTGGGTGCTCAGTACTCAGGTTGCTGGGTGCTCATTCTCGGGGTGCTGGGTGCTCAGTGCTCGGGGTGCTGGGTGCTCAGTACTCGGGGTGCTGGGTGCTCAGTGCTAAGCGTGCTGGGTGCTCAGTACTCAGGGTGCTCGGTTCTCAGTACTCAGGGTGCTGGGTGCCCATTCTCGGGGTGCTGGGTGCTCAGTGCTCGGGGTGCTGGGTGCTCAGTTTTCAGGGTCCTCGGTGCACAGTACTCAGGGTGCTCAGTACTCAGCATGCTTTGTGCTCAGTGCTCAGGGTGCTGGGTGCTCAGTACTCAGGGTGGTGGGTGCTCAGTACTCACGGTGCTGGGTGCTCAGTACTCGGGGTGCTGGGTGCTCATTACTCAGGGTGCTGGGTGCTCAGTGCTCGGGGTGCTTGCTGCTCAGTACTCTTGGTGCTGGGTGCTCAGTACTCAGGGTGCTGGGTGCTCAGTACTCAGGGTGCTCGGTTCTCAGTACTCAGGGTGCTGGGTGCCCATTCTCGGGGTACTGGGTGCTCAGTGCTTGGGATGCAGGGTGCTCAGTGCTCAGGGTCCTCGGTGCTCAGTACTCAGGGTGCTCAGTACTCAGCGTGTTTGTGCTCAGTGCTCAGGGTGCTGGGTGCTCAGTACTCAGGGTGGTGGGTGCTCAGTGCTCGGGGAGCTCGGTGCTCAGTACTCAGGGTGCTGGGTGCTCAGTACTCAGTGCTCGGCGTCCTCAGTGCTCCGTGCTCGGGGTGCTGGTTGCTCAGTGCTCTGGGTGCTTAGTGCTCAGTACTCAGGGAGCTGGGTGCTCATTACTCAGGGTGCTGTGTGCTCATTCTCTGGGTGCTGGGTGCTCAGTGTTCGGGGTGCTGCGTGCTCAGTACTCAGGGTGCTGGGGGCTCAGTACTCAGGGTGCTGGGTGCTCAGTACTCAGGGTGCTCGGTTCTCAGTACTCAGGGTGCTGGGTGCTCATTCTCGGGGTGCTGGGTGCTCAGTGCTCAGGGTGCTGGGTGCTCAGTACTCAGGGTGCTAGGGGCTCAGTACTCAGGGTGCTGGGGGCTCAGTGCTCAGGGTGCTGGATGCTCAGTGCTCGGGGTGCTGGGTGCTGAGTGCTCAGGGTGCTGGGTGCTCAGTGCTCGGGGTGCTCGGTGCTCAGTGCTCAGGGTCCTGGGTGCTCAGTACTCAGGGTGCTGGGTGCTTAGTACTCAGGGTGCACAGTGCTCAGTACACAGGGTGCTGGGTGCTCAGTACTCGGGGTGCTGGGTGCTCATTACTCAGGGTGCTGGGTGCTCAGTGCTCGGGGTGCTTGCTGCTCAGTACTCTTGGTGCTGGGTGCTCAGTACTCAGGGTGCTGGGTGCTCAGTGCTCGGGGTGCTCGGTGCTCTGTGCTCAGGATACTCGGTGCTCAGTACTTTTGGTGCTGGGTGCTCAGTACTCAGGGTGCTGGGTGCTCAGTGCTCAGGGTGCTGGGTGCTCAGTGCTCAGGGTGCTGGGTGCTCAGTACTCAGGGTGCTCAGTACTCAGTACTCAGGGTGCTGGGTGCTCAGTGCTCGGGGTGCTGGGTGCTCAGTGCTCAGGGTGCTGGGTGCTCAGTGCTCAGGTTGCTGGGTGCTCAGTACTCGGGGTGCTCGGTGCTCAGTAATCAGGGTGCTGGGTGCTCAGTACTCAGGGTGCTGGGTGCTCAGTGCTCAGGTGCTGGGTGCTAAGTACTCAGGGTGCTGGGTGCTCAGTACTCAGGGTGCTGGGTGCTCAGTGCTCAGGGTGCTGGGTGCTCAGTGCTCAGGGTGCTGGGTGCTCAGCACTCAGGGTGCTCAGTACTCAGGGTGCTGGGTGCTCAGTGCTTGGGGTGCTGGGTGCTCAGTACTCAGGGTGCTCAGTACTCAGGGTGCTGGGTGCTCAGTGCTCGGGTGCTGGGTGCTCAGTGCTCAGGGTGATCGGTGCTCAGTACTCAGGATGCTGGGTGCTCAGTACTCAGGGTGCTGGGTGCTCAGTACTCAGTGCTCGGGGTCCTGGGTGCTCAGCGCTCTGGGTGTTTAGTTCACAGTACTCAGGGTGCTGGGTGCTCAGTATTCAGGGTGCTCAGTGCTCGGGGTGCTGGGTGCTCAGTACTCAGGGTGCTGGGTGCTCAGTACTCAGGGTGCTGGGTGCTCATTCTCGGGGTTCTGGGTGCTCAGTGCTCGGGGTGCTGGGTGCTCAGTACTCGGGGTGCTGGGTGCTCAGTGCTCAGCGTGCTGGGTGCTCAGTACTCAGGGTGCACGGTTCTCAGTACTCAGGGTGCAGGGTGCCCATTCTCGGGGTGCTGCGTGCTCAGTGCTCGGGGTGCTGGGTGCTCAGTGCTCAGGGTCCTCGGTGCTCAGTACTCAGGGTGCTCAGTACTCAACGTGCTTTGTGCTCAGTGCTCAGGGTGCTGGGTGCTCAGTACTCAGGGTGGTGGGTGCTCAGTACTCACGGTGCTGGGTGCTCAGTACTCGGGGTGCTGGGTGCTCATTACTCAGGGTGCTGGGTGCTCAGTGCTCGGGGTGCTTGCTGCTCAGTACACTTGGTGCTGGGTGCTCAGTACTCAGGGTGCTGGGTGCTCAGGGTTCGGGGTGCTCGGTGCTCAGTGCTCAGGATGCTCGGTGCTCAGTACTTTTGGTGCTGGGTGCTCAGTACTCAGGGTGCTTGGTGCTCAGTGCTCGGGGTGCTCGGTGCTCAGTACTCAGGGTGCTGGGTGCTCAGTGCTCAGGGTGCTGGGTGCTCAGTACTCAGGGTGCTCTGTACTCAGTACTCAGGGTGCTGGGTGCTCAGTGCTTGGGGTGCTGGGTGCTCAGTGCTCAGGGTGCTGGGTGCTCAGTGCTCGGGGTGCTGGGTGCTCAGTACTCGGGGTGCTCGGTGCTCAGTGCTCGGGGTGCTGGGTGCTCAGTGCTCGGGGTGCTGGGTGCTCAGTGCTCAGGAGCTGGGTGCTAAGTACTCAGGGTGCTGGGTGCTCAGTGCTCAGGGTGCTGGGTGCTCAGTAATCAGGGTGCTGGGTGCTCAGCACTCTGGGTGCTCAGTACTCAGGGTGCTGGGTGCTCAGTGCTCGGGGTGCTGTGTGCTCAGGGCTCAGGGTGATCGTTGCTCTGTACTCAGGGTGCTGGGTGCTCAGTACTCAGGGTGCTGGGTGCTCAGTACTCAGGGTGCTGGGTGCTCAGTCCTCAGGGTGCTCAGTGCTCAGGGTGCTGGGTTCCCAGTGCTCGGGGTGCTCGGTGCTCAGTACTCAGGGTGCTGAGTGCTCAGTACTCAGGGTGCTGGGTGCTCAGTACTCAGGGTGTTGGATGCTCAGTGCTCGGTGTGTTGGGTGCTCAGTTCTCAGGGTGCTCAGTGCTCAGTACTCAGGGTGCTGGGTTCTCAGTACTCAGGGTGCTGGGTGCTCAGTGCTCGGGGTGCTGGGTGCTCAGTACTCAGGCTGCTGGGTGCTCAGTGCTCGGGGTGCTCGGTGCTCAGTACTCAAGGTGCTGGGTGCTCAGTGCTCACGGTGCTGGGTGCTCAGTCCTCGGGGTGCTCTGTGCTCAGTGCTCAGGTTGCTGGGTGCTCAGTACTCAGGGTGCTTGGTGCTCAGTACTAAGGGTGCTCTGTGCTCAGTACTCAGGGTGCTCAGTGCTCAATGCTCGGGGTGCTGGGTGCTCAGTACTCAGGGTGCTGGGTGCTCAGTACTCAGGGTGCTGGGTGCTCAGTGCTCAGTACTCAGCGTGCTCTGTGCTCAGTGCTCGGGGTGCTAGTTCCTCAGTGCTCAGTGTGCTGGGTGCTCAATTCTCAGGGTGCTGGGTGCTCAGTGCTCGGGGTGCTGGGTCCTCAGTGCTCAGGGTGCTCAGTGCTCAATGCTCGGGGTGCTGGGTGCTCAGTGCTCGGGGTGCTGGGTGCTCAGTGCTCAGGGTGCTGGTTGCTCAGTACTCAGTGTGCTCAGTGCTCAGGGTGCTAGGTGCTCAGAACTCAGGGTGCTGGGTGCTCAGTATTCAGGGTCGTGGGTGCTCAGTACTCAGGGTGCTTGGTGCTCAGTACTCAGGGTGCTGGGTGCTCAGTGCTCAGTGTGCTCGGTGCTCAGTACTCATGGTGTTGGGTGCTCATTCTCGGGGTGCTGGGTGCTCAGTACTCAGGTTGCTCAGTACTCTGGTTGCTCGGGGCTCAGTACTCATGGTGCTGGGTGCTCAGTACTCAGGGTGCTCGGTGCTCAGTTCTCAGGGTGCTCGGTGCTCAGTGTTCGGGGTGCTCGGTGCTCAGTACTCAGGGTGCTGTGTGCTCAGTGCTCAGGGTGCTGGGTGCTCAGTGCTCAGGGTGATGGGTGCTCAGTGCTCAGCGTGCTTGATGCTCAGTACTCAGGGTGCTGGGTGCTCAGTGCTCAGGGTGCTGGTTGCTCAATGCTCGGTGTGCTGGGTGCTCAGTACTCAGGGTGCTGGGTGCTCAGTACTCAGGGTGCTGGGTGCTCAGTACTCGGGGTGCTGGGTGCTCAGTGCTCAGCGTGCTGGGTGCTCAGTACTCAGGTTGCTCGGTGCTCAGTGCTTGGGGTGCTGGGTGCTCAGTACTCAGGGTGCTGGGTGTTCAGTGCTCAGGGTGCTGGGTGCTCAGTGCTCAGGGTGCTGGGTGCTCAGTACTCAGTGCTCAAGATGCTGGGTGCTCAGTGCTCAGGCTGCTGGGTGGTCAGTGCTCAGGGTGCTGGGTGCTCAGTGCTCAGTACTCAGGGTGCTCAGTACTCGGGGTTCCGGGTGCTCAGTGCTCGGGGTGCTGGGTGCTCAGTGCTGAGGGTGGTGCTGGGTGCTCAGTACTAAGGGTGCTGGGTGCTCAGTGCTCAGGATGCTGGGTTCTCAGTACTCAGGGTGCTGGGTGCACAGTGCTAGGGGTGCTGGGTGCTCAGTGCTCGGGGTCTGGGTGCTCAGTACTCAGGGTGCTGGGTGGTCAGTGCTCAGGGTGCTGGGTGCTCAGTGTTCGGGGAGCTCGGTGCTCAGTACTCAGGGTGCTGGATGCTCAGTACTCAGTGCTCGGGGTCCTGGGTGCTCCGTGCTCGGGGTGCTGGGTGCTCAGTGCTCTGGGTGCTTAGTGCTCAGTACTCAGGGTGCTGGGTGCTCAGTACTCAGGGTGCTCTGTGCTCATTCTCGGGGTGCTGGGTACTCAGTACTCAGGGTGCTGGTGGCTCAGTACTAAGGGTGCTGGGTGCTCAGTACTCAGGGTGCTCGGTTCTCCGTACTCAGGGTGCTGGGTGCTCATTCTCGGGGTGCTGGGTGCTCAGTGCTCAGGGTGCTGGGTGCTCAGTGCTCAGGGTGCTGGGTGCTCAGTGCTCAGGGTACTGGGTACTCAGTGATCGGGGTGCTGGGTGCTCAGTACTCAGGGTGCTCAGTGCTCGGGGAGCTCGGTGCTCAGTACTCAGGGTGCTGGGTGCTCAGTACTCAGTGCTCGGGGTCCTGGGTGATCCGTGCTCGGGGTGCTGGGTGCTCAGTGCTCTGGGTGCTTAGTGCTCAGTACTCAGGGTGCTGGGTGCTCATTACTCAGGGTGCTGGGTGCTCATTCTCGGGGTGCTGGGTGCTCAGTGCTCGGGGTGCTGGGTGCTCAGGGCTCAGGGTGCTGGGGGCTCAGTACTCAGGGTTCTGGGTGCTCAGTACTCAGGGTGCTCGGTTCTCAGTACTCAGGGTGCTGGGTGCTCATTCTCGGGGTGCTGGGTGCTCAGTTCTCGGGGTGCTGGGTGCTCAGTACTCAGGGTGCTGGGGCTCAGTACTCAGGGTGCTGGGTGCTCAGTACTCAGGGTGATCTGTTCTCAGTACTCAGGTTGCTGGGTGTTCATTGCTCGGGGTGCTGGGTGCTCAGTACTCGGGGTGCTCAGTGCTCAGTACTCAGGGTGCTGGGTGCTCAGTACTCAGGGTGCTGGGTGCTCAGTGCTCGGGTGCTCGGTGCTCAGTACTCGGGGTGCTGGGTGCTCAGTACTCGGGGTGCTGGGTGCACAGTGCTCAGGGTGCTGGGTGCTCAGTGCTCGGGGTGCTGGGTGCTCAGTGCTGAGGGTGGTGCTGGGTGCTCAGTACTAAGGGTGCTGGGTGCTCAGTGCTCAAGGTGATAGGTGCTCAGTACTCAGGGTGCTCGGTGCTCAGTACTCAGTGTGCTGGGTGCTCAGTGCTCAGGGTGCTGGGTACTCAGTACTCAGGGTGCTGGGTGAACAGTACTCAGGGTGCTGGGTGCTCAGTGCTCAGGGTGCTGGGTGCTCAGTACTCAGGGTGATGGGTGCGCAGTGCTCAGGGTGATCGGTGCTCAGTACTCAGGGTGCTCAGTACTCAGGGTGATGGGTGCTCAGTGCTCGGGGTGCTGGGTGCTCAGTACTCGGGGTGCTGGGTGCTCTGTACTCAGGGTGCTGGGTGCTCAGTGCTCGGGGTCCTGGGTGCTCAGTGCTCAGGGTGATCGGTGCTCAGTACTCAGGGTGCTGGGTGCTCAGTGCTCAGGGTGCTGGGTGCTCAGTCCTCAGGGTGCTCAGTGCTCAGGGTGCTGGGTGCTCAGTGCTCGGGGTGCTCGGTGCTCAGTACTCAGGGTGCTGGGTGCTCAGTACTCAGGGTGCTGGGTGCTCAGTACTCATGGTGCTGGGTGCTCAGTACTCAGGGGGCTGGGTGCTCAGTGCTCAGGGTGCTGGGTGCTCAGTGCTCAGGGTGCTGGGTGCTCAGTGCTCGGGGTGCTGGGTGCTCAGTGCTCGGGGTGCTGGGTGCTCAGTGCTCAGTGCTCAGGGTGCTGTGTGCTTAGTGCTCAGTGCTTAGGGTGCTGCGTGCTCAGTACTCAGGGTGCTGGGTGCTTAGTACTCAGGGTGCTGGGTGCTCAGTGCTCAGGGTGCTGGGTGCTCAGTACTCTGGGTGTTGGGTGCTCAGTACTCAGGGTGCTGGGTGCTCAGTGCTCGGGGTGCTGGGTGCTCAGTGCTCGGGGTGCTGTGTGCTCAGTGCTCAGGGTGCTGGGTGCTCAGTATTCAGGGTGCTGGGTGCTCAGTGCTCGGGGTGCTCGCTGCTCAGTACTCAAGGTGCTGGGTGCTCAGTGCTCAGGGTGCTGGGTGCTCAGTCCTAGGGGTGCTCCGTGCTCAGTGCTCAGGGTGATCAGTGCTCAGTACTCAGGGTGCTGGGTGCTCAGTGCTCAGGGTGCTGGGTGCTCAGTCCTCAGGTTGCTCAGTATAAAGGGTGCTGGGTGCTCAGTACTCAGGGTGCTGGGTGCTCAGTGCTCAGGGTGATCAGTGCTCATTACTCAGGGTGCTGGGTGCTCAGTGCTCAGGGTGCTGGGTGCTCAGTCCTCAGGGTGCTCAGTACTCAGGGTGCTGGGTGCTCAGTACTCAGGGTGCTGGGTGCTCATTGCTCAGGGTGATCAGTGCTCAGTACTCAGGGTGCTGGGTGCTTAGTGCTCAGGGTGCTGGGTGCTCAGTACTCAGGGTGCTGGGTGCTCAGTGCTGGGGGTGCTGTGTGCTCAGTGCTCAGGGTGATCAGTGCTCAGTACTCAGGGTGCTGGTTGCTCAGTGCTCAGGGTGCTGGGTGCTCAGTCCTCAGGGTGCTCAGTACTCAGGGTGCTCGGTGCTCAGTGCTCAGTACTCAGGGTGTTCTGTACTCAGGGTGCTGGGTGCTCAGTGCTCGGGGTGCTGGGTGCTCAGTACTCAGGGTGCTGGGTGCTCAGTACTCAGGGTGCTGGGTGCTCAGTACTCAGGGTGCTGGGTGCTCAGTGCTCGGGGTGCTGGGTGCTCAGTGCTCAGGGTGATCGGTGCTCAGTGCTCACGGTGCTGGGTGCTCAGTCCTCAGGGTGCTCAGTGCTCAAGGTGCTGGGTGCTCAGTGCTCGGGGTGCTCTGTGCTCAGTACTCAGGGTGCTGAGTGCTCAGTACTCAGGGTGCTGGGTGCTCAGTACTCAGGGTGCTGGGTGCTCAGTGCTCAGGGTGCTGGGTGCTCAGTGCTCAGGGTGCTGGGTGCTCAGTGCTCGGGGTGCTGGGTGCTCAGTACTCGGGGTGCTGGGTGCTCAGTGCTCAGTGCTCAGGGTGCTGGGTGCTCAGTGCTCAGTGCTCAGGGTGCTGGTTGCTCAGTACTCAGGGTGCTGGGTGCTCAGTACTCAGGGTGCTGGGTGCTCAGTGCTCAGGGTGCTGGGTGCTCAGTACTCAGGGTGCTGGGTGCTCAGTACTCAGGGTGCTGGGTGCTCAGTGCTCGGGGTGCTGGGTGCTCAGTGCTCGGGGTGCTGGGTGCTCAGTACTCAGGGTGCTGGGTGTTCAGTACTCAGGGTGCTGGGTGCTCTGTACTCAGGGTGCTGGGTGCTCAGTGCTCAGGGTGCTAAGTGCTCAGTACTCAGTGCTCAGGGTGCTGGGTGTTCAGTACTCAGGGTGCTGGGTGTTCAGTACTCGGTGTGCTCTGTGCTCAGTGCTCAGGGTGCTCAGTGCTCATTACTCAGTGCTCAGGGTGCTCAGTGCTCAGCGCTCAGAGTGCTGGGTGCTCAGTACTCAGGGTGCTGGGTGCTCAGTACTCAGGGTGCTGGGTGCTCATTCTCGGGGTGCTGGGTGCTCAGTGCTCGGGGTGCTGGGTGCTCAGTACTCGGGGTGCTGGGTGCTCAGTGCTCAGCGTGCTGGGTGCTCAGTACTCAGGGTGCACGGTTCTCAGTACTCAGGGTGCAGGGTGCCCATTCTCGGGGTGCTGGGTGCTCAGTGCTCGGGGTGCTGGGTGCTCAGTGCTCAGGGTCCTCGGTGCTCAGTACTCAGGGTGCTCAGTACTCAGAGTGCTTTGTGCTCAGTGCTCAGGGTGCTGGGTGCTCAGTACTCAGTGCTCAAGATGCTGGGTGCTCAGTGCTCAGGCTGCTGGGTGGTCAGTGCTCAGGGTGCTGGGTGCTCAGTGCTCAGTACTCAGGGTGCTCAGTACTCGGGGTTCCGGGTGCTCAGTGCTCGGGGTGCTGGGTGCTCAGTGCTGAGGGTGGTGCTGGGTGCTCAGTACTAAGGGTGCTGGGTGCTCAGTGCTCAGGATGCTGGGTTCTCAGTACTCAGGGTGCTGGGTGCACAGTGCTAGGGGTGCTGGGTGCTCAGTGCTCGGGGTCTGGGTGCTCAGTACTCAGGGTGCTGGGTGGTCAGTGCTCAGGGTGCTGGGTGCTCAGTGTTCGGGGAGCTCGGTGCTCAGTACTCAGGGTGCTGGATGCTCAGTACTCAGTGCTCGGGGTCCTGGGTGCTCCGTGCTCGGGGTGCTGGGTGCTCAGTGCTCTGGGTGCTTAGTGCTCAGTACTCAGGGTGCTGGGTGCTCAGTACTCAGGGTGCTGGGTGCTCATTCTCGGGGTGCTGGGTACTCAGTACTCAGGGTGCTGGTGGCTCAGTACTAAGGGTGCTGGGTGCTCAGTACTCAGGGTGCTCGGTTCTCCGTACTCAGGGTGCTGGGTGCTCATTCTCGGGGTGCTGGGTGCTCAGTGCTCAGGGTGCTGGGTGCTCGGTGCTGAGGGTGCTGGGTGCTCAGTGCTCAGGGTACTGGGTACTCAGTGATCGGGGTGCTGGGTGCTCAGTACTCAGGGTGCTCAGTGCTCGGGGAGCTCGGTGCTCAGTACTCAGGGTGCTGGGTGCTCAGTACTCAGTGCTCGGGGTCCTGGGTGATCCATGCTCGGGGTGCTGGGTGCTCAGTGCTCTGGGTGCTTAGTGCTCAGTACTCAGGGTGCTGGGTGCTCATTACTCAGGGTGCTGGGTGCTCATTCTCGGGGTGCTGGGTGCTCAGTGCTCGGGGTGCTGGGTGCTCAGGGCTCAGGGTGCTGGGGGCTCAGTACTCAGGGTTCTGGGTGCTCAGTACTCAGGGTGCTCGGTTCTCAGTACTCAGGGTGCTGGGTGCTCATTCTCGGGGTGCTGGGTGCTCAGTTCTCGGGGTGCTGGGTGCTCAGTACTCAGGGTGCTGGGGCTCAGTACTCAGGGTGCTGGGTGCTCAGTACTCAGGGTGATCTGTTCTCAGTACTCAGGTTGCTGGGTGCTCATTGCTCGGGGTGCTGGGTGCTCAGTACTCGGGGTGCTCAGTGCTCAGTACTCAGGGTGCTGGGTGCTCAGTACTCAGGGTGCTGGGTGCTCAGTGCTCGGGTGCTCGGTGCTCAGTACTCGGGGTGCTGGGTGCTCAGTACTCGGGGTGCTGGGTGCACAGTGCTCAGGGTGCTGGGTGCTCAGTGCTCGGGGTGCTGGGTGCTCAGTGCTGAGGGTGGTGCTGGGTGCTCAGTACTAAGGGTACTGGGTGCTCAGTGCTCAAGGTGATAGGTGCTCAGTACTCAGGGTGCTCGGTGCTCAGTACTCAGTGTGCTGGGTGCTCAGTGCTCAGGGTGCTGGGTACTCAGTACTCAGGGTGCTGGGTGAACAGTACTCAGGGTGCTGGGTGCTCAGTGCTCAGGGTGCTGGGTGCTCAGTACTCAGGGTGATGGGTGCGCAGTGCTCAGGGTGATCGGTGCTCAGTACTCAGGGTGCTCAGTACTCAGGGTGATGGGTGCTCAGTGCTCGGGGTGCTGGGTGCTCAGTACTCGGGGTGCTGGGTGCTCTGTACTCAGGGTGCTGGGTGCTCAGTGCTCGGGGTCCTGGGTGCTCAGTGCTCAGGGTGATCGGTGCTCAGTACTCAGGGTGCTGGGTGCTCAGTGCTCAGGGTGCTGGGTGCTCAGTCCTCAGGGTGCTCAGTGCTCAGGGTGCTGGGTGCTCAGTGCTCGGGGTGCTCGGTGCTCAGTACTCAGGGTGCTGAGTGCTCAGTACTCAGGGTGCTGGGTGCTCAGTACTCATGGTGCTGGGTGCTCAGTACTCAGGGGGCTGGGTGCTCAGTGCTCAGGGTGCTGGGTGCTCAGTGCTCAGGGTGCTGGGTGCTCAGTGCTCGGGGTGCTGGGTGCTCAGTGCTCGGGGTGCTGGGTGCTCAGTGCTCAGTGCTCAGGGTGTTGTGTGCTTAGTGCTCAGTGCTTAGGGTGCTGCGTGCTCAGTACTCAGGGTGCTGGGTGCTTAGTACTCAGGGTGCTGGGTGCTCAGTGCTCAGGGTGCTGGGTGCTCAGTACTCTGGGTGTTGGGTGCTCAGTACTCAGGGTGCTGGGTGCTCAGTGCTCGGGGTGCTGGGTGCTCAGTGCTCGGGGTGCTGTGTGCTCAGTGCTCAGGGTGCTGGGTGCTCAGTATTCAGGGTGCTGGGTGCTCAGTGCTCGGGGTGCTCGCTGCTCAGTACTCAAGGTGCTGGGTGCTCAGTGCTCAGGGTGCTGGGTGCTCAGTCCTAGGGGTGCTCCGTGCTCAGTGCTCAGGGTGATCAGTGCTCAGTACTCAGGGTGCTGGGTGCTCAGTGCTCAGGGTGCTGGGTGCTCAGTCCTCAGGTTGCTCAGTATAAAGGGTGCTGGGTGCTCAGTACTCAGGGTGCTGGGTGCTCAGTGCTCAGGGTGATCAGTGCTCATTACTCAGGGTGCTGGGTGCTCAGTGCTCAGGGTGCTGGGTGCTCAGTCCTCAGGGTGCTCAGTACTCAGGGTGCTGGGTGCTCAGTACTCAGGGTGCTGGGTGCTCATTGCTCAGGGTGATCAGTGCTCAGTACTCAGGGTGCTGTGTGCTTAGTGCTCAGGGTGCTGGGTGCTCAGTACTCAGGGTGCTGGGTGCTCAGTGCTGGGGGTGCTGTGTGCTCAGTGCTCAGGGTGATCAGTGCTCAGTACTCAGGGTGCTGGTTGCTCAGTGCTCAGGGTGCTGGGTGCTCAGTCCTCAGGGTGCTCAGTACTCAGGGTGCTCGGTGCTCAGTGCTCAGTACTCAGAGTGTTCTGTACTCAGGGTGCTGGGTGCTCAGTGCTCGGGGTGCTGGGTGCTCAGTACTCAGGGTGCTGGGTGCTCAGTACTCAGGGTGCTGGGTGCTCAGTACTCAGGGTGCTGGGTGCTCAGTGCTCGGGGTGCTGGGTGCTCAGTGCTCAGGGTGATCGGTGCTCAGTGCTCACGGTGCTGGGTGCTCAGTCCTCAGGGTGCTCAGTGCTCAAGGTGCTGGGTGCTCAGTGCTCGGGGTGCTCTGTGCTCAGTACTCAGGGTGCTGAGTGCTCAGTACTCAGGGTGCTGGGTGCTCAGTACTCAGGGTGCTGGGTGCTCAGTGCTCAGGGTGCTGGGTGCTCAGTGCTCAGGGTGCTGGGTGCTCAGTGCTCGGGGTGCTGGGTGCTCAGTACTCGGGGTGCTGGGTGCTCAGTGCTCAGTGCTCAGGGTTTTGGGTGCTCAGTGCTCAGTGCTCAGGGTGCTGGTTGCTCAGTACTCAGGGTGCTGGGTGCTCAGTACTCAGGGTGCTGGGTGCTCAGTGCTCAGGGTGCTGGGTGCTCAGTACTCAGGGTGCTGGGTGCTCAGTACTCAGGGTGCTGGGTGCTCAGTGCTCGGGGTGCTGGGTGCTCAGTGCTCGGGGTGCTGGGTGCTCAGTACTCAGGGTGCTGGGTGTTCAGTACTCAGGGTGCTGGGTGCTCTGTACTCAGGGTGCTGGGTGCTCAGTGCTCAGGGTGCTAAGTGCTCAGTACTCAGTGCTCAGGGTGCTGGGTGTTCAGTACTCAGGGTGCTGGGTGTTCAGTACTCGGTGTGCTGGGTGCTCAGTGCTCAGGGTGCTCAGTGCTCATTACTCAGTGCTCAGGGTGCTCAGTGCTCAGCGCTCAGAGTGCTGGGTGCTCAGTACTCAGGGTGCTGGGTGCTCAGTACTCAGGGTGCCGGGTGCTCATTCTCGGGGTGCTGGGTGCTCAGTGCTCGGGGTGCTGGGTGCTCAGTGCTCGGGGTGCTGGGTGCTCAGTGCTCAGGGTCCTCGGTGCTCAGTACTCAGGGTGCTCAGTACTCAGAGTGCTTTGTGCTCAGTGCTCAGGGTGCTGGGTGCTCAGTACTCAGGGTGGTGGGTGCTCAGTACTCACGGTGCTGGGTGCTCAGTACTCGGGGTGCTGGGTGCTCATTACTCAGGGTGCTGGGTGCTCAGTGCTCGGGGTGCTTGCTGCTCAGTACTCTTGGTGCTGGGTGCTCAGTACTCAGGGTGCTGGGTGCTCAGGGTTCGGGGTGCTCGGTGCTCAGTGCTCAGGATGCTCGGTGCTCAGGACTTTTGGTGCTGGGTGCTCAGTACTCAGGATGCTGGGTGCTCAGTGCTCGGGGTGCTCGGTGCTCAGTACTCAGGGTGCTGGGTGCTCAGTGCTCAGGGTGCTGGGTGCTCAGTACTCAGGGTGCTCAGTACTCAGTACTCAGGGTGCTGGGTGCTCAGTGCTTGGGGTGCTGGGTGCTCAGTGCTCAGGGTGCTGGGTGCTCAGTGCTCGGGGTGCTGGGTGCTCAGTACTCGGGGTGCTCGGTGCTCAGTGCTCGGGGTGCTGGGTGCTCAGTGCTCCGGGTGCTGGGTGCTCAGTGCTCAGGTGCTGGGTGCTAAGTACTCAGGGTGCTGGGTGCTCAGTGCTCAGGGTGCTGGGTGCTCAGTAAACAGGGTGCTGGGTGCTCAGCACTCAGGGTGCTCAGTACTCAGGGTGCTGGGTGCTCAGTGCTCGGGGTGCTGGGTGCTCAGGGCTCAGGGTGATCGTTGCTCTGTACTCAGGGTGCTGGGTGCTCAGTACTCAGGGTGCTCGGTTCTCCGTACTCAGGGTGCTGGGTGCTCATTCTCGGGGTGCTGGGTGCTCAGTGCTCAGGGTGCTTGGTGCTCAGTACTCAGGGTGCTGGGGGCCCCGTACTCAGGGTGCTGGGTGCTCAGTCCTCGGGGTGCTCCGTGCTCAGGGTGCTGGGTGCTCAGTGCTCAGGGTGCTGGGTGCTCAGTGCTCGGGGTGCTGGGTGCTGAGTGCTCAGGGTGCTGGGTGCTCAGTGCTCGGGGTGCTCGGTGCTCAGTGCTCAGTGTCCTGGGTGCTCAGTACTCAGGGTGCTGGGTGCTTAGTACTCAGGGTGCTCAGTGCTCAGTACACAGCGTGCTGGGTGCAAAGTGCTTGCCTTGCTGGGTGCTCAGTGCTCAGTACTCAGGGTGCTGGGTGCTCAGTGCTCGGGGTGCTGGGTGCTCAGTACTCAGCGTGCTGGGTGCTCAGTACTCAGGGTGCTGGGTGCTCAGTGCTCAGGGTGCTGGGTGCTCAGTGCTCAGGGTACTGGGTACTCAGTGATCGGGGTGCTGGGTGCTCAGTACTCAGGGTGCTCAGTGCTCGGGGAGCTCGGTGCTCAGTACTCAGGGTGCTGGGTGCTCAGTACTCAGTGCTCGGGGTCCTGGGTGATCCGTGCTCGGGGTGCTGGGTGCTCAGTGCTCTGGGTGCTTAGTGCTCAGTACTCAGGGTGCTGGGTGCTCATTACTCAGGGTGCTGGGTGCTCATTCTCGGGGTGCTGGGTGCTCAGTGCTCGGGGTGCTGGGTGCTCAGGGCTCAGGGTGCTGGGGGCTCAGTACTCAGGGTTCTGGGTGCTCAGTACTCAGGGTGCTCGGTTCTCAGTACTCAGGGTGCTGGGTGCTCATTCTCGGGGTGCTGGGTGCTCAGTTCTCGGGGTGCTGGGTGCTCAGTACTCAGGGTGCTGGGGCTCAGTACTCAGGGTGCTGGGTGCTCAGTACTCAGGATGATCTGTTCTCAGTACTCAGGTTGCTGGGTGCTCATTGCTCGGGGTGCTGGGTGCTCAGTACTCGGGGTGCTCAGTGCTCAGTACTCAGGGTGCTGGGTGCTCAGTACTCAGGGTGCTGGGTGCTCAGTGCTCGGGTGCTCGGTGCTCAGTACTCGGGGTGCTGGGTGCTCAGTACTCGGGGTGCTGGGTGCACAGTGCTCAGGGTGCTGGGTGCTCAGTGCTCGGGGTGCTGGGTGCTCAGTGCTGAGGGTGGTGCTGGGTGCTCAGTACTAAGGGTGCTGGGTGCTCAGTGCTCAGGGTGATAGGTGCTCAGTACTCAGGGTGCTCGGTGCTCAGTACTCAGGGTGCTGGGTGCTCAGTGCTCAGGGTGCTGGGTACTCAGAACTCAGGGTGCTGGGTGAACAGTACTCAGGGTGCTGGGTGCTCAGTGCTCAGGGTGCTGGGTGCTCAGTGCTCAGGGTGCTGGGTGCTCAGTACTCAGGGTGATGGGTGCGCAGTGCTCAGGGTGATCGGTGCTCAGTACTCAGGGTGCTCAGTACTCAGGGTGATGGGTGCTCAGTGCTCGGGGTGCTGGGTGCTCAGTACTCGGGGTGCTGGGTGCTCTGTACTCAGGGTGCTGGGTGCTCAGTGCTCGGGGTCCTGGGTGCTCAGTGCTCAGGGTGATCGGTGCTCAGTACTCAGGGTGCTGGGTGCTCAGTGCTCAGGGTGCTGGGTGCTCAGTCCTCAGGGTGCTCAGTGCTCAGGGTGCTGGGTGCTCAGTGCTCGGGGTGCTCGGTGCTCAGTACTCAGGGTGCTGAGTGCTCAGTACTCAGGGTGCTGGGTGCTCAGTACTCATGGTGCTGGGTGCTCAGTACTCAGGGGGCTGGGTGCTCAGTGCTCAGGTTGCTGGGTGCTCAGTGCTCAGGGTGCTGGGTGCTCAGTGCTCGGGGTGCTGGGTGCTCAGTGCTCGGGGTGCTGGGTGCTCAGTGCTCAGTGCTCAGGGTGTTGTGTGCTTAGTGCTCAGTGCTCAGGGTGCTGCGTGCTCAGTACTCAGGGTGCTGGGTGCTTAGTACTCAGGGTGCTGGGTGCTCAGTGCTCAGGGTGCTGGGTGCTCAGTACTCTGGGTGTTGGGCGCTCAGTACTCAGGGTGCTGGGTGCTCAGTGCTCGGGGTGCTGGGTGCTCAGTGCTCGGGGTGCTGTGTGCTCAGTGCTCAGGGTGCTGGGTGCTCAGTATTCAGGGTGCTGGGTGCTCAGTGCTCGGGGTGCTCGCTGCTCAGTACTCAAGGTGCTGGGTGCTCAGTGCTCAGGGTGCTGGGTGCTCATTCCTAGGGGTGCTGGGTACTCATTACTCAGGGTGCTGGGTGCTCAGTGCTCGGGGTGCTTGCTGCTCAGTACTCTTGGTGCTGGGTGCTCAGTACTCAGGGTGCTGGGTGCTCAGGGTTCGGGGTGCTCGGTGCTCAGTGCTCAGGATGCTCGGTGCTCAGTACTTTTGGTGCTGGGTGCTCAGTACTCAGGGTGCTGGGTGCTCAGTGCTCGGGGTGCTCGGTGCTCAGTACTCAGGGTGCTGGGTGCTCAGTGCTCAGGGTGCTGGGTGCTCAGTACTCAGGGTGCTCAGTACTCAGTACTCAGGGTGCTGGGTGCTCAGTGCTTGGGGTGCTGGGTGCTCAGTGCTCAGGGTGCTGGGTGCTCAGTGCTCGGGGTGCTGGGTGCTCAGTCCTCGGGGTGCTCCGTGCTCAGGGTGCTGGGTGCTCAGTGCTCAGGGTGCTGGGTGCTCAGTGCTCGGGGTGCTGGGTGCTGAGTGCTCAGGGTGCTGGGTGCTCAGTGCTCGGGGTGCTCGGTGCTCAGTGCTCAGTGTCCTGGGTGCTCAGTACTCAGGGTGCTGGGTGCTTAGTACTCAGGGTGCTCAGTGCTCAGTACACAGCGTGCTGGGTGCTCAGTGCTTGCCTTGCTGGGTGCTCAGTGCTCAGTACTCAGGGTGCTGGGTGTTCAGTGCTCGGGGTGCTGGGTGCTCAGTACTCAGCGTGCTGGGTGCTCAGTACTCAGGGTGCTGGGTGCTCAGTGCTCAGGGTGCTGGGTGCTCAGTGCTCAGGGTACTGGGTACTCAGTGATCGGGGTGCTGGGTGCTCAGTACTCAGGGTGCTCAGTGCTCGGGGAGCTCGGTGCTCAGTACTCAGGGTGCTGGGTGCTCAGTACTCAGTGCTCGGGGTCCTGGGTGATCCGTGCTCGGGGTGCTGGGTGCTCAGTGCTCTGGGTGCTTAGTGCTCAGTACTCAGGGTGCTGGGTGCTCATTACTCAGGGTGCTGGGTGCTCATTCTCGGGGTGCTGGGTGCTCAGTGCTCGGGGTGCTGGGTGCTCAGGGCTCAGGGTGCTGGGGGCTCAGTACTCAGGGTTCTGGGTGCTCAGTACTCAGGGTGCTCGGTTCTCAGTACTCAGGGTGCTGGGTGCTCATTCTCGGGGTGCTGGGTGCTCAGTTCTCGGGGTGCTGGGTGCTCAGTACTCAGGGTGCTGGGGCTCAGTACTCAGGGTGCTGGGTGCTCAGTACTCAGGGTGATCTGTTCTCAGTACTCAGGTTGCTGGGTGCTCATTGCTCAGGGTGCTGGGTGCTCAGTACTCGGGGTGCTCAGTGCTCAGTACTCAGGGTGCTGGGTGCTCAGTACTCAGGGTGCTGGGTGCTCAGTGCTCGGGTGCTCGGTGCTCAGTACTCGGGGTGCTGGGTGCTCAGTACTCGGGGTGCTGGGTGCACAGTGCTCAGGGTGCTGGGTGCTCAGTGCTCGGGGTGCTGGGTGCTCAGTGCTGAGGGTGGTGCTGGGTGCTCAGTACTAAGGGTGCTGGGTGCTCAGTGCTCAGGGTGATAGGTGCTCAGTACTCAGGGTGCTCGGTGCTCAGTACTCAGGGTGCTGGGTGCTCAGTGCTCAGGGTGCTGGGTACTCAGAACTCAGGGTGCTGGGTGAACAGTACTCAGGGTGCTGGGTGCTCAGTGCTCAGGGTGCTGGGTGCTCAGTGCTCAGGGTGCTGGGTGCTCAGTACTCAGGGTGATGGGTGCGCAGTGCTCAGGGTGATCGGTGCTCAGTACTCAGGGTGCTCAGTACTCAGGGTGATGGGTGCTCAGTGCTCGGGGTGCTGGGTGCTCAGTACTCGGGGTGCTGGGTGCTCTGTACTCAGGGTGCTGGGTGCTCAGTGCTCGGGGTCCTGGGTGCTCAGTGCTCAGGGTGATCGGTGCTCAGTACTCAGGGTGCTGGGTGCTCAGTGCTCAGGGTGCTGGGTGCTCAGTCCTCAGGGTGCTCAGTGCTCAGGGTGCTGGGTGCTCAGTGCTCGGGATGCTCGGTGCTCAGTACTCAGGGTGCTGAGTGCTCAGTACTCAGGGTGCTGGGTGGTCAGTACTCATGGTGCTGGGTGCTCAGTACTCAGGGGGCTGGGTGCTCAGTGCTCAGGTTGCTGGGTGCTCAGTGCTCAGGGTGCTGGGTGCTCAGTGCTCGGGGTGCTGGGTGCTCAGTGCTCAGTGCTCAGGGTGATGTGTGCTTAGTGCTCAGTGCTCAGGGTGCTGCGTGCTCAGTACTCAGGGTGCTGGGTGCTTAGTACTCAGGGTGCTGGGTGCTCAGTGCTCAGGGTGCTGGGTGCTCAGTACTCTGGGTGTTGGGTGCTCAGTACTCAGGGTGCTGGGTGCTCAGTGCTCGGGGTGCTGGGTGCTCAGTGCTCGGGGTGCTGTGTGCTCAGTGCTCAGGGTGCTGGGTGCTCAGTATTCAGGGTGCTGGGTGCTCAGTGCTCGGGGTGCTCGCTGCTCAGTACTCAAGGTGCTGGGTGCTCAGTGCTCAGGGTGCTGGGTGCTCATTCCTAGGGGTGCTGGGTGCTCATTACTCAGGGTGCTGGGTGCTCAGTGCTCGGGGTGCTTGCTGCTCAGTACTCTTGGTGCTGGGTGCTCAGTACTCAGGGTGCTGGGTGCTCAGGGTTCGGGGTGCTCGGTGCTCAGTGCTCAGGATGCTCGGTGCTCAGTACTTTTGGTGCTGGGTGCTCAGTACTCAGGGTGCTGGGTGCTCAGTGCTCGGGGTGCTCGGTGCTCAGTACTCAGGGTGCTGGGTGCTCAGTGCTCAGGGTGCTGGGTGCTCAGTACTCAGGGTGCTCAGTACTCAGTACTCAGGGTGCTGGGTGCTCAGTGCTTGGGGTGCTGGGTGCACAGTGCTCAGGGTGCTGGGTGCTCAGTGCTCGGGGTGCTGGGTGCTCAGTACTCGGGGTGCTCGGTGCTCAGTGCTCGGGGTGCTGGGTGCTCAGTGCTCGGGGTGCTGGGTGCTCAGTGCTCAGGTGCTTGGTGCTAAGTACTCAGTGTGCTGGGTGCTCAGTGCTCAGGGTGCTGGGTGCTCAGTAATCAGGGTGCTGGGTGCTCAGCACTCAGGGTGCTCAGTACTCAGGGTGCTGGGTGCTCAGTGCTCGGGGTGCTGGGTGCTCAGGGCTCAGGGTGATCGTTGCTCTGTACTCAGGGTGCTGGGTGCTCAGTACTCAGGGTGCTGGGTGCTCAGTACTCAGGGTGCTGGGTGCTCAGTCCTCAGGGTGCTCAGTGCTCAGGGTGCTGGGTTCCCAGTGCTCGGGGTGCTCGGAGCTCAGTACTCAGGGTGCTGAGTGCTCAGTACTCAGGGTGCTGGGTGCTCAGTACTCAGGGTGTTGGATGCTCAGTGCTCGGTGTGTTGGGTGCTCAGTTCTCAGGGTGCTCAGTGCTCAGAACTCAGGGTGCTGGGTGCTCAGTACTCAGGGTGCTGGGTGCTCAGTGCTCGGGGTGCTGGGTGCTCAGTAC
The DNA here is from genome assembly GCF_018167655.1 of Microtus oregoni. Lineage (NCBI taxonomy): Eukaryota > Metazoa > Chordata > Mammalia > Rodentia > Cricetidae > Microtus > Microtus oregoni. Next base: position 256,397 of record NW_024543322.1, read on the forward strand.
TCAGGGTGCTGGGTGCTCAGTGCTCGGGGTGCTCGGTGCTCAGTACTCAAGGTGCTGGGTGCTCAGTGCTCACGGTGCTGGGTGCTCAGTCCTCGGGGTGCTCTGTGCTCAGTGCTCAGGTTGCTGGGTGCTCAGTACTCAGGGTGCTTGGTGCTCAGTACTAAGGGTGCTCTGTGCTCAGTACTCAGGGTGCTCAGTGCTCAGTGCTCGGGGTGCTGGGTGCTCAGTACTCAGGGTGCTGGGTGCTCAGTACTCAGGGTGCTGGGTGCTCAGTGCTCAGTACTCAGCGTGCTCTGTGCTCAGTGCTCGGGGTGCTAGGTCCTCAGTGCTCAGTGTGCTGGGTGCTCAATTCTCAGGGTGCTGGGTGCTCAGTGCTCGGGGTGCTGGGTCCTCAGTGCTCAGGGTGCTCAGTGCTCAATGCTCGGGGTGCTGGGTGCTCAGTGCTCGGGGTGCTGGGTGCTCAGTGCTCAGGGTGCTGGTTGCTCAGTACTCAGTGTGCTCAGTGCTCAGGGTGCTAGGTGCTCAGAACTCAGGGTGCTGGGTGCTCAGTACTCAGGGTCCTGGGTGCTCAGTACTCAGGGTGCTTGGTGCTCAGTACTCAGGGTGCTGGGTGCTCAGTGCTCAGGGTGCTCGGTGCTCAGTACTCATGGTGCTGGGTGCTCATTCTCGGGGTGCTGGGTGCTCAGTACTCAGGTTGCTCAGTACTCTGGTTGCTCGGGGCTCAGTACTCATGGTGCTGGGTGCTCAGTACTCAGGGTGCTCGGTGCTCAGTTCTCAGTGTGCTCGGTGCTCAGTGTTTGGGGTGCTGGGTGCTCAGTACTCAGGGTGCTGGGTGCTCAGTGCTCAGGGTGCTGGGTGTTCAGTGCTCAGGGTGCTGGGTGCTCAGTACTCAGGGTGCTGGGTGCTCAGTGCTCGGGGTACACGGTGCCCAGTGTTCGGGGTGCTCGGTGCTCAGTACTCAGGGTGCTGTGTGCTCAGTGCTCAGGGTGCTGGGTGCTCAGTGCTTAGTGTGCTGGGTGCTAAGTGCTCAGCGTGCCTGATGCTCAGGACTCAGGGTGCTGGGTGCTCAGTGCTCAGGGTGCTGGGTGCTCAATGCTCGGTGTGCTGGGTGCTCAGTACTCAGGGTGCTGGGTGCTCAGTGCTCAGGGTGCTCGGTGCTCAGTACTCATGGTGCTGGGTGCTCATTCTCGGGGTGCTGGGTGCTCAGTACTCAGGTTGCTCAGTACTCTGGTTGCTCGGGGCTCAGTACTCATGGTGCTGGGTGCTCAGTACTCAGGGTGCTCGGTGCTCAGTTCTCAGGGTGCTCGGTGCTCAGTGTTTCGGGTGCTGGGTGCTCAGTACTCAGGGTGCTGGGTGTTCAGTGCTCAGGGTGCTGGGTGCTCAGTGCTCAGGGTGCTGGGTGCTCAGTACTCAGGGTGCTGGGTGCTCAGTGCTCAGTACTCATGGTGCTCAGTACTCGGGGTGCCGGTTGCTCAGTGCTCGGGGTGCTGGGTGCTCAGTGCTGAGGCTGGTGCTGGGTGCTCAGTACTAAGGGTGCTGGGTGCTCAGTGCTCAGGATGCTGGGTTCTCAGTACTCAGGGTGCTGGGTGCACAGTGCTAGGGGTGCTGGGTGCTCAGTGCTCGGGGTCTGGTTGCTCAGTACTCAGGGTGCTGGGTGGTCAGTGCTCAGGGTGCTGGGTGCTCAGTGTTCGGGGAGCTCGGTGCTCAGTACTCAGGGTGCTGGATGCTCAGTACCCAGTGCTCGGGGTCCTGGGTGCTCCGTGCTCGGGGTGCTGGGTGCTCAGTGCTCTGGGTGCTTAGTGCTCAGTACTCAGGGTGCTGGGTGCTCAGTACTCAGGGTGCTGGGTGCTCATTCTCGGGGTGCTGGGTACTCAGTACTCAGGGTGCTGGTGGCTCAGTACTAAGGGTGCTGGGTGCTCAGTACTCAGGGTGCTCGGTTCTCCGTACTCAGGGTGCTGGGTGCTCATTCTCGGGGTGCTGGGTGCTCAGTGCTCAGGGTGCTTGGTGCTCAGTACTCAGGGTGCTGGGGGCCCCGTACTCAGGGTGCTGGGTGCTCAGTCCTCGGGGTGCTCCGTGCTCAGGGTGCTGGGTGCTCAGTGCTCAGGGTGCTGGGTGCTCAGTGCTCGGGGTGCTGGGTGCTGAGTGCTCAGGGTGCTGGGTGCTCAGTGCTCGGGGTGCTCGGTGCTCAGTGCTCAGGGTCCTGGGTGCTCAGTACTCAGGGTGCTGGGTGCTTAGTACTCAGGGTGCTCAGTGCTCAGTACTCAGGGTGCTGGGTGCTCAGTGCTCGGGGTGCTGGGTGCTCAGTACTCAGGGTGCTGGGTGCTCAGTGCTCAGGGTGCTGGGTGCTTAGTGCTCAGGGTACTGGGTGCTCAGTGATCGGGGTGCTGGGTGCTCAGTACTCAGGGTGCTCAGTGCTCGGGGAGCTCGGTGCTCAGTACTCAGGGTGCTGGGTGCTCAGTACTCAGTGCTCGGGGTCCTGGGTGATCCGTGCTCGGGGTGCTGGGTGCTCAGTGCTCTGGGTGCTTAGTGCTCAGTACTCAGGGTGCTGGGTGCTCAGTACTCAGGGTGCTGGGTGCTCATTCTCGGGGTGCTGGGTGCTCAGTGCTCGGGGTGCTGGGTGCTCAGGGCTCAGGGTGCTGGGGGCTCAGGACTCAGGGATCTGGGTGCTCAGTACTCAGGGTGCTCGGTTCTCAGTACTCAGGGTGCTGGGTGCTCATTCTCGGGGTGCTGGGTGCTCAGTTCTCGGGGTGCTGGGTGCTCAGTACTCAGGGTGCTGGGGCTCAGTACTCAGGCTGCTGGGTGCTCAGTACTCAGGGTGATCTGTTCTCAGTACTCAGGTTGCTGGGTGCTCATTGCTCGGTGTGCTGGGTGCTCAGTACTCGGGGTGCTCAGTGCTCAGTACTCAGGGTGCTGGGTGCTCAGTACTCAGGGTGCTGGGTGCTCAGTGCTCGGGTGCTCGGTGCTCAGTACTCGGGGTGCTGGGTGCTCAGTACTCGGGGTGCTGGGTGCACAGTGCTCAGGGTGCTGGGTGCTCAGTGCTCGGGGTGCTCGGTGCTCAGTGCTGAGGGTGGTGCTGGGTGATCAGTACTAAGGGTGCTGGGTGCTCAGTGCTCAGGGTGATGGGTGCTCAGTACTCAGGGTGCTCGGTGCTCAGTACTCAGGGTGCTGGGTGCTCAGTGCTCAAGGTGCTGGGTACTCAGTACTCAGGGTGCTGGGTGAACAGTACTCAGGGTGCTGGGTGCTCAGTGCTCAGGGTGCTGGGCGCTCAGTGCTCAGGGTGCTGGGTGCTCAGTACTCAGGGTGATGGGTGCGCAGTGCTCAGGGTGATCGGTGCTCAGTACTCAGGGTGCTCAGTACTCAGGGTGCTGGGTGCTCAGTGCTCGGGGTCTGGGTGCTCAGTACTCAGGGTGCTGGGTGGTCAGTGCTCAGGGTGCTGGGTGCTCAGTGTTCGGGGAGCTCGGTGCTCAGTACTCAGGGTGCTGGATGCTCAGTACTCAGTGCTCGGGGTCCTGGGTGCTCCGTGCTCGGGGTGCTGGGTGCTCAGTGCTCTGGGTGCTTAGTGCTCAGTACTCAGGGTGCTGGGTGCTCAGTACTCAGGGTGCTGGGTGCTCATTCTCGGGGTGCTGGGTACTCAGTACTCAGGGTGCTGGTGGCTCAGTACTAAGGGTGCTGGGTGCTCAGTACTCAGGGTGCTCGGTTCTCCGTACTCAGGGTGCTGGGTGCTCATTCTCGGGGTGCTGGGTGCTCAGTGCTCAGGGTGCTTGGTGCTCAGTACTCAGGGTGCTGGGGGCCCCGTACTCAGGGTGCTGGGTGCTCAGTCCTCGGGGTGCTCCGTGCTCAGGGTGCTGGGTGCTCAGTGCTCAGGGTGCTGGGTGCTCAGTGCTCGGGGTGCTGGGTGCTGAGTGCTCAGGGTGCTGGGTGCTCAGTGCTCGGGGTGCTCGGTGCTCAGTGCTCAGGGTCCTGGGTGCTCAGTACTCAGGGTGCTGGGTGCTTAGTACTCAGGGTGCTCAGTGCTCAGTACACAGGGTGCTGGGTGCTCAGTGCTTGCCTTGCTGGGTGCTCAGTGCTCAGTACTCAGGGTGCTGGGTGCTCAGTGCTCGGGGTGCTGGGTGCTCAGTACTCAGCGTGCTGGGTGCTCAGTACTCAGGGTGCTGGGTGCTCAGTGCTCAGGGTGCTGGGTGCTCAGTGCTCAGGGTACTGGGTGCTCAGTGATCGGGGTGCTGGGTGCTCAGTACTCAGGGTGCTCAGTGCTCGGGGAGCTCGGTGCTCAGTACTCAGGGTGCTGGGTGCTCAGTACTCAGTGCTCGGGGTCCTGGGTGATCCGTGCTCGGGGTGCTGGGTGCTCAGTGCTCTGGGTGCTTAGTGCTCAGTCCTCAGGGTGCTGGGTGCTCAGTGCTCAGAACTCAGGGTGCTCAGTAATCAGGGTGCCGGGTGCTCAGTGCTCGGGGTGCTGGGTGCTCAGTACTCAGGGTGCTGGGTGCTCAGTACTCGGGGTGCTGGGTGCTCAGTACTCAGGGTGCTGGGTGCTCAGTGCTCGGGGTGCTGGGTGCTCAGTGCTCAGGGTGATCGGTGCTCAGTGCTCAGGGTGCTGGGTGCTCAGTCCTCAGGGTGCTCAGTGCTCAGGGTGCTGGGTGATCAGTGCTCGGGGTGCTCGGTGCTCAGTACTCAGGGTGCTGTGTGCTCAGTTCTCACGGTGCTGGGTGCTCAGTACTCAGGGTGCTGGGTGCTCAGTGCTCAGGGTGCTGGGTGCTCAGTGCTCAGTGTGCTGGGTGCTCAGTGCTCGGGGTGCTGGGTGCTCAGTGCTCGGGGTGCTGGGTGCTCAGTGCTCAGTGCTCAGGGTGCTGGGTGCTCAGTGCTCAGGGTGCTGGTTGCTCAGTACTCAGGGTGCTGGGTGCTCAGTACTCAGGGTGCTGGGTGCTCAGTGCTCAGAGTGCTGGGTGCTCAGTACTCAGGGTGCTGGGTGCTCAGTACTCAGGGTGCTGGGTGCTCAGTACTCAGGGTGCTGGGTGCTCAGTGCTCAGGGTGCTGGGGGCCCCGTACTCAGGGTGCTGGGTGCTCAGTACTCAGGGTGCTGGGTGCTCAGTACTCAGGGTGCTGGGTGCTCAGTACTCAGGGTGCTTGGTGCTCAGTACTCAGGGTGCTGGGGGCCCCTTACTCAGGGTGCTGGGTGCTCAGTCCTCGGGGTGCTCCGTGCTCAGGGTGCTGGGTGCTCAGTGCTCAGGGTGCTGGGTGCTCAGTGCTCGGGGTGCTGGGTGCTGAGTGCTCAGGGTGCTGGGTGCTCAGTGCTCGGGGTGCTCGGTGCTCAGTGCTCAGGGTCCTGGGTGCTCAGTACTCAGGGTGCTGGGTGCTTAGTACTCAGGGTGCTCAGTGCTCAGTACTCAGGGTGCTGGGTGCTCAGTGCTCGGGGTGCTGGGTGCTCAGTACTCAGGGTGCTGGGTGCTCAGTGCTCAGGGTGCTGGGTGCTTAGTGCTCAGGGTACTGGGTGCTCAGTGATCGGGGTGCTGGGTGCTCAGTACTCAGGGTGCTCAGTGCTCGGGGAGCTCGGTGCTCAGTACTCAGGGTGCTGGGTGCTCAGTACTCAGTGCTCGGGGTCCTGGGTGATCCGTGCTCGGGTTGCTGGGTGCTCAGTGCTCTGGGTGCTTAGTGCTCAGTACTCAGGGTGCTGGGTGCTCAGTACTCAGGGTGCTGGGTGCTCATTCTCGGGGTGCTGGGTGCTCAGTGCTCGGGGTGCTGGGTGCTCAGGGCTCAGGGTGCTGGGGGCTCAGTACTCAGGGATCTGGGTGCTCAGTACTCAGGGTGCTCGGTTCTCAGTACTCAGGGTGCTGGGTGCTCATTCTCGGGGTGCTGGGTGCTCAGTTCTCGGGGTGCTGGGTGCTCAGTACTCAGGGTGCTAGGGCTCAGTACTCAGGCTGCTGGGTGCTCAGTACTCAGGGTGATCTGTTCTCAGTACTCAGGTTGCTGGGTGCTCATTGCTCGGTGTGCTGGGTGCTCAGTACTCGGGGTGCTCAGTGCTCAGTACTCAGGGTGCTGGGTGCTCAGTACTCAGGGTGCTGGGTGCTCAGTGCTCGGGTGCTCGGTGCTCAGTACTCGGGGTGCTGGGTGCTCAGTACTCGGGGTGCTGGGTGCACAGTGCTCAGGGTGCTGGGTGCTCAGTGCTCGGGGTGCTCGGTGCTCAGTGCTGAGGGTGGTGCTGGGTGATCAGTACTAAGGGTGCTGGGTGCTCAGTGCTCAGGGTGATGGGTGCTCAGTACTCAGGGTGCTCGGTGCTCAGTACTCAGGGTGCTGGGTGCTCAGTGCTCAAGGTGCTGGGTACTCAGTACTCAGGGTGCTGGGTGAACAGTACTCAGGGTGCTGGGTGCTCAGTGCTCAGGGTGCTGGGCGCTCAGTGCTCAGGGTGCTGGGTGCTCAGTACTCAGGGTGATGGGTGCGCAGTGCTCAGGGTGATCGGTGCTCAGTACTCAGGGTGCTCAGTACTCAGGGTGCTGGGTGCTCAGTGCTCGGGGTCTGGGTGCTCAGTACTCAGGGTGCTGGGTGGTCAGTGCTCAGGGTGCTGGGTGCTCAGTGTTCGGGGAGCTCGGTGCTCAGTACTCAGGGTGCTGGATGCTCAGTACTCAGTGCTCGGGGTCCTGGGTGCTCCGTGCTCGGGGTGCTGGGTGCTCAGTGCTCTGGGTGCTTAGTGCTCAGTACTCAGGGTGCTGGGTGCTCAGTACTCAGGGTGCTGGGTGCTCATTCTCGGGGTGCTGGGTACTCAGTACTCAGGGTGCTGGTGGCTCAGTACTAAGGGTGCTGGGTGCTCAGTACTCAGGGTGCTCGGTTCTCCGTACTCAGGGTGCTGGGTGCTCATTCTCGGGGTGCTGGGTGCTCAGTGCTCAGGGTGCTTGGTGCTCAGTACTCAGGGTGCTGGGGGCCCCGTACTCAGGGTGCTGGGTGCTCAGTCCTCGGGGTGCTCCGTGCTCAGGGTGCTGGGTGCTCAGTGCTCAGGGTGCTGGGTGCTCAGTGCTCGGGGTGCTGGGTGCTGAGTGCTCAGGGTGCTGGGTGCTCAGTGCTCGGGGTGCTCGGTGCTCAGTGCTCAGGGTCCTGGGTGCTCAGTACTCAGGGTGCTGGGTGCTTAGTACTCAGGGTGCTCAGTGCTCAGTACACAGGGTGCTGGGTGCTCAGTGCTTGCCTTGCTGGGTGCTCAGTGCTCAGTACTCAGGGTGCTGGGTGCTCAGTGCTCGGGGTGCTGGGTGCTCAGTACTCAGCGTGCTGGGTGCTCAGTACTCAGGGTGCTGGGTGCTCAGTGCTCAGGGTGCTGGGTGCTCAGTGCTCAGGGTACTGGGTGCTCAGTGATCGGGGTGCTGGGTGCTCAGTACTCAGGGTGCTCAGTGCTCGGGGAGCTCGGTGCTCAGTACTCAGGGTGCTGGGTGCTCAGTACTCAGTGCTCGGGGTCCTGGGTGATCCGTGCTCGGGGTGCTGGGTGCTCAGTGCTCTGGGTGCTTAGTGCTCAGTCCTCAGGGTGCTGGGTGCTCAGTGCTCAGAACTCAGGGTGCTCAGTAATCAGGGTGCCGGGTGCTCAGTGCTCGGGGTGCTGGGTGCTCAGTACTCAGGGTGCTGGGTGCTCAGTACTCGGGGTGCTGGGTGCTCAGTACTCAGGGTGCTGGGTGCTCAGTGCTCGGGGTGCTGGGTGCTCAGTGCTCAGGGTGATCGGTGCTCAGTGCTCAGGGTGCTGGGTGCTCAGTCCTCAGGGTGCTCAGTGCTCAGGGTGCTGGGTGATCAGTGCTCGGGGTGCTCGGTGCTCAGTACTCAGGGTGCTGTGTGCTCAGTTCTCACGGTGCTGGGTGCTCAGTACTCAGGGTGCTGGGTGCTCAGTGCTCAGGGTGCTGGGTGCTCAGTGCTCAGTGTGCTGGGTGCTCAGTGCTCGGGGTGCTGGGTGCTCAGTGCTCGGGGTGCTGGGTGCTCAGTGCTCAGTGCTCAGGGTGCTGGGTGCTCAGTGCTCAGGGTGCTGGTTGCTCAGTACTCAGGGTGCTGGGTGCTCAGTACTCAGGGTGCTGGGTGCTCAGTGCTCAGAGTGCTGGGTGCTCAGTACTCAGGGTGCTGGGTGCTCAGTACTCAGGGTGCTGGGTGCTCAGTACTCAGGGTGCTGGGTGCTCAGTGCTCAGGGTGCTGGGGGCCCCGTACTCAGGGTGCTGGGTGCTCAGTACTCAGGGTGCTGGGTGCTCAGTACTCAGGGTGCTGGGTGCTCAGTACTCAGGGTGCTTGGTGCTCAGTACTCAGGGTGCTGGGGGCCCCTTACTCAGGGTGCTGGGTGCTCAGTCCTCGGGGTGCTCCGTGCTCAGGGTGCTGGGTGCTCAGTGCTCAGGGTGCTGGGTGCTCAGTGCTCGGGGTGCTGGGTGCTGAGTGCTCAGGGTGCTGGGTGCTCAGTGCTCGGGGTGCTCGGTGCTCAGTGCTCAGGGTCCTGGGTGCTCAGTACTCAGGGTGCTGGGTGCTTAGTACTCAGGGTGCTCAGTGCTCAGTACTCAGGGTGCTGGGTGCTCAGTGCTCGGGGTGCTGGGTGCTCAGTACTCAGGGTGCTGGGTGCTCAGTGCTCAGGGTGCTGGGTGCTTAGTGCTCAGGGTACTGGGTGCTCAGTGATCGGGGTGCTGGGTGCTCAGTACTCAGGGTGCTCAGTGCTCGGGGAGCTCGGTGCTCAGTACTCAGGGTGCTGGGTGCTCAGTACTCAGTGCTCGGGGTCCTGGGTGATCCGTGCTCGGGGTGCTGGGTGCTCAGTGCTCTGGGTGCTTAGTGCTCAGTACTCAGGGTGCTGGGTGCTCAGTACTCAGGGTGCTGGGTGCTCATTCTCGGGGTGCTGGGTGCTCAGTGCTCGGGGTGCTGGGTGCTCAGGGCTCAGGGTGCTGGGGGCTCAGTACTCAGGGATCTGGGTGCTCAGTACTCAGGGTGCTCGGTTCTCAGTACTCAGGGTGCTGGGTGCTCATTCTCGGGGTGCTGGGTGCTCAGTTCTCGGGGTGCTGGGTGCTCAGTACTCAGGGTGCTGGGGCTCAGTACTCAGGCTGCTGGGTGCTCAGTACTCAGGGTGATCTGTTCTCAGTACTCAGGTTGCTGGGTGCTCATTGCTCGGTGTGCTGGGTGCTCAGTACTCGGGGTGCTCAGTGCTCAGTACTCAGGGTGCTGGGTGCTCAGTACTCAGGGTGCTGGGTGCTCAGTGCTCGGGTGCTCGGTGCTCAGTACTCGGGGTGCTGGGTGCTCAGTACTCGGGGTGCTGGGTGCACAGTGCTCAGGGTGCTGGGTGCTCAGTGCTCGGGGTGCTCGGTGCTCAGTGCTGAGGGTGGTGCTGGGTGCTCAGTACTAAGGGTGCTGGGTGCTCAGTGCTCAGGGTGATGGGTGCTCAGTACTCAGGGTGCTCGGTGCTCAGTACTCAGGGTGCTGGGTGCTCAGTGCTCAAGGTGCTGGGTACTCAGTACTCAGGGTGCAGGGTGAACAGTACTCAGGGTGCTGGGTGCTCAGTGCTCAGGGTGCTGGGCGCTCAGTGCTCAGGGTGCTGGGTGCTCAGTACTCAGGGTGATGGGTGCGCAGTGCTCAGGGTGATCGGTGCTCAGTACTCAGGGTGCTCAGTACTCAGGGTGCTGGGTACTCAGTGCTCGGGGTCTGGGTGCTCAGTACTCAGGGTGCTGGGTGGTCAGTGCTCAGGGTGCTGGGTGCTCAGTGTTCGGGGAGCTCGGTGCTCAGTACTCAGGGTGCTGGATGCTCAGTACTCAGTGCTCGGGGTCCTGGGTGCTCCGTGCTCGGGGTGCTGGGTGCTCAGTGCTCTGGGTGCTTAGTGCTCAGTACTCAGGGTGCTGGGTGCTCAGTACTCAGGGTGCTGGGTGCTCATTCTCGGGGTGCTGGGTACTCAGTACTCAGGGTGCTGGTGGCTCAGTACTAAGGGTGCTGGGTGCTCAGTACTCAGGGTGCTCGGTTCTCCGTACTCAGGGTGCTGGGTGCTCATTCTCGGGGTGCTGGGTGCTCAGTGCTCAGGGTGCTTGGTGCTCAGTACTCAGGGTGCTGGGGGCCCCGTACTCAGGGTGCTGGGTGCTCAGTCCTCGGGGTGCTCCGTGCTCAGGGTGCTGGGTGCTCAGTGCTCAGGGTGCTGGGTGCTCAGTGCTCGGGTTGCTGGGTGCTGAGTGCTCAGGGTGCTGGGTGCTCAGTGCTCGGGGTGCTCGGTGCTCAGTGCTCAGGGTCCTGGGTGCTCAGTACTCAGGGTGCTGGGTGCTTAGTACTCAGGGTGCTCAGTGCTCAGTACACAGGGTGCTGGGTGCTCAGTGCTTGCCTTGCTGGGTGCTCAGTGCTCAGTACTCAGGGTGCTGGGTGCTCAGTGCTCGGGGTGCTGGGTGCTCAGTACTCAGCGTGCTTTGTGCTCAGTACTCAGGGTGCTGGGTGCTCAGTGCTCAGGGTGCTGGGTGCTCAGTGCTCAGGGTACTGGGTGCTCAGTGATCGGGGTGCTGGGTGCTCAGTACTCAGGGTGCTCAGTGCTCGGGGAGCTCGGTGCTCAGTACTCAGGGTGCTGGGTGCTCAGTACTCAGTGCTCGGGGTCCTGGGTGATCCGTGCTCGGGGTGCTGGGTGCTCAGTGCTCTGGGTGCTTAGTGCTCAGTCCTCAGGGTGCTGGGTGCTCAGTGCTCAGAACTCAGGGTGCTCAGTAATCAGGGTGCCGGGTGCTCAGTGCTCGGGGTGCTGGGTGCTCAGTACTCAGGGTGCTGGGTGCTCAGTACTCGGGGTGCTGGGTGCTCAGTACTCAGGGTGCTGGGTGCTCAGTGCTCGGGGTGCTGGGTGCTCAGTGCTCAGGGTGATCGGTGCTCAGTGCTCAGGGTGCTGGGTGCTCAGTCCTCAGGGTGCTCAGTGCTCAGGGTGCTGGGTGATCAGTGCTCGGGGTGCTCGGTGCTCAGTACTCAGGGTGCTGTGTGCTCAGTTCTCACGGTGCTGGGTGCTCAGTACTCAGGGTGCAGGGTGCTCAGTGCTCAGGGTGCTGGGTGCTCAGTGCTCAGTGTGCTGGGTGCTCAGTGCTCGGGGTGCTGGGTGCTCAGTGCTCGGGGTGCTGGGTGCTCAGTGCTCAGTGCTCAGGGTGCTGGGTGCTCAGTGCTCAGGGTGCTGGTTGCTCAGTACTCAGGGTGCTGGGTGCTCAGTACTCAGGGTGCTGGGTGCTCAGTGCTCAGAGTGCTGGGTGCTCAGTACTCAGGGTGCTGGGTGCTCAGTACTCAGGGTGCTGGGTGCTCAGTACTCAGGGTGCTGGGTGCTCAGTGCTCGGGGTGCTGCGTGCTCAGTGCTCAGGGTGCTGGGTGCTCAGTGCTCAGGGTGCTGGGTGCTCAATACTCAGGGTGCTGGGTGCTCAGTGCTCGGGGTGCTCGGTGCTCAGTACTCAAGGTGCTGGGTGCTCAGTCCTCAGGGTGCTGGGTGCTCAGTCCTCGGGGTGCTCCGTGCTCAGTGATCAGGGTGCTGGGTGCTCAGTACTCAGGGTGCTCGGTGCTCAGTACTCAGGGTGCTGGGTGCTCAGTGCTCGGGGTGCTGGGTTCTCAGTGCTCAGTACTCAGGGTGCTGGGTGCTCAGTGCTCAGGGTGCTGGGTTCTCAGTATTCAGGGTGCTCAGTGCTCAGTACTCGGGGTGCTTGGTGCTCAGTACTCAGGGTGCTCAGTGCTCAGTACTCGGGGTGCTGGGTGCTCAGTGCTCAGGGTGCTCAGTGCTCAGTGCTCGGGGTGCTGGGTGCTCAGTGCTCGGGGCACTGGGTGCTCAGTGCTCGGGGTGCTGGGTGCTCAGTACTCGGGGTGCTGGGTGCACAGTGCTCAGGGTGCTGGGTGCTCAGTGCTCGGGGTGCTCGGTGCTCAGTGCTGAGGGTGGTGCTGGGTGCTCAGTACTAAGGGTGCTGGGTGCTCAGTGCTCAGGGTGATGGGTGCTCAGTACTCAGGGTGCTCGGTGCTCAGTACTCAGGGTGCTGGGTGCTCAGTGCTCAAGGTGCTGGGTACTCAGTACTCAGGGTGCTGGGTGAACAGTACTCAGGGTGCTGGGTGCTCAGTGCTCAGGGTGCTGGGCGCTCAGTGCTCAGGGTGCTGGGTGCTCAGTACTCAGGGTGATGGGTGCGCAGTGCTCAGGGTGATCGGTGCTCAGTACTCAGGGTGCTCAGTACTCAGGGTGCTGGGTGCTCAGTGCTCGGGGTCTGGGTGCTCAGTACTCAGGGTGCTGGGTGGTCAGTGCTCAGGGTGCTGGGTGCTCAGTGTTCGGGGAGCTCGGTGCTCAGTACTCAGGGTGCTGGATGCTCAGTACTCAGTGCTCGGGGTCCTGGGTGCTCCGTGCTCGGGGTGCTGGGTGCTCAGTGCTCTGGGTGCTTAGTGCTCAGTACTCAGGGTGCTGGGTGCTCAGTACTCAGGGTGCTGGGTGCTCATTCTCGGGGTGCTGGGTACTCAGTACTCAGGGTGCTGGTGGCTCAGTACTAAGGGTGCTGGGTGCTCAGTACTCAGGGTGCTCGGTTCTCCGTACTCAGGGTGCTGGGTGCTCATTCTCGGGGTGCTGGGTGCTCAGTGCTCAGGGTGCTTGGTGCTCAGTACTCAGGGTGCTGGGGGCCCCGTACTCAGGGTGCTGGGTGCTCAGTCCTCGGGGTGCTCCGTGCTCAGGGTGCTGGGTGCTCAGTGCTCAGGGTGCTGGGTGCTCAGTGCTCGGGGTGCTGGGTGCTGAGTGCTCAGGGTGCTGGGTGCTCAGTGCTCGGGGTGCTCGGTGCTCAGTGCTCAGGGTCCTGGGTGCTCAGTACTCAGGGTGCTGGGTGCTTAGTACTCAGGGTGCTCAGTGCTCAGTACACAGGGTGCTGGGTGCTCAGTGCTTGCCTTGCTGGGTGCTCAGTGCTCAGTACTCAGGGTGCTGGGTGCTCAGTGCTCGGGGTGCTGGGTGCTCAGTACTCAGCGTGCTGGGTGCTCAGTACTCAGGGTGCTGGGTGCTCAGTGCTCAGGGTGCTGGGTGCTCAGTGCTCAGGGTACTGGGTGCTCAGTGATCGGGGTGCTGGGTGCTCAGTACTCAGGGTGCTCAGTGCTCGGGGAGCTCGGTGCTCAGTACTCAGGGTGCTGGGTGCTCAGTACTCAGTGCTCGGGGTCCTGGGTGATCCGTGCTCGGGGTGCTGGGTGCTCAGTGCTCTGGGTGCTTAGTGCTCAGTCCTCAGGGTGCTAGGTGCTCAGTGCTCAGAACTCAGGGTGCTCAGTAATCAGGGTGCCGGGTGCTCAGTGCTCGGGGTGCTGGGTGCTCAGTACTCAGGGTGCTGGGTGCTCAGTACTCGGGGTGCTGGGTGCTCAGTACTCAGGGTGCTGGGTGCTCAGTGCTCGGGGTGCTGGGTGCTCAGTGCTCAGGGTGATCGGTGCTCAGTGCTCAGGGTGCTGGGTGCTCAGTCCTCAGGGTGCTCAGTGCTCAGGGTGCTGGGTGATCAGTGCTCGGGGTGCTCGGTGCTCAGTACTCAGGGTGCTGTGTGCTCAGTTCTCACGGTGCTGGGTGCTCAGTACTCAGGGTGCTGGGTGCTCAGTGCTCAGGGTGCTGGGTGCTCAGTGCTCAGTGTGCTGGGTGCTCAGTGCTCGGGGTGCTGGGTGCTCAGTGCTCGGGGTGCTGGGTGCTCAGTGCTCAGTGCTCAGGGTGCTGGGTGCTCAGTGCTCAGGGTGCTGGTTGCTCAGTACTCAGGGTGCTGGGTGCTCAGTACTCAGGGTGCTGGGTGCTCAGTGCTCAGAGTGCTGGGTGCTCAGTACTCAGGGTGCTGGGTGCTCAGTACTCAGGGTGCTGGGTGCTCAGTACTCAGGGTGCTGGGTGCTCAGTGCTCGGGGTGCTGCGTGCTCAGTGCTCAGGGTGCTGGGTGCTCAGTGCTCGGGGTGCTGGGTTCTCAGTGCTCAGTACTCAGGGTGCTGGGTGCTCAGTGCTCAGGGTGCTGGGTTCTCAGTATTCAGGGTGCTCAGTGCTCAGTACTCGGGGTGCTTGGTGCTCAGTACTCAGGGTGCTCAGTGCTCAGTACTCGGGGTGCTGGGTGCTCAGTGCTCAGGGTGCTCAGTGCTCAGTGCTCGGGGTGCTGGGTGCTCAGTGCTCGGGGCACTGGGTGCTCAGTGCTCGGGGTGCTGGGTGCTCAGTACTCGGGGTGCTGGGTGCTCAGTGCTCAGGGTGCTCAGTGCTCAGTACTCAGTGCTCAGGGTGCTGGGTGTTCAGTACTCAGGGTGCTGGGTGCTCAGTACTCAGGATGCTGGGTGCTCAGTGCTCAGGGTGCTGGGTGCTCAGTACTCTGGGTGTTGGGTGCTCAGTACTCAGGGTGCTGGGTGCTCAGTGCTCGGGGTGCTGGGTGCTCAGTGCTCAGGGTGCTGGGTGCTCAGTGCTCAGGGTGCTGGGTGCTCAGTACTCAGGGTGCTGGGTGCTTAGTGCTCGAGGTGCTCGGTGCTCAGTACTCAAGGTGCTGGGTGCTCAGTCCTCGGGGTGCTCCGTGCTCACGGTGCTGGTTGCTCAGTGCTCGGGGTGCTGGGTGCTCAGTACTCAGCGTGCTGGGTGCTCAGTACTCAGGGTGCTGGGTGCTCAGTCCTCAGGGTGCTCAGTGCTCAGGGTGCAGGGTGCTCAGTGATCGGGGTGCTGGGTGCTCAGTGCTCAGGGTGATCGGTGCTCAGTGCTCAGGGTGCTGGGTGCTCAGTCCTCAGGGTGCTCAGTGCTCAGGGTGCTGGGTGCTCAGTGCTCGGGGTGCTCGGTGCTCAGTACTCAGGGTGCTGAGTGCTCAGTTCTCACGGTGCTGGGTGCTCAGTACTCAGGGTGCTGGGTGCTCAGTACTCAGGGTGCTGGGTGCTCAGTGCACAGGGTGCTGGGTGCTCAGTGCTCGGGGTGCTGGGTGCTCAGTGCTCAGTACTCAGGGTGCTGGGTGCTCAGTGCTCGGGGTGCTGGGTGCTCAGTGCTCAGTACTCAGGGTGCTGGGTGCTCAGTGCTCGGGGTGCTGGGTGCTCAGTACTCTGGGTGCTGGGTGCTCAGTGCTCAGGGTGCTGTGTGCTCAGTGCTCAGTGTGCTGGGTGCTCAGTGCTCGGGGAGCTCGGTGCTCAGTACTCAGGGTGCTGGGTGCTCAGTACTCAGTGCTTGGGGTCCTGGGTGCTCCGTGCTCGGGGTGCTGGTTGCTCAGTGCTCAGTACTCAGGGTGCTGGGTGCTCAGTGCTCGGGGTGCTGGGTGCTCAGTACTCAGGGTGCTGGGTGCTCAGTACTCAGGGTGCTGGGTGCTCAGTACTCAGGGTGCTGGGTGCTCAGTGCACAGGGTGCTGGGTGCTCAGTGCTCAGGGTGCTGGGTGCTCAGTGCTCGGGGTGCTGGGTGCTCAGTGCTCGGGGTGCTGGGTGCTCAGTGCTTAGTGCTCAGGGTGCTGGGTGCTCAGTGCTCAGGGTGCTGGTTGCTCAGTACTCAGGGTGCTGGGTGCTCAGTACTCAGGGTGCTGGGTGCTCAGTGCTCAGGGTGCTGGGTGCTCAGTATTCAGGGTGCTGGGTGCTCAGTACTCAGGGTGCTGGGTGCTCAGTACTCAGGGTGCTGGGTGCTCAGTGCTCGGGGTGCTGCGTGCTCAGTGCTCAGGGTCCTGAGTGCTCAGTGCTCAGGGTGCTGGGTGCTCAATACTCAGGGTGCTGGGTGCTCAGTGCTCAGGGTGATCGGTGCTCAGAACTCAGGTTGCTCAGTACTCAGGGTGCTGGGTGCTCAGGGCTCGGGGTGCTGGGAGCTCAGTACTCAGGGTGCTGGGTGCTGAGTGCTCAGGGTGCTGGGTGCTCAGTACTCGGGGTGCTCGGTGCTCAGTACTCAGGGTGCTGGGTGCTCAGTACTCAGGGTGCTGGGTGCTCAGTACTCAGGGTGCTCGCTGCTCAGTACTCAGGGTGCTGGGTGCTCAGTGCTCAGGGTGCTGGGTGCTCAGTGCTCTGGGTGCTTGGTGCTCAGTGCTCAGGGTGCTGGGTGCTCAGTGCTCAGGGTGCTGGGTGCTCAGTGATCGGGGTGATGGGTGCTGAGTCCTCAGGGTGCTGGGTGCTCAGTGCTCGGGGTGCTCGGTGCTCAGTGCTCAGGGTCCAGGGTGCTCAGTACTCAGGGTGCTGGGTGCTTAGTACTCAGGGTGCTCAGTGCTCAGTACACAGGGTGCTGGGTGCTCAGTGCTCGGGTTGCTGGGTGCTCAGTGCTCAGTACTCAGGGTGCTGGGTGCTCAGTGCTCGGGGTGCTGGGTGCTCAGTACTCAGCGAGCTGGGTGCTCAGTACTCAGGTTGCTGGGTGCTCAGTGCTCAGGGTGCTGGGTGCTCAGTGCTCGGGGAGCTCGGTGCTCAGTACTCAGGGTGCTGGGTGCTCAGTATTCAGGGTGCTGGGTGCTCATTCTCGGGGTGCTGGGTGCTCAGTGCTCGGGTTGCTGGGTGCTCAGTTCTCAGGGTGCTGGGGGCTCAGTACTCAGGGTGCTTTGTGCTCAGTACTCAGGGTGCTCGGTTCTCAGTACTCAGGGTGCTGGGTGCTCATTCTCGGGGTGCTGGGTGCTCAGTGCTCAGGGTGCTGGGTGCTCAGTGCTCGGGGTGCTGGGTGCTGAGTGCTCAGGGTGCTGGGTGCTCAGTGCTCGGGGTGCTAGGTGCTCAGTGCTCAGGGTCCTGGGTGCTCAGTACTCAGGTTGCTGGGTGCTTAGTACTCAGGGTGCTCAGTGCTCAGTGCACAGGGTGCTGGGTGCTCAGTACTCGGGGTGCTGGGTGCTCATTACTCAGGGTTCTGGGTGCTCAGTGCGCGGGGTGCTTGCTGCTCAGTACTCTTGGTGCTGGGTGCTCAGTACTCAGTGTGCTGGGTGCTCAGTGCTCGGGGTGCTCGGTGCTCTGTGCTCAGGATGTTCGGTGCTCAGTACTTTTGGTGCTGGGTGCTCAGTACTCAGGGTGCTGGGTGCTCAGTGCTCGGGTTGCTCAGTACTCATGGTGCTGGGTGCTCAGTACTCAGGGTGCTGGGTGCTCAGTGCTCGGGGTGCTGGGTGCTCAGTAATCAGGGTGCTGGGTGCTCAGTGCACAGGATGCTGGGTGCTCAGTACTCAGGGTGATGTGTGCTCTGTACTCAGGGTGCTCAGTGCTCGGGGAGCTCGGTGCTCAGTGCTCGGGTTGCTCAGTACTCATGGTGCTGGGTGCTCAGTACTCAGGGTGCTGGGTGCTCAGTGCTCGGGGTGCTGCGTGCTCAGTGCTCAGGGTGCTGGGTGCTCAGTGCTCAGGGTGCTGGGTGCTCAATACTCAGGGTGCTGGGTGCTCAGTGCTCAGGGTGATCGGTGCTCAGAACTCAGGGTGCTCAGTACTCAGGGTGCTGGGTGCTCAGGGCTCGGGGTGCTGGATGCTCAGTACTCAGGGTGCTGGGTGCTGAGTGCTCAGGGTGCTGGGTGCTCAGTACTCGGGGTGCTCGGTGCTCAGTACTCAGGGTGCTGGGTGCTCAGTACTCAGGGTGCTGGGTGCTCAGTACTCAGGGTGCTCGCTGCTCAGTACTCAGGGTGCTGGGTGCTCAGTGCTCAGGGTGCTGGGTGCTCAGTGCTCTGGGTGCTTGGTGCTCAGTGCTCAGGGTGCTGGGTGCTCAGTGCTCAGGGTGCTGGGTGCTCAGTGATCGGGGTGATGGGTGCTGAGTCCTCAGGGTGCTGGGTGCTCAGTGCTCGGGGTGCTCGGTGCTCAGTGCTCAGGGTCCAGGGTGCTCAGTACTCAGGGTGCTGGGTGCTTAGGACTCAGGGTGCTCAGTGCTCAGTACACAGGGTGCTGGGTGCTCAGTGCTCGGGTTGCTGGGTGCTCAGTGCTCAGTACTCAGGGTGCTGGGTGCTCAGTGCTCGGGGTGCTGGGTGCTCAGTACTCAGCGAGCTGGGTGCTCAGTACTCAGGTTGCTGGGTGCTCAGTGCTCAGGGTGCTGGGTGCTCAGTGCTCAGTGTGCTGGGTGCTCAGTGCTCGGGGAGCTCGGTGCTCAGTACTCAGGGTGCTGGGTGCTCAGTACTCAGGGTGCTGGGTGCTCATTCTCGGGGTGCTGGGTGCTCAGTGCTCGGGGTGCTGGGTGCTCAGTACTCAGGGTGCTGGGGGCTCAGTACTCAGGGTGCTTTGTGCTCAGTACTCAGGTTGCTCGGTTCTCAGTACTCAGGGTGCTGGGTGCTCATTCTCGGGGTGCTGGGTGCTCAGTGCTCGGGGTGCTCTGTGCTCAGTACTCAGGGTGCTGGGGGCTCAGTACTCAGGGTGCTAGGTGCTCAGTCCTCGGGGTGCTCCGTGCTCAGGGTGCTGGGTGCTCAGTGCTCAGGGTGCTGGGTGCTCAGTGCTCGGGGTGCTGGGTTCTGAGTGCTCAGGGTGCTGGGTGCTCAGTGCTCGGGGTGCTCGGTGCTCAGTGCTCAGGGTCCTGGGTGCTCAGTACTCAGGTTGCTGGGTGCTTAGTACTCAGGGTGCTCAGTGCTCAATACACAGGGTGCTGGGTGCTCAGTACTCGGGGTGCTGTGTGCTCATTACTCAGGGTTCTGGGTGCTCAGTGCTCGGGGTGCTTGCTGCTCAGTACTCTTGGTGCTGGGTGCTCAGTACTCAGTGTGCTGGGTGCTCAGTGCTCGGGGTGCTCGGTGCTCTGTGCTCAGGATGTTCGGTGCTCAGTACTTTTGGTGCTGGGTGCTCAGTACTCAGGGTGCTGGGTGCTCAGTGCTCGGGTTGCTCAGTACTCATGGTGCTGGGTGCTCAGTACTCAGGGTGCTGGGTGCTCAGTGCTCGGGGTGCTGGGTGCTCAGTAATCAGGGTGCTGGGTGCTCAGTGCACAGGATGCTGGGAGCTCAGTACTCAGGGTGATGTGTGCTCTGTACTCAGGGTGCTCAGTGCTCGGGGAGCTCGGTGCTCAGTACTCAGGGTGCTGGGTGCTCAGTACTCAGTGCTCGGAGTCCTGGGTGCTTAGCGCTCTGGGTGCTTAGTGCACAGTACTCAGGGTGCTGGGTGCTCAGTATTCAGGGTGCTCAGTGCTCGGGGTGCTGGGTGCTCAGTACTCAGGGTGCTGGGTGCTCAGTACTCAGGTAGCTGAGTGCTCATTCTCGGGGTGCTGGGTGCTCAGTTCTCGGGGTGCTGGGTGCTCAGTACTCGGGGTGCTGGGTGCTCAGTGCTCAGCGTGCTGGGTGCTCAGTACTCAGGGTGCTCGGTTCTCAGTACTCAGGGTGCTGGGTGCCCATTCTCGGTGTGCTGGGTGCTCAGTGCTCGGGGTGCTGGGTGCTCAGTGCTCAGGGTCCTCGGTGCTCAGTAGTCAGGGTGCTCAGTACTCAGCATGTTTTGTGCTCAGTGCTCAGGGTGCTGGGTGCTCAGTACTCAGGGTGGTGGGTGCTCAGTACTCACGGTGCTGGGTGCTCAGTACTCGGGGTGCTGGGTGCTCATTACTCAGGGTGCTGGGTGCTCAGTGCTCGGGGTGCTTGCTGCTCAGTACTCTTGGTGCTGGGTGCTCAGTACTCAGGGTGCTGGGTGCTCAGTACTCAGGGTGCTCGGTTCTCAGTACTCAGGGTGCTGGGTGCCCATTCTCGGGGTGCTGGGTCCTCAGTGCTCGGGGTGCTGGGTGCTCAGTGCTCAGGGTCCTCGATGCTCAGTACTCAGGGTGCTCAGTACTCAGCGTGCTTTGTGCTCAGTGCTCAGGTTGCTGGGTGCTCAGTACTCAGGGTGGTGGGTGCTCAGTGCTCGGGGAGCTAGGTGCTCAGTACTCAGGGTGCTGGGTGCTCAGTACTCAGTGCTCAGGGTCCTGGGTGCTCCGTGCTCGGGGTGCTGGTTGCTCAGTGCTCTGGGTGCTTAGTGCTCAATACTCAGGGTGCTGGGTGCTCAGTACTCAGGGTGCTGTGTGCTCATTCTCGGGGTGCTGGGTGCTCAGTGATCGGGGTGCTGGGTGCTCAGTACTCAGGGTGCTGGGGGCTCAGTACTCAGGGTGCTGGGTGCTCAGTACTCAGGGTGCTCGGTTCTCAGTACTCAGGGTGCTGGGTGCTCATTCTCGGGGTGCTGGGTGCTCCGTGCTCTTGGTGCTGGGTGCTCAGTACTCAGGGTGCTGGGGGCTCAGTACTCAGGGTGCTGGGTGCTCAGTGGTCGGGGTGCTCCGTGCTCAGGGTGCTGGGTGCTCAGTGCTCAGGGTGCTGGGTGCTCAGTGCTCGGGGTGCTGGGTGCTCAGTGCTCAGGGTGATCGGTGCTCAGTGCTCAGGGTGCTGGGTGCTCAGTCCTCAGGGTGCTCAGTGCTCAGGGTGCTGGGTGCTCAGTGCTCGGGGTGCTCGGTGCTCAGTACTCAGGGTGCTGAGTGCTCAGTTCTCACGGTGCTGGGTGCTCAGTACTCAGGGTGCTGGGTGCTCAGTACTCAGGGTGCTGGGTGATCAGTGCTCAGGGTGCTGGGTGCTCAGTGCTCAGGGTGCTGGGTGCTCAGTGCTCGGGGTGCTGGGTGCTCAGTGCTCGGGGTGCTGGGTGCTCAGTGCTCAGTGCTCAGGGTGCTGGGTGCTCAGTGCTCAGGGTGCTGGTTGCTCAGTACTCAGGGTGCTGGGTGCTCAGTACTCAGGGTGCTGGGTGCTCAGTGCTCAGTGTGCTGGGTGCTCAGTACTCAGGGTGCTGGGTGCTCAGTACTCAGGGTGCTGGGTGCTCATTACTCAGGGTGCTGGGTGCTCAGTGCTCGGGGTGCTGCGTGCTCAGTGCTCAGGGTGCTAGGTGCTCAGTGCTCAGGGTGCTGGGTGCTCAATACTCAGGGTGCTGGGTGTTCAGTGCTCGGGGTGCTCGGTGCTCTGTACTCAAGGTGCTGTGTGCTCAGTGCTCAGGGTGCTGGGTGCTCATTCCGCGGGTTGCTCCGTGCTCAGTGATCAGGGTGCTTGGTGCTCAGTACTCAGGGTGCTGGGTGCTAAGTGCTCGGGGTGCTGGGTTCTCAGTGCTCAGTACTCAGGGTGCTGGGTGCTCAGTGCTCAGGGTGCTGGGTGCTCAGTATTCAGGGTGCTCAGTGCTCAGTACTCGGGGTGCTGGGTGCTCAGTGCTCGGGGCGCTGGGTGCTCAGTGCTCAGGGTGCTCAGTGTTCAGTGCTCGGGGTGCTGGGTGCTCAGTGCTCGGGGCGCTGGGTGCTCAGTGCTCGGGGTGCTGGGTGCTCTGTACTCGGGGTGCTGGGTGCTCAGTGCTCAGAGTGCTCATTGCTCAGTACTCAGTGCTCAGGGTGCTCAGTGCTCAGGGTGCTGGGTGTTCAGTACTCAGGGTGCTGGGTGCTCAGTACACAGGTTGCCGGGTGCTCAGTGCTCAGGGTGCTGGGTGCTCAGTACTCTGGGTGTTGGGTGCTCAGTACTCAGGGTGCTGGGTGCTCAGTGCTCGGGGTGCTGGGTGCTCAGTGCTCAGGGTGCTGGGTGCTCAGTGCTCAGGGTGCTGTGTGCTCAGTACTCAGGGTGCTGGGTGCTTAGTGCTCGAGGTGCTCGGTGCTCAGTACTCAAGGTGCTGGGTGCTCAGTCCTCGGGGTGCTCCGTGCTCAGGGTGCTGGTTGCTCAGTGCTCGAGGTGCTGGGTGCTCAGTACTCAGCGTGCTGGGTGCTCAGTACTCAGGGTGCTGGGTTCTCAGTGCTCAGGGTGCTGGGTGCTCAGTGCTCAGGGTGCAGGGTGCTCAGTGATAGTGGTGCTGGGTGCTCAGTACTCAGGGTGCTCAGTGCTCGAGGTGCTCGGTGCTCAGTACTCAAGGTGCTGGGTGCTCAGTGCTCAGGGTGCTGGGTGCTCAGTCCTCGGGGTGCTCCATGCTCAGGGTGCTGGGTGCTCAGTGCTCAGGGTGCTGGGTGCTCAGTGCTCAGTGCTCAGGGTGCTGGGTGTTCAGTACTCAGGGTGCTGGGTGCTCAGTACTCAGGGTGCTGGGTGCTCAGTGCTCAGGGTGATGGGTGCTCAGTGCTCAGGGTGCTGGGTGCTCAGTACTCAGGGTGCTGGGTGCTCAGTACTCAGGGTGCTCGGTGCTCAGTACTCAGGGTGCTGGGTGCTCAGTGCCCAGGGTGCTGGGTGCTCAGTACTCAGCGTGCTGGGTGCTCAGTGCTCAGGGTGCTGGCTGCTCAGTACTCAGGGTGCTGGGTGCTCAGTGCTCGGGGTGCTGGGTGCTCAGTGCTCAGGGTGATCAGTGCTCAGTACTCAGGGTGCTGGGTGCTCAGTGCTCAGGGTGCTTGGTAATCAGTCCTCAGGGTGCTGGGTGCTCAGTGCTCAGTACTCAGGGTGCTCAGTACTCAGGGTGCCGGGTGCTCAGTGCTCGGGCTGCTGGGTGCTCAGTACTCAGGGTGCTGGGTGCTCAGTGCTCGGGGTGCTGGGTGCTCAGTGCTTAGGGTGATCGGTGCTCAGTGCTCAGTTCTCAGGGTGCTGGGTGCTCAGGGAGCTGGGTGCTCAGTGCTCGGGGTGCTGGTTGCTCAGTGCTCAGGGTGCTGGGTGCTCAGTGCTCAGTGCTCAGGGTGCTGGGTGCTCAGTGCTCAGTGCTCAGGGTGCTGGGTGTTCAGTACTCAGGGTGCTGGGTGCTCAGTACTCAGGGTGCTGGGTGCTCAGTGCTCACGGTGCTGGGTGCTCAGTGCTGAGGGTGCTGGGTGCTCAGTACTCAGGGTGCTGGGTGCTCAGTACTCAGGGTGCTCGGTGCTCAGTACTCAGGGTGCTGGGTGCTCAGTGCCCAGGGTGCTGGGTGCTCAGTACTCAGGGTGCTGGGTGCTCAGTACTCAGGGTGCTGGGTGCTCAGTGCTCAGGGTGCTGGCTGCTCAGTTCTCAGGGTGCTGGGTGCTCAGTGCTCGGGGTGCTGGGTGCTCAGTGCTCAGGGTGATCAGTGCTCAGTACTCAGGGTGCTGGGTGCTCAGTGCTCAGGGTGCTGGGTACTCAGTCCTCAGGGTGCTGGGTGCTCAGTGCTCAGTACTCAGGGTGCTCAGTACTCAGGGTTCCGGGTGCTCAGTGCTCGGTGTGCTGGGTGCTCAGTACTCAGAGTGCTGGGTGCTCAGTACTCGGGGTGCTGGGTGCTCAGTACTCAGGGTGCTGGGTGCTCAGTGCTCGGGGTGCTGGGTGCTCAGTGCTCAGGGTGATCGGTGCTCAGTGCTCAGGGTGCTGGGTGCTCAGTCCTCAGGGTGCTCAGTGCTCAGGGTGCTGGGTGCTCAGTGCTCGGGGTGCTCGGTGCTCAGTACTCAGGATGCTGAGTGCTCAGTTCTCACGGTGCTGGGTGCTCAGTACTCAGGGTGCTGGGTGCTCAGTACTCAGGGTGCTGGGTGCTCAGTGCTCAGGGTGCTGGGTGCTCAGTGCTCAGGGTGCTGGGTGCTCAGTGCTCGGGGTGCTGGGTGCTCAGTGCTCGGGGTGCTGGGTGCTCAGTGCTCAGTGCTCAGGGTGCTGGGTGCTCAGTGCTCAGGGTGCTGGTTGCTCAGTACTCAGGGTGCTGGGTGCTCAGTACTCATGGTGCTGGGTGCTCAGTGCTCATGGTGCTGTGTGCTCAGTACTCAGGGTGCTGGGTGTTCAGTACTCAGGGTGCTGGGTGCTCAGTTCTCAGGGTGCTGGGTGCTCAGTGCTCGGGGTGCTGCGTGCTCAGTAATCAGGGTGCTGGGTGCTCAATACTCAGGGTGCTGGGTGCTCAGTGCTCGGGGTGTTCGGTGCTCAGTACTCAAGGTGCTGGGTGCTCAGTGCTCAGGGTGCTGGGTGCTCAGTACCTCGGGGTGCTCCGTGCTCAGTGATCAGGGTGCTGGGTGCTCAGTACTCAGGGTGCTCGGTGCTCAGTACTCAGGGTGCTGGGTGCTCAGTCCTCGGGGTGCTGGGTTCTCAGTGCTGAGTACTCAGGGTGCTGGGTGCTCAGTGCTCAGGGTGCTGGGTGCTCAGTATTCAGGGTGCTCAGTGCTCAGTACTCGGGGTGCTTGGTGCTCAGTACTCAAGGTGCTCAGTGCTCAGTACTCGGGGTGCTGGGTGCTCAGTGCTCAGGGTGCTCAGTGCTCAGTGCTCGGGGTGCTGGGTGCTCAGTGCTCGGGGCGCTGGGTGCTCAGTGCTCGGGGTGCTGGGTGCTCAGTACTCAGTGCTCAGGGTGCTCAGTGCTCAGTGCTCAGGGTGCTGGTTGTTCAGTACTCAGGGTGCTGGGTGCTCAGTACTCAGGTTGCTGGGTGCTCAGTGCTCAGTGTGCTGGGTGCTCAGTGCTCAGGGTGCTGGGTGCTCAGTACTCAGGGTGCTGGGTGCTTAGTGCTCGAGGTGCTCGGTGCTCAGTACTCAAGGTGCTGGGTGCTCAGTCCTCGGGGTGCTCCGTGCTCACGGTGCTGGTTGCTCAGTGCTCGGGGTGCTGGGTGCTCAGTACTCAGCGTGCTGGGTGCTCAGTACTCAGGGTGCTGGGTGCTCAGTGCTCAGGGTGCTGGGTGCTCAGTGCTCAGGGTGCAGGGTGCTCAGTGTTCGGGGTGCTGGGTGCTCAGTACTCAGGGTGCTCAGTGCTCGAGGTGCACGGTGCTCAGTACTCAAGGTGCTGGGTGCTCAGTGCTCAGGGTGCTGGGTGCTCAGTCCTCGGGGTGCTCCGTGCTCAGGGTGCTGGGTGCTCAGTGCTCAGGGTGCTGGGTGCTCAGTGCTCAGTGCTCAGGGTGCTGGGTGTTCAGTACTCAGGGTGCTGGGTGCTCAGTACTCAGGGTGCTGGGTGCTCAGTGCTCAGGGTGCTGGGTGCTCAGTGCTCAGGGTGCTGGGTGCTCAGTACTCAGGGTGCTGGGTGCTCAGTACTCAGGGTGCTCGGTGCTCAGTACTCAGGGTGCTGGGTGCTCAGTGCCCAGGGTGCTGGGTGCTCAGTACTCAGGGTGCTGGGTGCTCAGTACTCAGGGTGCTGGGTGCTCAGTGCTCAGGGTGCTGGATGCTCAGTACTCAGGGTGCTGGGTGCTCAGTGCTCGGGGTGCTGGGTGCTCAGTGCTCAGGGTGATCAGTGCTCAGTACTCAGGGTGCTGGGTGCTCAGTGCTCAGGGTGCTGGGTACTCTGTCCTCAGGGTGCTGGGTGCTCAGTGCTCAGTACTCATGGTGCTCAGTACTCAGGGTGCCGGGTGCTCAGTGCTCGGGGTGCTGGGTGCTCAGTACTCAGGGTGCTGGGTGCTCAGTACTCGGGGTGCTGGGTGCTCAGTACTCAGGGTGCTGGGTGCTCAGTGCTCGGGGTGCTGGGTGCTCAGTGCTCAGGGTGATCGGTGCTCAGTGCTCAGGGTGCTGGGTGCTCAGTCCTCAGGGTGCTCAGTGCTCTCGTGCTGGGTGCTCAGTGCTCGGGGTGCTCGGTGCTCAGTACTCAGGGTGCTGAGTGCTCAGTTCTCACGGTGCTGGGTGCTCAGTACTCAGGGTGCTGGGTGCTCAGTACTCAGGGTGCTGGATGCTCAGTGCACAGGGTGCTGGGTGCTCAGTGCTCGGGGTGCTGGGTGCTCAGTGCTCAGTACTCAGGGTGCTGGGTGCTCAGTGCTCGGGGTGCTGGGTGCTCAGTACTCAGCGTGCTGGGTGCTCAGTACTCAGGGTGCTGGGAGCTCAGTGCTGAGGGTGCTGGGTGCTCAGTGCTCAGTGTGCTGGGTGCTCAGTGCTCGGGGAGCTCGGTGCTCAGTACTCAGGGTGCTGGGTGCTCTGTACTCAGTGCTTGGGGTCCTGGGTGCTCCGTGCTCGGGGTGCTGGTTGCTCAGTGCTCAGTACTCAGGGTGCTGGGTGCTCAGTGCTCGGGGTGCTGGGTGCTCAGTACTCAGCGTGCTGGGTGCTCAGTACTCAGGGTGCTGGGTGCTCAGTGCTCGGGGTGCTGCGTGCTCAGTAATCAGGGTGCTGGGTGCTCAATACTCAGGGTGCTGGGTGCTCAGTGCTCGGGGTGCTCGGTGCTCAGTACTCAAGGTGCTGGGTGCTCAGTGCTCAGGGTGCTGGGTGCTCAGTACCTCGGGGTGCTCCGTGCTCAGTGATCAGGGTGCTGGGTGCTCAGTACTCAGGGTGCTCGGTGCTCAGTACTCAGGGTGCTGGGTGCTCAGTCCTCGGGGTGCTGGGTTCTCAGTGCTGAGTACTCAGGGTGCTGGCTGCTCAGTGCTCAGGGTGCTGGGTGCTCAGTATTCAGGGTGCTCAGTGCTCAGTACTCGGGGTGCTTGGTGCTCAGTACTCAAGGTGCTCAGTGCTCAGTACTCGGGGTGCTGGGTGCTCAGTGCTCAGGGTGCTCAGTGCTCAGTGCTCGGGGTGCTGGGTGCTCAGTACTCAGGGTGCTGGGTGCTCAGTACTCGGGGTGCTGGGTGCTCAGTACTCAGGGTGCTGGGTGCTCAGTGCTCGGGGTGCTGGGTGCTCAGTGCTCAGGGTGATCGGTGCTCAGTGCTCAGGGTGCTGGGTGCTCAGTCCTCAGGGTGCTCAGTGCTCAGGGTGCTGGGTGCTCAGTGCTCGGGGTGCTCGGTGCTCAGTACTCAGGGTGCTGAGTGCTCAGTTCTCACGGTGCTGGGTGCTCAGTACTCAGGGTGCTGGGTGCTCAGTACTCAGGGTGCTGGATGCTCAGTGCACAGGGTGCTGGGTGCTCAGTGCTCGGGGTGCTGGGTGCTCAGTGCTCAGTACTCAGGGTGCTGGGTGCTCAGTGCTCGGGGTGCTGGGTGCTCAGTACTCAGCGTGCTGGGTGCTCAGTACTCAGGGTGCTGGGAGCTCAGTGCTCGGGGTGCTGGGTGCTCAGTACTCAGCGTGCTGGGTGCTCAGTACTCAGGGTGCTGGGTGCTCAGTGCTCGGGGTGCTGCGTGCTCAGTAATCAGGGTGCTGGGTGCTCAATACTCAGGGTGCTGGGTGCTCAGTGCTCGGGGTGCTCGGTGCTCAGTACTCAAGGTGCTGGGTGCTCAGTGCTCAGGGTGCTGGGTGCTCAGTACCTCGGGGTGCTCCGTGCTCAGAGATCAGGGTGCTGGGTGCTCAGTACTCAGGGTGCTCGGTGCTCAGTACTCAGGGTGCTGGGTGCTCAGTCCTCGGGGTGCTGGGTTCTCAGTGCTGAGTACTCAGGGTGCTGGGTGCTCAGTGCTCAGGGTGCTGGGTGCTCAGTATTCAGGGTGCTCAGTGCTCAGTACTCGGGGTGCTTGGTGCTCAGTACTCAAGGTGCTCAGTGCTCAGTACTCGGGGTGCTGGGTGCTCAGTGCTCAGGGTGCTCAGTGCTCAGTGCTCGGGGTGCTGGGTGCTCAGTGCTCGGGGCGCTGGGTGCTCAGTGCTCGGGGTGCTGGGTGCTCAGTACTCGTGGTGCTGGGTGCTCAGTGCTCAGGGTGCTCAGTGCTCAGTACTCAGTGCTCAGGGTGCTCAGTGCTCAGTGCTCAGGGTGCTGGGTGTTCAGTACTCAGGGTGCTGGGTGCTCAGTACTCAGGTTGCTGGGTGCTCAGTGCTCAGGGTGCTGGGTGCTCAGTGCTCAGGGTGCTGGGTGCTCAGTACTCAGAGTGCTGGGTGCTTAGTGCTCGAGGTGCTCGGTGCTCAGTACTCAAGGTGCTGGGTGCTCAGTCCTCGGGGTGCTCCGTGCTCACGGTGCTGGTTGCTCAGTGCTCGGGGTGCTGGGTGCTCAGTACTCAGCGTGCTGGGTGCTCAGTACTCAGGGTGCTGGGTGCTCAGTGCTCAGGGTGCTGGGTGCTCAGTGCTCAGGGTGCAGGGTGCTCAGTGATCGGGGTGCTGGGTGCTCAGTACTCAGGGTGCTCAGTGCTCGAGGTGCACGGTGCTCAGTACTCAAGGTGCTGGGTGCTCAGTGCTCAGGGTGCTGGGTGCTCAGTCCTCGGGGTGCTCCGTGCTCAGGGTGCTGGGTGCTCATTGCTCAGGGTGCTGGGTGCTCAGTGCTCAGTGCTCAGGGTGCTGGGTGTTCAGTACTCAGGGTGCTGGGTGCTCAGTACTCAGGGTGCTGGGTGCTCAGTGCTCAGGGTGCTGGGTGCTCAGTGCTCAGGGTGCTGGGTGCTCAGTACTCAGGGTGCTGGGTGCTCAGTACTCAGGGTGCTCGGTGCTCAGTACTCAGGGTGCTGGGTGCTCAGTGCCCAGGGTGCTGGGTGCTCAGTACTCAGCGTGCTGGGTGCTCAGTGCTCAGGGTGCTGGCAGCTCAGTACTCAGGGTGCTGGGTGCTCAGTGCTCGGGGTGCTGGGTGCTCAGTGCTCAGGGTGATCAGTGCTCAGTACTCAGGGTGCTGGGTGCTCAGTGCTCAGGGTGCTTGGTACTCAGTCCTCAGGGTGCTGGGTGCTCAGTGCTCAGTAATCAGGGTGCTCAGTACTCAGGGTGCCGGGTGCTCAGTGCTCGGGCTGCTGGGTGCTCAGTACTCAGGGTGCTGGGTGCTCAGTGCTCGGGGTGCTGGGTGCTGAGTGCTTAGGGTGATCGGTGCTCAGTGCTCAGGGTGCTCAGTTCTCAGGGTGCTGGGTGCTCAGGGTGCTGGGTGCTCAGTGCTCGGGGTGCTGGGTGCTCAGTGCTCAGGGTGCTGGGTGCTCAGTGCTCAGTGCTCAGGGTGCTGGGTGCTCAGTGCTCAGGGTGCTGGGTGCTCAGTGCTCGGGGTGCTGGGTGCTCAGTGCTCAGTGCTCAGGGTGCTGGGTGCTCAGTGCTCAGGGTGCTGGTTGCTCAGTACTCAGGGTGCTGGGTGCTCAGTACTCAGGGTGCTGGGTGCTCAGTGCTCATGGTGCTGGGTGCTCAGTACTCAGGGTGCTGGGTGCTCAGTACTCAGGGTGCTGGGTGCTCAGTTCTCAGGGTGCTGGGTGCTCAGTGCTCGGGGTGCTGCGTGCTCAGTAATCAGGGTGCTGGGTGCTCAATACTCAGGGTGCTGGGTGCTCAGTGCTCGGGGTGCTCGGTGCTCAGTACTCAAGGTGCTGGGTGCTCAGTGCTCAGGGTGCTGGGTGCTCAGTACCTCGGGGTGCTCCGTGCTCAGTGATCAGGGTGCTGGGTGCTCAGTACTCAGGGTGCTCGGTGCTCAGTACTCAGGGTGCTGGGTGCTCAGTCCTCGGGGTGCTGGGTTCTCAGTGCTGAGTACTCAGGGTGCTGGGTGCTCAGTGCTCAGGGTGCTGGGTGCTCAGTATTCAGGGTGCTCAGTGCTCAGTACTCGGGGTGCTTGGTGCTCAGTACTCAAGGTGCTCAGTGCTCAGTACTCGGGGTGCTGGGTGCTCAGTGCTCAGGGTGCTCAGTGCTCAGTGCTCGGGGTGCTGGGTGCTCAGTGCTCGGGGCGCTGGGTGCTCAGTGCTCGGGGTGCTGGGTGCTCAGTACTCGGGGTGCTGGGTGCTCAGTGCTCAGGGTGCTCAGTGCTCAGTACTCAGTGCTCAGGGTGCTCAGTGCTCAGTGCTCAGGGTGCTGGGTGTTCAGTACTCAGGGTGCTGGGTGCTCAGTACTCGGGGTGCTGGGTGCTTAGTGCTCGAGGTGCTCGGTGCTCAGTACTCAAGGTGCTGGGTGCTCAGTCCTCGGGGTGCTCCGTGCTCACGGTGCTGGTTGCTCAGTGCTCGGGGTGCTGGGTGCTCAGTACTCAGCGTGCTGGGTGCTCAGTACTCAGGGTGCTGGGTGCTCAGTGCTCAGGGTGCTGGGTGCTCAGTGCTCAGGGTGCAGGGTGCTCAGTGATCGGGGTGCTGGGTGCTCAGTACTCAGGGTGCTCAGTGCTCGAGGTGCACGGTGCTCAGTACTCAATGTGCTGGGTGCTCAGTGCTCAGGGTGCTGGGTGCTCAGTCCTCGGGGTGCTCCGTGCCCAGGGTGCTGGGTGCTCAGTGCTCAGGGTGCTGGGTGCTCAGTGCTCAGTGCTCAGGGTGCTGGGTGTTCAGTACTCAGGGTGCTGGGTGCTCAGTACTCAGGGTGCTGGGTGCTCAGTGCTCAGGGTGCTGGGTGCTCAGTGCTCAGGGTGCTGGGTGCTCAGTACTCAGGGTGCTGGGTGCTCAGTACTCAGGGTGCTCGGTGCTCAGTACTCAGGGTGCAGGATGCTCAGTGCCCAGGGTGCTGGGTGCTCAGTACTCAGGGTGCTGGGTGCTCAGTACTCAGGGTGCTGGGTGCTCATTGCTCAGGGTGCTGGATGCTCAGTACTCAGGGTGCTGGGTGCTCAGTACTCAGGGTGCTGGGTGCTCAGTGCTCAGGGTGCTGGGTGCTCAGTGCTCAGGGTGCTGGCAGCTCAGTACTCAGGGTGCTGGGTGCTCAGTGCTCGGGGTGCTGGGTGCTCAGTGCTCAGGGTGATCAGTGCTCAGTACTCAGGGTGCTGGGTGCTCAGTGCTCAGGGTGCTTGGTACTCAGTCCTCAGGGTGCTGGGTGCTCAGTGCTCAGTAATCAGGGTGCTCAGTACTCAGGGTGCCGGGTGCTCAGTGCTCGGGCTGCTGGGTGCTCAGTACTCAGGGTGCTGGGTGCTCAGTGCTCGGGGTGCTGGGTGCTGAGTGCTTAGGGTGATCGGTGCTCAGTGCTCAGGGTGCTCAGTTCTCAGGGTGCTGGGTGCTCAGGGTGCTGGGTGCTCAGTGCTCGGGGTGCTGGGTGCTCAGTGCTCAGGGTGCTGGGTGCTCAGTGCTCAGTGCTCAGGGTGCTGGGTGCTCAGTGCTCAGGGTGCTGGGTGCTCAGTGCTCGGGGTGCTGGGTGCTCAGTGCTCAGTGCTCAGGGTGCTGGGTGCTCAGTGCTCAGGGTGCTGGTTGCTCAGTACTCAGGGTGCTGGGTGCTCAGTACTCAGGGTGCTGGGTGCTCAGTGCTCATGGTGCTGGGTGCTCAGTACTCAGGGTGCTGGGTGCTCAGTACTCAGGGTGCTGGGTGCTCAGTTCTCAGGGTGCTGGGTGCTCAGTGCTCGGGGTGCTGCGTGCTCAGTAATCAGGGTGCTGGGTGCTCAATACTCAGGGTGCTGGGTGCTCAGTGCTCGGGGTGCTCGGTGCTCAGTACTCAAGGTGCTGGGTGCTCAGTGCTCAGGGTGCTGGGTGCTCAGTACCTCGGGGTGCTCCGTGCTCAGTGATCAGGGTGCTGGGTGCTCAGTACTCAGGGTGCTCGGTGCTCAGTACTCAGGGTGCTGGGTGCTCAGTCCTCGGGGTGCTGGGTTCTCAGTGCTGAGTACTCAGGGTGCTGGGTGCTCAGTGCTCAGGGTGCTGGGTGCTCAGTATTCAGGGTGCTCAGTGCTCAGTACTCGGGGTGCTTGGTGCTCAGTACTCAAGGTGCTCAGTGCTCAGTACTCGGGGTGCTGGGTGCTCAGTGCTCAGGGTGCTCAGTGCTCAGTGCTCGGGGTGCTGGGTGCTCAGTGCTCGGGGCGCTGGGTGCTCAGTGCTCGGGGTGCTGGGTGCTCAGTACTCGGGGTGCTGGGTGCTCAGTGCTCAGGGTGCTCAGTGCTCAGTACTCAGTGCTCAGGGTGCTCAGTGCTCAGTGCTCAGGGTGCTGGGTGTTCAGTACTCAGGGTGCTGGGTGCTCAGTACTCGGGGTGCTGGGTGCTTAGTGCTCGAGGTGCTCGGTGCTCAGTACTCAAGGTGCTGGGTGCTCAGTCCTCGGGGTGCTCCGTGCTCACGGTGCTGGTTGCTCAGTGCTCGGGGTGCTGGGTGCTCAGTACTCAGCGTGCTGGGTGCTCAGTACTCAGGGTGCTGGGTGCTCAGTGCTCAGGGTGCTGGGTGCTCAGTGCTCAGGGTGCAGGGTGCTCAGTGATCGGGGTGCTGGGTGCTCAGTACTCAGGGTGCTCAGTGCTCGAGGTGCACGGTGCTCAGTACTCAATGTGCTGGGTGCTCAGTGCTCAGGGTGCTGGGTGCTCAGTCCTCGGGGTGCTCCGTGCCCAGGGTGCTGGGTGCTCAGTGCTCAGGGTGCTGGGTGCTCAGTGCTCAGTGCTCAGGGTGCTGGGTGTTCAGTACTCAGGGTGCTGGGTGCTCAGTACTCAGGGTGCTGGGTGCTCAGTGCTCAGGGTGCTGGGTGCTCAGTGCTCAGGGTGCTGGGTGCTCAGTACTCAGGGTGCTGGGTGCTCAGTACTCAGGGTGCTCGGTGCTCAGTACTCAGGGTGCAGGATGCTCAGTGCCCAGGGTGCTGGGTGCTCAGTACTCAGGGTGCTGGGTGCTCAGTACTCAGGGTGCTGGGTGCTCATTGCTCAGGGTGCTGGATGCTCAGTACTCAGGGTGCTGGGTGCTCAGTGCTCGGGGTGCTGGGTGCTCAGTGCTCAGGGTGATCAGTGCTCAGTACTCAGGGTGCTGGGTGCTCAGTGCTCAGGGTGCTGGGTACTCTGTCCTCAGGGTGCTGGGTGCTCAGTGCTCAGTACTCATGGTGCTCAGTACTCAGGGTGCCGGGTGCTCAGTGCTCGGGGTGCTGGGTGCTCAGTACTCAGGGTGCTGGGTGCTCAGTACTCGGGGTGCTGGGTGCTCAGTACTCAGGGTGCTGGGTGCTCAGTGCTCGGGGTGCTGGGTGCTCAGTATTCAGGGTGCTCAGTGCTCAGGGTGCTGGGTGCTCAGTGCTCGGGGTGCTCGGTGCTCAGTACTCAGGGTGCTGAGTGCTCAGTTCTCACGGTGCTGGGTGCTCAGTACTCAGGGTGCTGGGTGCTCAGTACTCAGGGTGCTGGATGCTCAGTGCACAGGGTGCTGGGTGGTCAGTGCTCGGGGTGCTGGGTGCTCAGTGCTCAGTACTCAGGGTGCTGGGTGCTCAGTGCTCGGGGTGCTGGGTGCTCAGTACTCAGCGTGCTGGGTGCTCAGTACTCAGGGTGCTGGGAGCTCAGTGCTCAGGGTGCTGGGTGCTCAGTGCTCAGTGTGCTGGGTGCTCAGTGCTCGGGGAGCTCGGTGCTCAGTACTCAGGGTGCTGGGTGCTCTGTACTCAGTGCTTGGGGTCCTGGGTGCTCCGTGCTCGGGGTGCTGGTTGCTCAGTGCTCAGTACTCAGGGTGCTGGGTGCTCAGTGCTCGGGGTGCTGGGTGCTCAGTACTCAGCGTGCTGGGTGCTCAGTACTCAGGGTGCTGGGTGCTCAGTGCTCGGGGTGCTGCGTGCTCAGTAATCAGGGTGCTGGGTGCTCAATACTCAGGGTGCTTGGTGCTCAGTGCTCGGGGTGCTCGGTGCTCAGTACTCAAGGTGCTGGGTGCTCAGTGCTCAGGGTGCTGGGTGCTCAGTACCTCGGGGTGCTCCGTGCTCAGTGATCAGGGTGCTGGGTGCTCAGTACTCAGGGTGCTCGGTGCTCAGTACTCAGGGTGCTGGGTGCTCAGTCCTCGGGGTGCTGGGTTCTCAGTGCTGAGTACTCAGGGTGCTGGGTGCTCAGTGCTCAGGGTGCTGGGTGCTCAGTATTCAGGGTGCTCAGTGCTCAGTACTCGGGGTGCTTGGTGCTCAGTACTCAAGGTGCTCAGTGCTCAGTACTCGGGGTGCTGGGTGCTCAGTGCTCAGGGTGCTCAGTGCTCAGTGCTCGGGGTGCTGGGTGCGCAGTGCTCGGGGCGCTGGGTGCTCAGTGCTCGGGGTGCTGGGTGCTCAGTACTCGGGGTGCTGGGTGCTCAGTGCTCAGGGTGCTCAGTGCTCAGTACTCAGTGCTCAGGGTGCTCAGTGCTCAGTGCTCAGGGTGCTGGGTGTTCAGTACTCAGGGTGCTGAGTGCTCAGTACTCAGGTTGCTGGGTGCTCAGTGCTCAGGGTGCTGGGTGCTCAGTGCTCAGGGTGCTGGGTGCTCAGTACTCAGGGTGCTGGGTGCTTAGTGCTCGAGGTGCTCGGTGCTCAGTACTCAAGGTGCTGGGTGCTCAGTCCTCGGGGTGCTCCGTGCTCACGGTGCTGGTTGCTCACTGCTCGGGGTGCTGGGTGCTCAGTACTCAGCGTGCTGGGTGCTCAGTACTCAGGGTGCTGGGTGCTCAGTGCTCAGGGTGCTGGGTGCTCAGTGCTCAGGGTGCAGGGTGCTCAGTGATCGGGGTGCTGGGTGCTCAGTACTCAGGGTGCTCAGTGCTCGAGGTGCACGGTGCTCAGTACTCAAGGTGCTGGGTGCTCAGTGCTCAGGGTGCTGGGTGCTCAGTGCTCAGTGCTCAGGGTGCTGGGTGTTCAGTACTCAGGGTGCTGGGTGCTCAGTACTCAGGGTGCTGGGTGCTCAGTGCTCAGGGTGCTGGGTGCTCAGTGCTCAGGGTGCTGGGTGCTCAGTACTCAGGGTGCTGGGTGCTCAGTACTCAGGGTGCTCGGTGCTCAGTACTCAGGGTGCTGGGTGCTCAGTGCCCAGGGTGCTGGGTGCTCAGTACTCAGGGTGCTGGGTGCTCAGTACTCAGGGTGCTGGGTGCTCAGTGCTCAGGGTGCTGGATGCTCAGTTCTCAGGGTGCTGGGTGCTCAGTGCTCGGGGTGCTGGGTGCTCAGTGCTCAGGGTGATCAGTGCTCAGTACTCAGGGTGCTGGGTGCTCAGTGCTCAGGGTGCTGGGTACTCTGTCCTCAGGGTGCTGGGTGCTCAGTGCTCAGTACTCATGGTGCTCAGTACTCAGGGTGCCGGGTGCTCAGTGCTCGGGGTGCTGGGTGCTCAGTACTCAGGGTGCTGGGTGCTCAGTACTCGGGGTGCTGGGTGCTCAGTACTCAGGGTGCTGGGTGCTCAGTGCTCGGGGTGCTGGGTGCTCAGTGCTCAGGGTGATCGGTGCTCAGTGCTCAGGGTGCTGGGTGCTCAGTCCTCAGGGTGCTCAGTGCTCAGGGTGCTGGGTGCTCAGTGCTCGGGGTGCTCGGTGCTCAGTACTCAGGGTGCTGAGTGCTCAATTCTCACGGTGCTGGGTGCTCAGTACTCAGGGTGCTGGGTGCTCAGTACTCAGGGTGCTGGATGCTCAGTGCACAGGGTGCTGGGTGCTCAGTGCTCGGGGTGCTGGGTGCTCAGTGCTCAGTACTCAGGGTGCTGGGTGCTCAGTGCTCGGGGTGCTTGGTGCTCAGTACTCAGCGTGCTGGGTGCTCAGTACTCAGGGTGCTGGGTGCTCAGTGCTCAGGGTGTGGGTGCTCAGTGCTCAGTGTGCTGGGTGCTCAGTGCTCGGGGAGCTCGGTGCTCAGTACTCAGGGTGCTGGGTGCTCTGTACTCAGTGCTTGATGTCCTGGGTGCTCCGTGCTCGGGGTGCTGGTTGCTCAGTGCTCAGTACTCAGGGTGCTGGGTCCTCAGTGCTCGGGGTGCTGGGTGCTCAGTACTCAGCGTGCTGGGTGCTCAGTACTCAGGGTGCTGGGTGCTCAGTACTCAGGGTGCTGGGTGCTCAGTACTCAGGTTGCTGGGTGCTCAGTGCACAGGGTGGTGGGTGATCAGTGCTCAGGGTGCTGGGTGCTCAGTGCTCGGGGTGCTGGGTGCTCAGCGCTCAGTGCTCAGGGTGCTGGGTGCTCAGTGCTCAGGGTGCTGGTTGCTCAGTACTCAGGGTCCTGGATGCTCAGTGCTCAGGGTGCTGGGTGCTCAGTGCTCGGGGCGCTGGGTACTCAGTGCTCGGGGTGCTGGGTGCTCAGTACTCAGGGTGCTGTGTGCTCAGTGCTCAGTACTCAGCGTGCTGGGTGCTCAGTGCTCAGTGCTCATGGTGCTCAGTGCTCAGGGTGCTGGGTGCTCAGGGTGCTGGGTGCTCAGTGCTCGGGGTGCTGGGTGCTCAGTGCTCAGGGTGCTGGGTGCTCAGTGCTCAGTGCTCAGGGTGCTGGGTGCTCAGTGCTCAGTGCTCAGGGTGCTGGGTGTTCAGTACTCAGGGTGCTGGGTGCTCAGAACTCAGGGTGCTGGGTGCTCAGTGCTCAGGGTGCTGGGTGCTCAGTGCTCAGGGTGCTGGGTGCTCAGTACTCAGGGTGATGGGTGCTCAGTACTCAGGGTGCTCGGTGCTCAGTACTCAGGGTGCTGGGTGCTCAGTGCCCAGGGTGCTGGGTGCTCAGTACTCAGGGTGCTGGGTGCTCAGTACTCAGGGTGCTGGGTGCTCAGTGCTCAGGGTGCTGGCTGCTCAGTTCTCAGGGTGCTGGGTGGTCAGTGCTCGGGGTGCTGGGTGCTCAGTGCTCAGGGTGATCAGTGCTCAGTACTCAGGGTGCTGGGTGCTCAGTGCTCAGGGTGCTGGGTACTCAGTCCTCAGGGTGCTGGGTGCTCAGTGCTCAGTACTCAGGGTGCTCAGTACTCAGGGTGCCGGGTGCTCAGTGCTCGGGGTGCTGGGTGCTCAGTTCTCAGGGTGCTGGGTGCTCAGTACTCGGGGTGCTGGGTGCTCAGTACTCAGGGTGCTGGGTGCTCAGTGCTCGGGGTGCTGGGTGCTCAGTGCTCAGGGTGATCGGTGCTCAGTGCTCAGGGTGCTGGGTGCTCAGTCCTCAGGGTGCTCAGTGCTCAGGGTGCTGGGTGCTCAGTGCTCGGGGTGCTCGGTGCTCAGTACTCAGGGTGCTGAGTGCTCAGTTCTCACGGTGCTGGGTGCTCAGTACTCAGGGTGCTGGGTGCTCAGTACTCAGGGTGCTGGGTGCTCAGTGCTCAGGGTGCTGGGTGCTCAGTGCTCAGGGTGCTGGGTGCTCCGTGCTCAGGGTGCTGGGTGCTCAGTGCTCGGGGTACTGGGTGCTCAGTGCTCAGTGCTCAGGGTGCTGGGTGCTCAGTGCTCAGGGTGCTGGTTGCTCAGTATTCAGGGTGCTGGGTGCTCAGTACTCAGGGTGCTGGGTGCTCAGTGCTCAGGGTGCTGGGTGCTCAGTACTCAAGGTGCTGGGTGCTCAGTACTCAGGGTGCTGGGTGCTCAGTACTCAGGGTGCTGGGTGCTCAGTGCTCGGGGTGCTGCGTGCTCAGTGCTCAGGGTGCTGGGTGCTCAGTGCTCAGGGTGCTGGGTGCTCAATACTCAGGGTGCTGGGTGCTCAGTGCTCGGGGTGCTCGGTGCTCAGTACTCAAGGTGCTGGGTGCTCAGTGCTCAGGGTGCTGGGTGCTCAGTACTCGGGGTGCTGGGTGCTCAGTGCTCAGGGTGCTCAGTGCTCAGTGCTCGGGGTGCTGGGTGCTCAGTGCTCGGGCCGTGGGTGCTCAGTGCTCGTGGTGCTGGGTGCTCAGTACTCGGGGTGCTGGGTGCTCAGTGCTCAGGGTTCTCAGTGCTCAGTACTCAGTGCTCAGGGTGCTCAGTGCTCAGTGCTCAGGGTGCTGGGTGTTTAGTACTCAGGGTGCTGAGTGCTCAGTACTCAGGTTGCTGGGTGCTCAGTGCTCAGGGTGCTGGGTGCTCAGTGCTCAGGGTGCTGGGTGCTCAGTACTCAGGGTGCTGGGTGCTTAGTGCTCGAGGTGCTCGGTGCTCAGTACTCAAGGTGCTGGGTGCTCAGTCCTCGGGGTGCTCCGTGCTCACGGTGCTGGTTGCTCACTGCTCGGGGTGCTGGGTGCTCAGTACTCAGCGTGCTGGGTGCTCAGTACTCAGGGTGCTGGGTGCTCAGTGCTCAGGGTGCTGGGTGCTCAGTGCTCAGGGTGCAGGGTGCTCAGTGATCGGGGTGCTGGGTGCTCAGTACTCAGGGTGCTCAGTGCTCGAGGTGCACGGTGCTCAGTACTCAAGGTGCTGGGTGCTCAGTGCTCAGGGTGCTGGGTGCTCAGTCCTCGGGGTGCTCCGTGCTCAGGGTGCTGGGTGCTCAGTGCTCAGGTTGCTGGGTGCTCAGTGCTCAGTGCTCAGGGTGCTGGGTGTTCAGTACTCAGGGTGCTGGGTGCTCAGTACTCAGGGTGCTGGGTGCTCAGTGCTCAGGGTGCTGGGTGCTCAGTGCTCAGGGTGCTGGGTGCTCAGTACTCAGGGTGCTGGGTGCTCAGTACTCAGGGTGCTCGGTGCTCAGTACTCGGGGTGCTGGGTGCTCAGTACTCAGGGTGCTGGGTGCTCAGTGCTCGGGGTGCTGGGTGCTCAGTGCTCAGGGTGATCGGTGCTCAGTGCTCAGGGTGCTGGGTGCTCAGTCCTCAGGGTGCTCAGTGCTCAGGGTGCTGGGTGCTCAGTGCTCGGGGTTCTCGGTGCTCAGTACTCAGGGTGCTGAGTGCTCAGTTCTCACGGTGCTGGGTGCTCAGTACTCAGGGTGCTGGGTGCTCAGTACTCAGGGTGCTGGATGCTCAGTGCACAGGGTGCTGGGTGCTCAGTGCTCGGGGTGCTGGGTGCTCAGTGCTCAGTACTCAGGGTGCTGGGTGCTCAGTGCTCGGGGTGCTGGGTGCTCAGTACTCAGCGTGCTGGGTGCTCAGTACTCAGGGTGCTGGGTGCTCAGTGCTCAGGGTGCTGGGTGCTCAGTGCTCAGTGTGCTGGGTGCTCAGTGCTCGGGGAGCTCGGTGCTCAGTACTCAGGGTGCTGGGTGCTCTGTACTCAGTGCTTGGGGTCCTGGGTGCTCCGTGCTCGGGGTGCTGGTTGCTCAGTGCTCAGTACTCAGGGTGCTGGGTCCTCAGTGCTCGGGGTGCTGGGTGCTCAGTACTCAGCGTGCTGGGTGCTCAGTACTCAGGGTGCTGGGTGCTCAGTACTCAGGGTGCTGGGTGCTCAGTACTCAGGGTGCTGGGTGCTCAGTGCACAGGGTGGTGGGTGCTCAGTGCTCAGGGTGCTGGGTGCTCAGTGCTCGGGGTGCTGGGTGCTCAGCGCTCAGTGCTCAGGGTGCTGGGTGCTCAGTGCTCAGGGTGCTGGTTGCTCAGTACTCAGGGTGCTGGATGCTCAGTGCTCAGGGAGCTGGGTGCTCAGTGCTCGGGGCGCTGGGTACTCAGAGCTCGGGGTGCTGGGTGCTCAGTACTCAGGGTGCTGTGTGCTCAGTGCTCAGTACTCAGCGTGCTGGGTGCTCAGTGCTCAGTGCTCATGGTGCTCAGTGCTCAGGGTGCTGGGTGCTCAGGGTGCTGGGTGCTAAGTGCTCGGGGTGCTGGGTGCTCAGTGCTCAGGGTGCTGGGTGCTCAGTGCTCAGTGCTCAGGGTGCTGGGTGCTCAGTGCTCAGTGCTCAGGGTGCTGGGTGTTCAGTACTCAGGGTGCTGGGTGCTCAGTACTCAGGTTGCTGGGTGCTCAGTGCTCAGGGTGCTGGGTGCTCAGTGCTCAGGGTGCTGGGTGCTCAGTACTCAGGGTGCTGGGTGCTTAGTGCTCGAGGTGCTTGGTGCTCAGTACTCAAGGTGCTGGGTGCTCAGTACTCAGGTTGCTGGGTGCTCAGTGCTCAGGGTGCTGGGTGCTCAGTGCTCAGTGCTCAGGGTGCTGGTTGTTCAGTACTCAGGATGCTGGGTGCTCAGTACTCAGGTTGCTGGGTGCTCAGTGCTCAGGGTGCTGGGTGCTCAGTGCTCAGGGTGCTGGGTGCTCAGTACTCAGGGTGCTGGGTGCTTAGTGCTCGAGGTGCTCGGTGCTCAGTACTCAAGGTGCTGGGTGTTCAGTCCTCGGGGTGCTCCGTGCTCACGGTGCTGGTTGCTCAGTGCTCGGGGTGCTGGGTGCTCAGTACTCAGCGTGCTGGGTGCTCAGTACTCAGGGTGCTGGGTGCTCAGTGCTCAGGGTGCTGGGTGCTCAGTGCTCAGGGTGCAGGGTGCTCAGTGTTCGGGGTGCTGGGTGCTCAGTACTCAGGGTGCTCAGTGCTCGAGGTGCACGGTGCTCAGTACTCAAGGTGCTGGGTGCTCAGTGCTCAGGGTGCTGGGTGCTCAGTCCTCGGGGTGCTCCGTGCTCAGGGTGCTGGGTGCTCATTGCTCAGGGTGCTGGGTGCTCAGTGCTCAGTACTCAGGGTGCTGGGTGCTCAGTACTCAGGGTGCTGGGTGCTCAGTGCTCAGGGTGCTGGGTGCTCAGTGCTCAGGGTGCTGGGTGCTCAGTACTCAGGGTGCTCGGTGCTCAGTACTCAGGGTGCTGGGTGCTCAGTGCCCAGGGTGCTGGGTGCTCAGTACTCAGCGTGCTGGGTGCTCAGTGCTCAGGGTGCTGGCTGCTCAGTACTCAGGGTGCTGGGTGCTCAATGCTCGGGGTGCTGGGTGCTCAGTGCTCAGGGTGATCAGTGCTCAGTACTCAGGGTGCTGGGTGCTCAGTGCTCAGGGTGCTTGGTACTCAGTCCTCAGGGTGCTGGGTGCTCAGTGCTCAGTAATCAGGGTGCTCAGTACTCAGGGTGCCGGGTGCTCAGTGCTCGGGCTGCTGGGTGCTCAGTACTCAGGGTGCTGGGTGCTCAGTGCTCGGGGTGCTGGGTGCTGAGTGCTTAGGGTGATCGGTGCTCAGTGCTCAGGGTGCTCAGTTCTCAGGGTGCTGGGTGCACAGGGTGCTGGGTGCTCAGTGCTCGGGGTGCTGGGTGCTCAGTGCTCAGGGTGCTGGGTGCTCAGTGCTCAGTGCTCAGGGTGCTGGGTGCTCAGTGCTCAGGGTGCTGGTTGCTCAGTGCTCGGGGTGCTGGGTGCTCAGTGCTCAGTGCTCAGGGTGCTGGGTGCTCAGTGCTCAGGGTGCTGGTTGCTCAGTACTCAGGGTGCTGGGTGCTCAGTACTCAGGGTGCTGGGTGCTCAGTGCTCATGGTGCTGGGTGCTCAGTACTCAGGGTGCTGGGTGCTCAGTACTCAGGGTGCTGGGTGCTCAGTTCTCAGGGTGCTGGGTGCTCAGTGCTCGGGGTGCTGCGTGCTCAGTAATCAGGGTGCTGGGTGCTCAATACTCAGGGTGCTGGGTGCTCAGTGCTCGGGGTGCTCGGTGCTCAGTACTCAAGGTGCTGGGTGCTCAGTGCTCAGGGTGCTGGGTGCTCAGTACATCGGGGTGCTCCGTGCTCAGTGATCAGGGTGCTGGGTGCTCAGTACTCAGGGTGCTCGGTGCTCAGTACTCAGGGTGCTGGGTGCTCAGTCCTCGGGGTGCTGGGTTCTCAGTGCTGAGTACTCAGGGTGCTGGGTGCTCAGTGCTCAGGGTGCTGGGTGCTCAGTATTCAGGGTGCTCAGTGCTCAGTACTCGGGGTGCTTGGTGCTCAGTACTCAAGGTGCTCAGTGCTCAGTACTCGGGGTGCTGGGTGCTCAGTGCTCAGGGTGCTCAGTGCTCAGTGCTCGGGGTGCTGGGTGCTCAGTGCTCGGGGCGCTGGGTGCTCAGTGCTCGGGGTGCTGGGTGCTCAGTACTCGGGGTGCTGGGTTCTCAGTGC
Source organism: Microtus oregoni (assembly GCF_018167655.1). Lineage (NCBI taxonomy): Eukaryota > Metazoa > Chordata > Mammalia > Rodentia > Cricetidae > Microtus > Microtus oregoni. The sequence goes on from NW_024543322.1 coordinate 297,082, forward strand.
TCAGGGTGCTCAGTGCTCAGTACTCAGTGCTCAGGGTGCTCAGTGCTCAGTGCTCAGGGTGCTGGGTGTTCAGTACTCAGGGTGCTGGGTGCTCAGTACTCAGGCTGCTGGGTGCTTAGTGCTCGAGGTGCTCGGTGCTCAGTACTCAAGGTGCTGGGTGCTCAGTCCTCGGGGTGCTCCGTGCTCACGGTGCTGGTTGCTCAGTGCTCGGGGTGCTGGGTGCTCAGTACTCAGCGTGCTGGGTGCTCAGTACTCAGGGTGCTGGGTGCTCAGTGCTCAGGGTGCTGGGTGCTCAGTGCTCAGGGTGCAGGGTGCTCAGTGATCGGGGTGCTGGGTGCTCAGTACTCAGGGTGCTCAGTGCTCGAGGTGCACGGTGCTCAGTACTCAAGGTGCTGGGTGCTCAGTGCTCAGGGTGCTGGGTGCTCAGTCCTCGGGGTGCTCCGTGCTCAGGGTGCTGGGTGCTCAGTGCTCAGGGTGCTGGGTGCTCAGTGCTCAGTGCTCAGGGTGCTGGGTGCTCAGTGCTCAGGGTGCTGGATGCTCAGTACTCAGGGTGCTGGATGCTCAGTACTCAGGGTGCTGGGTGCTCAGTGCTCGGGGTGCTGGGTGCTCAGTGCTCAGGGTGATCAGTGCTCAGTACTCACGGTGCTGGGTGCTCAGTGCTCAGGGTGCTGGGTACTCTGTCCTCAGGGTGCTGGGTGCTCAGTGCTCAGTACTCATGGTGCTCAGTACTCAGGGTGCCGGGTGCTCAGTGCTCGGGGTGCTGGGTGCTCAGTACTCAGGGTGCTGGGTGCTCAGTACTCGGGGTGCTGGGTGCTCAGTACTCAGGGTGCTGGGTGCTCAGTGCTCGGGGTGCTGGGTGCTCAGTATTCAGGGTGCTCAGTGCTCAGGGTGCTGGGTGCTCAGTGCTCGGGGTGCTCGGTGCTCAGTACTCAGGGTGCTGAGTGCTCAGTTCTCACGGTGCTGGGTGCTCAGTACTCAGGGTGCTGGGTGCTCAGTACTCAGGGTGCTGGATGCTCAGTGCACAGGGTGCTGGGTGCTCAGTGCTCGGGGTGCTGGGTGCTCAGTGCTCAGTACTCAGGGTGCTGGGTGCTCAGTGCTCGGGGTGCTCGTGCTCAGTACTCAGCGTGCTGGGTGCTCAGTACTCAGGGTGCTGGGAGCTCAGTGCTCAGGGTGCTGGGTGCTCAGTGCTCAGTGTGCTGGGTGCTCAGTGCTCGGGGAGCTCGGTGCTCAGTACTCAGGGTGCTGGGTGCTCTGTACTCAGTGCTTGGGGTCCTGGGTGCTCCGTGCTCGGGGTGCTGGTTGCTCAGTGCTCAGTACTCAGGGTGCTGGGTGCTCAGTGCTCGGGGTGCTGGGTGCTCAGTACTCAGCGTGCTGGGTGCTCAGTACTCAGGGTGCTGGGTGCTCAGTGCTCAGGGTGCTGCGTGCTCAGTAATCAGGGTGCTGGGTGCTCAATACTCAGGGTGCTTGGTGCTCAGTGCTCGGGGTGCTCGGTGCTCAGTACTCAAGGTGCTGGGTGCTCAGTGCTCAGGGTGCTGGGTGCTCAGTACCTCGGGGTGCTCCGTGCTCAGTGATCAGGGTGCTGGGTGCTCAGTACTCAGGGTGCTCGGTGCTCAGTACTCAGGGTGCTCTGTGCTCAGTCCTCGGGGTGCTGGGTTCTCAGTGCTGAGTACTCAGGGTGCTGGGTGCTCAGTGCTCAGGGTGCTGGGTGCTCAGTATTCAGGGTGCTCAGTGCTCAGTACTCGGGGTGCTTGGTGCTCAGTACTCAAGGTGCTCAGTGCTCAGTACTCGGGGTGCTGGGTGCTCAGTGCTCAGGGTGCTCAGTGCTCAGTGCTCGGGGTGCTGGGTGCTCAGTGCTCGGGGCGCTGGGTGCTCAGTACTCGGGGTGCTGGGTGCTCAGTGCTCAGGGTGCTCAGTGCTCAGTACTCAGTGCTCAGGGTGCTCAGTGCTCAGTGCTCAGGGTGCTGGGTGTTCAGTACTCAGGGTGCTGAGTGCTCAGTACTCAGGTTGCTGGGTGCTCAGTGCTCAGGGTGCTGGGTGCTCAGTGCTCAGGGTGCTGGGTGCTCAGTACTCAGGGTGCTGGGTGCTTAGTGCTCGAGGTGCTCGGTGGTCAGTACTCAAGGTGCTGGGTGCTCAGTCCTCGGGGTGCTCCGTGCTCACGGTGCTGGTTGCTCACTGCTCGGGGTGCTGGGTGCTCAGTACTCAGCGTGCTGGGTGCTCAGTACTCAGGGTGCTGGGTGCTCAGTGCTCAGGGTGCTGGGTGCTCAGTGCTCAGGGTGCAGGGTGCTCAGTGATCGGGGTGCTGGGTGCTCAGTACTCAGGGTGCTCAGTGCTCGAGGTGCACGGTGCTCAGTACTCAAGGTGCTGGGTGCTCAGTGCTCAGGGTGCTGGGTGCTCAGTGCTCAGTGCTCAGGGTGCTGGGTGTTCAGTACTCAGGGTGCTGGGTGCTCAGTACTCAGGGTGCTGGGTGCTCAGTGCTCAGGGTGCTGGGTGCTCAGTGCTCAGGGTGCTGGGTGCTCAGTACTCAGGGTGCTGGGTGCTCAGTACTCAGGGTGCTCGGTGCTCAGTACTCAGGGTGCTGGGTGCTCAGTGCCCAGGGTGCTGGGTGCTCAGTACTCAGGGTGCTGGGTGCTCAGTACTCAGGGTGCTGGGTGCTCAGTGCTCAGGGTGCTGGATGCTCAGTACTCAGGGTGCTGTGTGCTCAGTGCTCGGGGTGCTGGGTGCTCAGTGCTCAGCGTGATCAGTGCTCAGTACTCAGGGTGCTGGGTGCTCAGTGCTCAGGGTGCTGGGTACTCTGTCCTCAGGGTGCTGGGTGCTCAGTGCTCAGTACTCATGGTGCTCAGTACTCAGGGTGCCGGGTGCTCAGTGCTCGGGGTGCTGGGTGCTCAGTACTCAGGGTGCTGGGTGCTCAGTACTCGGGGTGCTGGGTGCTCAGTACTCAGGGTGCTGGGTGCTCAGTGCTCGGGGTGCTGGGTGCTCAGTGCTCAGGGTGATCGGTGCTCAGTGCTCAGGGTGCTGGGTGCTCAGTATTCAGGGTGCTCAGTGCTCAGTACTCGGGGTGCTTGGTGCTCAGTACTCAAGGTGCTCAGTGCTCAGTACTCGGGGTGCTGGGTGCTCAGTGCTCAGGGTGCTCAGTGCTCAGTGCTCGGGGTGCTGGGTGCTCAGTGCTCGGGGCGCTGGGTGCTCAGTGCTCGGGGTGCTGGGTGCTCAGTACTCGGGGTGCTGGGTTCTCAGTGCTCAGGGTGCTCAGTGCTCAGTACTCAGTGCTCAGGGTGCTCAGTGCTCAGTGCTCAGGGTGCTGGGTGTTCAGTACTCAGGGTGCTGGGTGCTCAGTACTCAGGCTGCTGGGTGCTTAGTGCTCGAGGTGCTCGGTGCTCAGTACTCAAGGTGCTGGGTGCTCAGTCCTCGGGGTGCTCCGTGCTCACGGTGCTGGTTGCTCAGTGCTCGGGGTGCTGGGTGCTCAGTACTCAGCGTGCTGGGTGCTCAGTACTCAGGGTGCTGGGTGCTCAGTGCTCAGGGTGCTGGGTGCTCAGTGCTCAGGGTGCAGGGTGCTCAGTGATCGGGGTGCTGGGTGCTCAGTACTCAGGGTGCTCAGTGCTCGAGGTGCACGGTGCTCAGTACTCAAGGTGCTGGGTGCTCAGTGCTCAGGGTGCTGGGTGCTCAGTCCTCGGGGTGCTCCGTGCTCAGGGTGCTGGGTGCTCAGTGCTCAGGGTGCTGGGTGCTCAGTGCTCAGTGCTCAGGGTGCTGGGTGCTCAGTGCTCAGGGTGCTGGATGCTCAGTACTCAGGGTGCTGGATGCTCAGTACTCAGGGTGCTGGGTGCTCAGTGCTCGGGGTGCTGGGTGCTCAGTGCTCAGGGTGATCAGTGCTCAGTACTCACGGTGCTGGGTGCTCAGTGCTCAGGGTGCTGGGTACTCTGTCCTCAGGGTGCTGGGTGCTCAGTGCTCAGTACTCATGGTGCTCAGTACTCAGGGTGCCGGGTGCTCAGTGCTCGGGGTGCTGGGTGCTCAGTACTCAGGGTGCTGGGTGCTCAGTACTCGGGGTGCTGGGTGCTCAGTACTCAGGGTGCTGGGTGCTCAGTGCTCGGGGTGCTGGGTGCTCAGTATTCAGGGTGCTCAGTGCTCAGGGTGCTGGGTGCTCAGTGCTCGGGGTGCTCGGTGCTCAGTACTCAGGGTGCTGAGTGCTCAGTTCTCACGGTGCTGGGTGCTCAGTACTCAGGGTGCTGGGTGCTCAGTACTCAGGGTGCTGGATGCTCAGTGCACAGGGTGCTGGGTGCTCAGTGCTCGGGGTGCTGGGTGCTCAGTGCTCAGTACTCAGGGTGCTGGGTGCTCAGTGCTCGGGGTGCTCGTGCTCAGTACTCAGCGTGCTGGGTGCTCAGTACTCAGGGTGCTGGGAGCTCAGTGCTCAGGGTGCTGGGTGCTCAGTGCTCAGTGTGCTGGGTGCTCAGTGCTCGGGGAGCTCGGTGCTCAGTACTCAGGGTGCTGGGTGCTCTGTACTCAGTGCTTGGGGTCCTGGGTGCTCCGTGCTCGGGGTGCTGGTTGCTCAGTGCTCAGTACTCAGGGTGCTGGGTGCTCAGTGCTCGGGGTGCTGGGTGCTCAGTACTCAGCGTGCTGGGTGCTCAGTACTCAGGGTGCTGGGTGCTCAGTGCTCAGGGTGCTGCGTGCTCAGTAATCAGGGTGCTGGGTGCTCAATACTCTGGGTGCTTGGTGCTCAGTGCTCGGGGTGCTCGGTGCTCAGTACTCAAGGTGCTGGGTGCTCAGTGCTCAGGGTGCTGGGTGCTCAGTACCTCGGGGTGCTCCGTGCTCAGTGATCAGGGTGCTGGGTGCTCAGTACTCAGGGTGCTCGGTGCTCAGTACTCAGGGTGCTGGGTGCTCAGTCCTCGGGGTGCTGGGTTCTCAGTGCTGAGTACTCAGGGTGCTGGGTGCTCAGTGCTCAGGGTGCTGGGTGCTCAGTATTCAGGGTGCTCAGTGCTCAGTACTCGGGGTGCTTGGTGCTCAGTACTCAAGGTGCTCAGTGCTCAGTACTCGGGGTGCTGGGTGCTCAGTGCTCAGGGTGCTCAGTGCTCAGTGCTCGGGGTGCTTGGTGCTCAGTGCTCGGGGCGCTGGGTGCTCAGTACTCGGGGTGCTGGGTGCTCAGTGCTCAGGGTGCTCAGTGCTCAGTACTCAGTGCTCAGGGTGCTCAGTGCTCAGTGCTCAGGGTGCTGGGTGTTCAGTACTCAGGGTGCTGAGTGCTCAGTACTCAGGTTGCTGGGTGCTCAGTGCTCAGGGTGCTGGGTGCTCAGTGCTCAGGGTGCTGGGTGCTCAGTACTCAGGGTGCTGGGTGCTTAGTGCTCGAGGTGCTCGGTGGTCAGTACTCAAGGTGCTGGGTGCTCAGTCCTCGGGGTGCTCCGTGCTCACGGTGCTGGTTGCTCACTGCTCGGGGTGCTGGGTGCTCAGTACTCAGCGTGCTGGGTGCTCAGTACTCAGGGTGCTGGGTGCTCAGTGCTCAGGGTGCTGGGTGCTCAGTGCTCAGGGTGCAGGGTGCTCAGTGATCGGGGTGCTGGGTGCTCAGTACTCAGGGTGCTCAGTGCTCGAGGTGCACGGTGCTCAGTACTCAAGGTGCTGGGTGCTCAGTGCTCAGGGTGCTGGGTGCTCAGTGCTCAGTGCTCAGGGTGCTGGGTGTTCAGTACTCAGGGTGCTGGGTGCTCAGTACTCAGGGTGCTGGGTGCTCAGTGCTCAGGGTGCTGGGTGCTCAGTGCTCAGGGTGCTGGGTGCTCAGTACTCAGGGTGCTGGGTGCTCAGTACTCAGGGTGCTCGGTGCTCAGTACTCAGGGTGCTGGGTGCTCAGTGCCCAGGGTGCTGGGTGCTCAGTACTCAGGGTGCTGGGTGCTCAGTACTCAGGGTGCTGGGTGCTCAGTGCTCAGGGTGCTGGATGCTCAGTACTCAGGGTGCTGGGTGCTCAGTGCTCGGGGTGCTGGGTGCTCAGTGCTCAGCGTGATCAGTGCTCAGTACTCAGGGTGCTGGGTGCTCAGTGCTCAGGGTGCTGGGTACTCTGTCCTCAGGGTGCTGGGTGCTCAGTGCTCAGTACTCATGGTGCTCAGTACTCAGGGTGCCGGGTGCTCAGTGCTCGGGGTGCTGGGTGCTCAGTACTCAGGGTGCTGGGTGCTCAGTACTCGGGGTGCTGGGTGCTCAGTACTCAGGGTGCTGGGTGCTCAGTGCTCGGGGTGCTGGGTGCTCAGTGCTCAGGGTGATCGGTGCTCAGTGCTCAGGGTGCTGGGTGCTCAGTCCTCAGGGTGCTCAGTGCTCAGGGTGCTGGGTGCTCAGTGCTCGGGGTGCTCGGTGCTCAGTACTCAGGGTGCTGAGTGCTCAGTTCTCACGGTGCTGGGTGCTCAGTACTCAGGGTGCTGGGTGCTCAGTACTCAGGGTGCTGGAAGCTCAGTGCACAGGGTGCTGGGTGCTCAGTGCTCGGGGTGCTGGGTGCTCAGTGCTCAGTACTCAGGGTGCTGGGTGCTCAGTGCTCGGGGTGCTTGGTGCTCAGTACTCAGCGTGCTGGGTGCTCAGTACTCAGGGTGCTGGGTGCTCAGTGCTCAGGGTGCTGGGTGCTCAGTGCTCAGTGTGCTGGGTGCTCAGTGCTCGGGGAGCTCGGTGCTCAGTACTCAGGGTGCTGGGTGCTCTGTACTCAGTGCTTGGGGTCCTGGGTGCTCCGTGCTCGGGGTGCTGGTTGCTCAGTGCTCAGTACTCAGGGTGCTGGGTCCTCAGTGCTCGGGGTGCTGGGTGCTCAGTACTCAGCGTGCTGGGTGCTCAGTACTCAGGGTGCTGGGTGCTCAGTACTCAGGGTCCTGGGTGCTCAGTACTCAGGGTGCTGGGTGCTCAGTGCACAGGGTGGTGGGTGCTCAGTGCTCAGGGTGCTGGGTGCTCAGTGCTCGGGGTGCTGGGTGCTCATCGCTCAGTGCTCAGGGTGCTGGGTGCTCAGTGCTCAGGGTGCTGGTTGCTCAGTACTCAGAGTGCTGGGTGCTCAGTGCTCAGGGTGCTGGGTGCTCAGTGCTCGGGGCGCTGGGTACTCAGTGCTCGGGGTGCTGGGTGCTCAGTACTCAGGGTGCTGTGTGCTCAGTGCTCAGTACTCAGCGTGCTGGGTGCTCAGTGCTCAGTGCTCATGGTGCTCAGTGCTCAGGGTGCTGGGTGCTCAGGGTGCTGGGTGCTCAGTGCTCGGGGTGCTGGGTGCTCAGTGCTCAGGGTGCTGGGTGCTCAGTGCTCAGTGCTCAGGGTGCTGGGTGCTCAGTGCTCAGTGCTCAGGGTGCTGGGTGTTCAGTACTCAGGGTGTTGGGTGCTCAGTACTCAGGGTGCTGGGTGCTCAGTGCTCAGGATGCTGGGTGCTCAGTGCTCAGGGTGCTGGGTGCTCAGTACTCAGGGTGATGGGTGCTCAGTACTCAGGGTGCTCGGTGCTCAGTACTCAGGGTGCTGGGTGCTCAGTGCCCAGGGTGCTGGGTGCTCAGTACTCAGGGTGCTGGGTGCTCAGTACTCAGGGTGCTGGGTGCTCAGTGCTCAGGGTGCTGGCTGCTCAGTTCTCAGGGTGCTGGGTGGTCAGTGCTCGGGGTGCTGGGTGCTCAGTGCTCAGGGTGATCAGTGCTCAGTACTCAGGGTGCTGGGAGCTCAGTGCTCAGGGTGCTGGGTACTCAGTCCTCAGGGTGCTGGGTGCTCAGTGCTCAGTACTCAGGGTGCTCAGTACTCAGGGTGCCGGGTGCTCAGTGCTCGGGGTGCTGGGTGCTCAGTACTCAGGGTGCTGGGTGCTCAGTACTCGGGGTGCTGGGTGCTCAGTACTCAGGGTGCTGGGTGCTCAGTGCTCGGGGTGCTGGGTGCTCAGTGCTCAGGGTGATCGGTGCTCAGTGCTCAGGGTGCTGGGTGCTCAGTCCTCAGGGTGCTCAGTGCTCAGGGTGCTGGGTGCTCAGTGCTCCGGGTGCTCGGTGCTCAGTACTCAGGGTGCTGAGTGCTCAGTTCTCACGGTGCTGGGTGCTCAGTACTCAGGGTGCTGGGTGCTCAGTACTCAGGGTGCTGGGTGCTCAGTGCTCAGGGTGCTGGGTGCTCAGTGCTCAGGGTGCTGGGTGCTCAGTGCTCGGGGTGCTGGGTGCTCAGTGCTCGGGGTACTGGGTGCTCAGTGCTCAGTGCTCAGGGTGCTGGGTGCTCAGTGCTCAGGGTGCTGGTTGCTCAGTACTCAGGGTGCTGGGTGCTCAGTACTCAGGGTGCTGGGTGCTCAGTGCTCAGGGTGCTGGGTGCTCAGTACTCAAGGTGCTGGGTGCTCAGTACTCAGGGTGCTGGGTGCTCAGTACTCAGGGTGCTGGGTGCTCAGTGCTCGGGGTGCTGCGTGCTCAGTGCTCAGGGTGCTGGGTGCTCAGTTCTCAGGGTGCTGGGTGCTCAATACTCAGGGTGCTGGGTGCTCAGTGCTCGGGGTGCTCGGTGCTCAGTACTCAAGGTGCTGGGTGCTCAGTGCTCAGGGTGCTGGGTGCTCAGTACTCGGGGTGCTGGGTGCTCAGTTCTCAGGGTGCTCAGTGCTCAGTGCTCGGGGTGCTGGGTGCTCAGTGCTCGGGCCGTGGGTGCTCAGTGCTCGGGGTGCTGGGTGCTCAGTACTCGGGGTGCTGGGTGCTCAGTGCTCAGGGTGCTCAGTGCTCAGTACTCAGTGCTCAGGGTGCTCAGTGCTCAGTGCTCAGGGTGCTGGGTGTTCAGTACTCAGGGTGCTGAGTGCTCAGTACTCAGGTTGCTGGGTGCTCAGTGCTCAGGGTGCTGGGTGCTCAGTGCTCAGGGTGCTGGGTGCTCAGTACTCAGGGTGCTGGGTGCTTAGTGCTCGAGGTGCTCGGTGCTCAGTACTCAAAGTGCTGGGTGCTCAGTCCTCGGGGTGCTCCGTGCTCACGGTGCTGGTTGCTCACTGCTCGGGGTGCTGGGTGCTCAGTACTCAGCGTGCTGGGTGCTCAGTACTCAGGGTGCTGGGTGCTCAGTGCTCAGGGTGCTGGGTGCTCAGTGCTCAGGGTGCAGGGTGCTCAGTGATCTGGGTGCTGGGTGCTCAGTACTCAGGGTGCTCAGTGCTCGAGGTGCACGGTGCTCAGTACTCAAGGTGCTGGGTGCTCAGTGCTCAGGGTGCTGGGTGCTCAGTCCTCGGGGTGCTCCGTGCTCAGGGTGCTGGGTGCTCAGTGCTCAGGGTGCTGGGTGCTCAGTGCTCAGTGCTCAGGGTGCTGGGTGTTCAGTACTCAGGGTGCTGGGTGCTCAGTACTCAGGGTGCTGGGTGCTCAGTGCTCAGGGTGCTGGGTGCTCAGTGCTCAGGGTGCTGGGTGCTCAGTACTCAGGGTGCTGGGTGCTCAGTACTCAGGGTGCTCGGTGCTCAGTACTCGGGGTGCTGGGTGCTCAGTACTCAGGGTGCTGGGTGCTCAGTGCTCGGGGTGCTGGGTGCTCAGTGCTCAGGGTGATCGGTGCTCAGTGCTCAGGGTGCTGGGTGCTCAGTCCTCAGGGTGCTCAGTGCTCAGGGTGCTGGGTGCTCAGTGCTCGGGGTGCTCGGTGCTCAGTACTCAGGGTGCTGAGTGCTCAGTTCTCACGGTGCTGGGTGCTCAGTACTCAGGGTGCTGGGTGCTCAGTACACAGGGTGCTGGATGCTCAGTGCACAGGGTGCTGGGTGCTCAGTGCTCGGGGTGCTGGGTGCTCAGTGCTCAGTACTCAGGGTGCTGGGTGCTCAGTGCTCGGGGTGCTGGGTGCTCAGTACTCAGCGTGCTGGGTGCTCAGTACTCAGGGTGCTGGGTGCTCAGTGCTCAGGGTGCTGGGTGCTCAGTGCTCAGTGTGCTGGGTGCTCAGTGCTCGGGGAGCTCGGTGCTCAGTACTCAGGGTGCTGGGTGCTCTGTACTCAGTGCTTGGGGTCCTGGGTGCTCCGTGCTCGGGGTGCTGGTTGCTCAGTGCTCAGTACTCAGGGTGCTGGGTCCTCAGTGCTCGGGGTGCTGGGTGCTCAGTACTCAGCGTGCTGGGTGCTCAGTACTCAGGGTGCTGGGTGCTCAGTACTCAGGGTGCTGGGTGCTCAGTACTCAGGGTGCTGGGTGCTCAGTGCACAGGGTGGTGGGTGCTCAGTGCTCAGGGTGCTGGGTGCTCAGTGCTCGGGGTGCTGGGTGCTCAGCGCTCAGTGCTCAGGGTGCTCGGTGCTCAGTGCTCAGGGTGCTGGTTGCTCAGTACTCAGGGTGCTGGGTGCTCAGTGCTCAGGGTGCTGGGTGCTCAGTGCTCGGGGCGCTGGGTACTCAGTGCTCGGGGTGCTGGGTGCTCAGTACTCAGGGTGCTGTGTGCTCAGTGCTCAGTACTCAGCGTGCTGGGTGCTCAGTGCTCAGTGCTCATGGTGCTCAGTGCTCAGGGTGCTGGGTGCTCAGGGTGCTGGGTGCTCAGTGCTCGGGGTGCTGGGTGCTCAGTGCTCAGGGTGCTGGGTGGTCAGTGCTCAGTGCTCAGGGTGCTGGGTGCTCAGTGCTCAGTGCTCAGGGTGCTGGGTGTTCAGTACTCAGGGTGCTGGGTGCTCAGTACTCAGGGTGCTGGGTGCTCAGTGCTCAGGGTGCTGGGTGCTCAGTGCTCAGGGTGCTGGGTGCTCAGTACTCAGGGTGATGGGTGCTCAGTACTCAGGGTGCTCGGTGCTCAGTACTCAGGGTGCTGGGTGCTCAGTGCCCAGGGTGCTGGGTGCTCAGTACTCAGGGTGCTGGGTGCTCAGTACTCAGGGTGCTGGGTGCTCAGTGCTCAGGGTGCTGGCTGCTCAGTTCTCAGGGTGCTGGGTGGTCAGTGCTCGGGGTGCTGGGTGCTCAGTGCTCAGGGTGATCAGTGCTCACTACTCAGGGTGCTGGGTGCTCAGTGCTCAGGGTGCTGGGTACTCAGTCTTCAGGGTGCTGGGTGCTCAGTGCTCAGTACTCAGGGTGCTCAGTACTCAGGGTGCCGGGTGCTCAGTGCTCGGGGTGCTGGGTGCTCAGTACTCAGGGTGCTGGGTGCTCAGTACTCAGGGTGCTGGGTGCTCAGTGCTCGGGGTGCTGGGTGCTCAGTGCTCAGGGTGATCGGTGCTCAGTGCTCAGGGTGCTGGGTGCTCAGTCCTCAGGGTGCTCAGTGCTCAGGCTGCTGGGTGCTCAGTGCTCGGGGTGCTCGTTGCTCAGTACTCAGGGTGCTGAGTGCTCAGTTCTCACGGTGCTGGGTGCTCAGTACTCAGGGTGCTGGGTGCTCAGTACTCAGGGTGCTGGGTGCTCAGTGCTCAGGGTGCTGGGTGCTCAGTGCTCAGGGTGCTGGGTGCTCAGTGCTCGCGGTGCTGGGTGCTCAGTGCTCAGCGTGATCAGTGCTCAGTACTCAGGGTGCTGGGTGCTCAGTGCTCAGGGTGCTGGGTACTCTGTCCTCAGGGTGCTGGGTGCTCAGTGCTCAGTACTCATGGTGCTCAGTACTCAGGGTGCCGGGTGCTCAGTGCTCGGGGTGCTGGGTGCTCAGTACTCAGGGTGCTGGGTGCTCAGTACTCGGGGTGCTGGGTGCTCAGTACTCAGGGTGCTGGGTGCTCAGTGCTCGGGGTGCTGGGTGCTCAGTGCTCAGGGTGATCGGTGCTCAGTGCTCAGGGTGCTGGGTGCTCAGTCCTCAGGGTGCTCAGTGCTCAGGGTGCTGGGTGCTCAGTGCTCGGGGTGCTCGGTGCTCAGTACTCAGGGTGCTGAGTGCTCAGTTCTCACGGTGCTGGGTGCTCAGTACTCAGGGTGCTGGGTGCTCAGTACTCAGGGTGCTGGAAGCTCAGTGCACAGGGTGCTGGGTGCTCAGTGCTCGGGGTGCTGGGTGCTCAGTGCTCAGTACTCAGGGTGCTGGGTGCTCAGTGCTCGGGGTGCTTGGTGCTCAGTACTCAGCGTGCTGGGTGCTCAGTACTCAGGGTGCTGGGTGCTCAGTGCTCAGGGTGCTGGGTGCTCAGTGCTCAGTGTGCTGGGTGCTCAGTGCTCGGGGAGCTCGGTGCTCAGTACTCAGGGTGCTGGGTGCTCTGTACTCAGTGCTTGGGGTCCTGGGTGCTCCGTGCTCGGGGTGCTGGTTGCTCAGTGCTCAGTACTCAGGGTGCTGGGTCCTCAGTGCTCGGGGTGCTGGGTGCTCAGTACTCAGCGTGCTGGGTGCTCAGTACTCAGGGTGCTGGGTGCTCAGTACTCAGGGTCCTGGGTGCTCAGTACTCAGGGTGCTGGGTGCTCAGTGCACAGGGTGGTGGGTGCTCAGTGCTCAGGGTGCTGGGTGCTCAGTGCTCGGGGTGCTGGGTGCTCATCGCTCAGTGCTCAGGGTGCTGGGTGCTCAGTGCTCAGGGTGCTGGTTGCTCAGTACTCAGGGTGCTGGGTGCTCAGTGCTCAGGGTGCTGGGTGCTCAGTGCTCGGGGCGCTGGGTACTCAGTGCTCGGGGTGCTGGGTGCTCAGTACTCAGGGTGCTGTGTGCTCAGTGCTCAGTACTCAGCGTGCTGGGTGCTCAGTGCTCAGTGCTCATGGTGCTCAGTGCTCAGGGTGCTGGGTGCTCAGGGTGCTGGGTGCTCAGTGCTCGGGGTGCTGGGTGCTCAGTGCTCAGGGTGCTGGGTGCTCAGTGCTCAGTGCTCAGGGTGCTGGGTGCTCAGTGCTCAGTGCTCAGGGTGCTGGGTGTTCAGTACTCAGGGTGTTGGGTGCTCAGTACTCAGGGTGCTGGGTGCTCAGTGCTCAGGATGCTGGGTGCTCAGTGCTCAGGGTGCTGGGTGCTCAGTACTCAGGGTGATGGGTGCTCAGTACTCAGGGTGCTCGGTGCTCAGTACTCAGGGTGCTGGGTGCTCAGTGCCCAGGGTGCTGGGTGCTCAGTACTCAGGGTGCTGGGTGCTCAGTACTCAGGGTGCTGGGTGCTCAGTGCTCAGGGTGCTGGCTGCTCAGTTCTCAGGGTGCTGGGTGGTCAGTGCTCGGGGTGCTGGGTGCTCAGTGCTCAGGGTGATCAGTGCTCAGTACTCAGGGTGCTGGGAGCTCAGTGCTCAGGGTGCTGGGTACTCAGTCCTCAGGGTGCTGGGTGCTCAGTGCTCAGTACTCAGGGTGCTCAGTACTCAGGGTGCCGGGTGCTCAGTGCTCGGGGTGCTGGGTGCTCAGTACTCAGGGTGCTGGGTGCTCAGTACTCGGGGTGCTGGGTGCTCAGTACTCAGGGTGCTGGGTGCTCAGTGCTCGGGGTGCTGGGTGCTCAGTGCTCAGGGTGATCGGTGCTCAGTGCTCAGGGTGCTGGGTGCTCAGTCCTCAGGGTGCTCAGTGCTCAGGGTGCTGGGTGCTCAGTGCTCCGGGTGCTCGGTGCTCAGTACTCAGGGTGCTGAGTGCTCAGTTCTCACGGTGCTGGGTGCTCAGTACTCAGGGTGCTGGGTGCTCAGTACTCAGGGTGCTGGGTGCTCAGTGCTCAGGGTGCTGGGTGCTCAGTGCTCAGGGTGCTGGGTGCTCAGTGCTCGGGGTGCTGGGTGCTCAGTGCTCGGGGTACTGGGTGCTCAGTGCTCAGTGCTCAGGGTGCTGGGTGCTCAGTGCTCAGGGTGCTGGTTGCTCAGTACTCAGGGTGCTGGGTGCTCAGTACTCAGGGTGCTGGGTGCTCAGTGCTCAGGGTGCTGGGTGCTCAGTACTCAAGGTGCTGGGTGCTCAGTACTCAGGGTGCTGGGTGCTCAGTACTCAGGGTGCTGGGTGCTCAGTACTCAGAGTGCTGGGTGCTCAGTGCTCAGGGTGCTGGGTGCTCAGTGCTCGGGGCGCTGGGTACTCAGTGCTCGGGGTGCTGGGTGCTCAGTACTCAGGGTGCTGTGTGCTCAGTGCTCAGTACTCAGCGTGCTGGGTGCTCAGTGCTCAGTGCTCATGGTGCTCAGTGCTCAGGGTGCTGGGTGCTCAGGGTGCTGGGTGCTCAGTGCTCGGGGTGCTGGGTGCTCAGTGCTCAGGGTGCTGGGTGCTCAGTGCTCAGTGCTCAGGGTGCTGGGTGCTCAGTGCTCAGTGCTCAGGGTGCTGGGTGTTCAGTACTCAGGGTGTTGGGTGCTCAGTACTCAGGGTGCTGGGTGCTCAGTGCTCAGGATGCTGGGTGCTCAGTGCTCAGGGTGCTGGGTGCTCAGTACTCAGGGTGATGGGTGCTCAGTACTCAGGGTGCTCGGTGCTCAGTACTCAGGGTGCTGGGTGCTCAGTGCCCAGGGTGCTGGGTGCTCAGTACTCAGGGTGCTGGGTGCTCAGTACTCAGGGTGCTGGGTGCTCAGTGCTCAGGGTGCTGGCTGCTCAGTTCTCAGGGTGCTGGGTGGTCAGTGCTCGGGGTGCTGGGTGCTCAGTGCTCAGGGTGATCAGTGCTCAGTACTCAGGGTGCTGGGAGCTCAGTGCTCAGGGTGCTGGGTACTCAGTCCTCAGGGTGCTGGGTGCTCAGTGCTCAGTACTCAGGGTGCTCAGTACTCAGGGTGCCGGGTGCTCAGTGCTCGGGGTGCTGGGTGCTCAGTACTCAGGGTGCTGGGTGCTCAGTACTCGGGGTGCTGGGTGCTCAGTACTCAGGGTGCTGGGTGCTCAGTGCTCGGGGTGCTGGGTGCTCAGTGCTCAGGGTGATCGGTGCTCAGTGCTCAGGGTGCTGGGTGCTCAGTCCTCAGGGTGCTCAGTGCTCAGGGTGCTGGGTGCTCAGTGCTCCGGGTGCTCGGTGCTCAGTACTCAGGGTGCTGAGTGCTCAGTTCTCACGGTGCTGGGTGCTCAGTACTCAGGGTGCTGGGTGCTCAGTACTCAGGGTGCTGGGTGCTCAGTGCTCAGGGTGCTGGGTGCTCAGTGCTCAGGGTGCTGGGTGCTCAGTGCTCGGGGTGCTGGGTGCTCAGTGCTCGGGGTACTGGGTGCTCAGTGCTCAGTGCTCAGGGTGCTGGGTGCTCAGTGCTCAGGGTGCTGGTTGCTCAGTACTCAGGGTGCTGGGTGCTCAGTACTCAGGGTGCTGGGTGCTCAGTGCTCAGGGTGCTGGGTGCTCAGTACTCAAGGTGCTGGGTGCTCAGTACTCAGGGTGCTGGGTGCTCAGTACTCAGGGTGCTGGGTGCTCAGTGCTCGGGGTGCTGCGTGCTCAGTGCTCAGGGTGCTGGGTGCTCAGTTCTCAGGGTGCTGGGTGCTCAATACTCAGGGTGCTGGGTGCTCAGTGCTCGGGGTGCTCGGTGCTCAGTACTCAAGGTGCTGGGTGCTCAGTGCTCAGGGTGCTGGGTGCTCAGTACTCGGGGTGCTGGGTGCTCAGTTCTCAGGGTGCTCAGTGCTCAGTGCTCGGGGTGCTGGGTGCTCAGTGCTCGGGCCGTGGGTGCTCAGTGCTCGGGGTGCTGGGTGCTCAGTACTCGGGGTGCTGGGTGCTCAGTGCTCAGGGTGCTCAGTGCTCAGTACTCAGTGCTCAGGGTGCTCAGTGCTCAGTGCTCAGGGTGCTGGGTGTTCAGTACTCAGGGTGCTGAGTGCTCAGTACTCAGGTTGCTGGGTGCTCAGTGCTCAGGGTGCTGGGTGCTCAGTGCTCAGGGTGCTGGGTGCTCAGTACTCAGGGTGCTGGGTGCTTAGTGCTCGAGGTGCTCGGTGCTCAGTACTCAAAGTGCTGGGTGCTCAGTCCTCGGGGTGCTCCGTGCTCACGGTGCTGGTTGCTCACTGCTCGGGGTGCTGGGTGCTCAGTACTCAGCGTGCTGGGTGCTCAGTACTCAGGGTGCTGGGTGCTCAGTGCTCAGGGTGCTGGGTGCTCAGTGCTCAGGGTGCAGGGTGCTCAGTGATCTGGGTGCTGGGTGCTCAGTACTCAGGGTGCTCAGTGCTCGAGGTGCACGGTGCTCAGTACTCAAGGTGCTGGGTGCTCAGTGCTCAGGGTGCTGGGTGCTCAGTCCTCGGGGTGCTCCGTGCTCAGGGTGCTGGGTGCTCAGTGCTCAGGGTGCTGGGTGCTCAGTGCTCAGTGCTCAGGGTGCTGGGTGTTCAGTACTCAGGGTGCTGGGTGCTCAGTACTCAGGGTGCTGGGTGCTCAGTGCTCAGGGTGCTGGGTGCTCAGTGCTCAGGGTGCTGGGTGCTCAGTACTCAGGGTGCTGGGTGCTCAGTACTCAGGGTGCTCGGTGCTCAGTACTCGGGGTGCTGGGTGCTCAGTACTCAGGGTGCTGGGTGCTCAGTGCTCGGGGTGCTGGGTGCTCAGTGCTCAGGGTGATCGGTGCTCAGTGCTCAGGGTGCTGGGTGCTCAGTCCTCAGGGTGCTCAGTGCTCAGGGTGCTGGGTGCTCAGTGCTCGGGGTGCTCGGTGCTCAGTACTCAGGGTGCTGAGTGCTCAGTTCTCACGGTGCTGGGTGCTCAGTACTCAGGGTGCTGGGTGCTCAGTACACAGGGTGCTGGATGCTCAGTGCACAGGGTGCTGGGTGCTCAGTGCTCGGGGTGCTGGGTGCTCAGTGCTCAGTACTCAGGGTGCTGGGTGCTCAGTGCTCGGGGTGCTGGGTGCTCAGTACTCAGCGTGCTGGGTGCTCAGTACTCAGGGTGCTGGGTGCTCAGTGCTCAGGGTGCTGGGTGCTCAGTGCTCAGTGTGCTGGGTGCTCAGTGCTCGGGGAGCTCGGTGCTCAGTACTCAGGGTGCTGGGTGCTCTGTACTCAGTGCTTGGGGTCCTGGGTGCTCCGTGCTCGGGGTGCTGGTTGCTCAGTGCTCAGTACTCAGGGTGCTGGGTCCTCAGTGCTCGGGGTGCTGGGTGCTCAGTACTCAGCGTGCTGGGTGCTCAGTACTCAGGGTGCTGGGTGCTCAGTACTCAGGGTGCTGGGTGCTCAGTACTCAGGGTGCTGGGTGCTCAGTGCACAGGGTGGTGGGTGCTCAGTGCTCAGGGTGCTGGGTGCTCAGTGCTCGGGGTGCTGGGTGCTCAGCGCTCAGTGCTCAGGGTGCTCGGTGCTCAGTGCTCAGGGTGCTGGTTGCTCAGTACTCAGGGTGCTGGGTGCTCAGTGCTCAGGGTGCTGGGTGCTCAGTGCTCGGGGCGCTGGGTACTCAGTGCTCGGGGTGCTGGGTGCTCAGTACTCAGGGTGCTGTGTGCTCAGTGCTCAGTACTCAGCGTGCTGGGTGCTCAGTGCTCAGTGCTCATGGTGCTCAGTGCTCAGGGTGCTGGGTGCTCAGGGTGCTGGGTGCTCAGTGCTCGGGGTGCTGGGTGCTCAGTGCTCAGGGTGCTGGGTGGTCAGTGCTCAGTGCTCAGGGTGCTGGGTGCTCAGTGCTCAGTGCTCAGGGTGCTGGGTGTTCAGTACTCAGGGTGCTGGGTGCTCAGTACTCAGGGTGCTGGGTGCTCAGTGCTCAGGGTGCTGGGTGCTCAGTGCTCAGGGTGCTGGGTGCTCAGTACTCAGGGTGATGGGTGCTCAGTACTCAGGGTGCTCGGTGCTCAGTACTCAGGGTGCTGGGTGCTCAGTGCCCAGGGTGCTGGGTGCTCAGTACTCAGGGTGCTGGGTGCTCAGTACTCAGGGTGCTGGGTGCTCAGTGCTCAGGGTGCTGGCTGCTCAGTTCTCAGGGTGCTGGGTGGTCAGTGCTCGGGGTGCTGGGTGCTCAGTGCTCAGGGTGATCAGTGCTCACTACTCAGGGTGCTGGGTGCTCAGTGCTCAGGGTGCTGGGTACTCAGTCTTCAGGGTGCTGGGTGCTCAGTGCTCAGTACTCAGGGTGCTCAGTACTCAGGGTGCCGGGTGCTCAGTGCTCGGGGTGCTGGGTGCTCAGTACTCAGGGTGCTGGGTGCTCAGTACTCAGGGTGCTGGGTGCTCAGTGCTCGGGGTGCTGGGTGCTCAGTGCTCAGGGTGATCGGTGCTCAGTGCTCAGGGTGCTGGGTGCTCAGTCCTCAGGGTGCTCAGTGCTCAGGCTGCTGGGTGCTCAGTGCTCGGGGTGCTCGTTGCTCAGTACTCAGGGTGCTGAGTGCTCAGTTCTCACGGTGCTGGGTGCTCAGTACTCAGGGTGCTGGGTGCTCAGTACTCAGGGTGCTGGGTGCTCAGTGCTCAGGGTGCTGGGTGCTCAGTGCTCAGGGTGCTGGGTGCTCAGTGCTCGCGGTGCTGGGTGCTCAGTGCTCAGCGTGATCAGTGCTCAGTACTCAGGGTGCTGGGTGCTCAGTGCTCAGGGTGCTGGGTACTCTGTCCTCAGGGTGCTGGGTGCTCAGTGCTCAGTACTCATGGTGCTCAGTACTCAGGGTGCCGGGTGCTCAGTGCTCGGGGTGCTGGGTGCTCAGTACTCAGGGTGCTGGGTGCTCAGTACTCGGGGTGCTGGGTGCTCAGTACTCAGGGTGCTGGGTGCTCAGTGCTCGGGGTGCTGGGTGCTCAGTGCTCAGGGTGATCGGTGCTCAGTGCTCAGGGTGCTGGGTGCTCAGTCCTCAGGGTGCTCAGTGCTCAGGGTGCTGGGTGCTCAGTGCTCGGGGTGCTCGGTGCTCAGTACTCAGGGTGCTGAGTGCTCAGTTCTCACGGTGCTGGGTGCTCAGTACTCAGGGTGCTGGGTGCTCAGTACTCAGGGTGCTGGAAGCTCAGTGCACAGGGTGCTGGGTGCTCAGTGCTCGGGGTGCTGGGTGCTCAGTGCTCAGTACTCAGGGTGCTGGGTGCTCAGTGCTCGGGGTGCTTGGTGCTCAGTACTCAGCGTGCTGGGTGCTCAGTACTCAGGGTGCTGGGTGCTCAGTGCTCAGGGTGCTGGGTGCTCAGTGCTCAGTGTGCTGGGTGCTCAGTGCTCGGGGAGCTCGGTGCTCAGTACTCAGGGTGCTGGGTGCTCTGTACTCAGTGCTTGGGGTCCTGGGTGCTCCGTGCTCGGGGTGCTGGTTGCTCAGTGCTCAGTACTCAGGGTGCTGGGTCCTCAGTGCTCGGGGTGCTGGGTGCTCAGTACTCAGCGTGCTGGGTGCTCAGTACTCAGGGTGCTGGGTGCTCAGTACTCAGGGTCCTGGGTGCTCAGTACTCAGGGTGCTGGGTGCTCAGTGCACAGGGTGGTGGGTGCTCAGTGCTCAGGGTGCTGGGTGCTCAGTGCTCGGGGTGCTGGGTGCTCATCGCTCAGTGCTCAGGGTGCTGGGTGCTCAGTGCTCAGGGTGCTGGTTGCTCAGTACTCAGGGTGCTGGGTGCTCAGTGCTCAGGGTGCTGGGTGCTCAGTGCTCGGGGCGCTGGGTACTCAGTGCTCGGGGTGCTGGGTGCTCAGTACTCAGGGTGCTGTGTGCTCAGTGCTCAGTACTCAGCGTGCTGGGTGCTCAGTGCTCAGTGCTCATGGTGCTCAGTGCTCAGGGTGCTGGGTGCTCAGGGTGCTGGGTGCTCAGTGCTCGGGGTGCTGGGTGCTCAGTGCTCAGGGTGCTGGGTGCTCAGTGCTCAGTGCTCAGGGTGCTGGGTGCTCAGTGCTCAGTGCTCAGGGTGCTGGGTGTTCAGTACTCAGGGTGTTGGGTGCTCAGTACTCAGGGTGCTGGGTGCTCAGTGCTCAGGATGCTGGGTGCTCAGTGCTCAGGGTGCTGGGTGCTCAGTACTCAGGGTGATGGGTGCTCAGTACTCAGGGTGCTCGGTGCTCAGTACTCAGGGTGCTGGGTGCTCAGTGCCCAGGGTGCTGGGTGCTCAGTACTCAGGGTGCTGGGTGCTCAGTACTCAGGGTGCTGGGTGCTCAGTGCTCAGGGTGCTGGCTGCTCAGTTCTCAGGGTGCTGGGTGGTCAGTGCTCGGGGTGCTGGGTGCTCAGTGCTCAGGGTGATCAGTGCTCAGTACTCAGGGTGCTGGGAGCTCAGTGCTCAGGGTGCTGGGTACTCAGTCCTCAGGGTGCTGGGTGCTCAGTGCTCAGTACTCAGGGTGCTCAGTACTCAGGGTGCCGGGTGCTCAGTGCTCGGGGTGCTGGGTGCTCAGTACTCAGGGTGCTGGGTGCTCAGTACTCGGGGTGCTGGGTGCTCAGTACTCAGGGTGCTGGGTGCTCAGTGCTCGGGGTGCTGGGTGCTCAGTGCTCAGGGTGATCGGTGCTCAGTGCTCAGGGTGCTGGGTGCTCAGTCCTCAGGGTGCTCAGTGCTCAGGGTGCTGGGTGCTCAGTGCTCCGGGTGCTCGGTGCTCAGTACTCAGGGTGCTGAGTGCTCAGTTCTCACGGTGCTGGGTGCTCAGTACTCAGGGTGCTGGGTGCTCAGTACTCAGGGTGCTGGGTGCTCAGTGCTCAGGGTGCTGGGTGCTCAGTGCTCAGGGTGCTGGGTGCTCAGTGCTCGGGGTGCTGGGTGCTCAGTGCTCGGGGTACTGGGTGCTCAGTGCTCAGTGCTCAGGGTGCTGGGTGCTCAGTGCTCAGGGTGCTGGTTGCTCAGTACTCAGGGTGCTGGGTGCTCAGTACTCAGGGTGCTGGGTGCTCAGTGCTCAGGGTGCTGGGTGCTCAGTACTCAAGGTGCTGGGTGCTCAGTACTCAGGGTGCTGGGTGCTCAGTACTCAGGGTGCTGGGTGCTCAGTGCTCGGGGTGCTGCGTGCTCAGTGCTCAGGGTGCTGGGTGCTCAGTTCTCAGGGTGCTGGGTGCTCAATACTCAGGGTGCTGGGTGCTCAGTGCTCGGGGTGCTCGGTGCTCAGTACTCAAGGTGCTGGGTGCTCAGTGCTCAGGGTGCTGGGTGCTCAGTACTCGGGGTGCTGGGTGCTCAGTTCTCAGGGTGCTCAGTGCTCAGTGCTCGGGGTGCTGGGTGCTCAGTGCTCGGGCCGTGGGTGCTCAGTGCTCGGGGTGCTGGGTGCTCAGTACTCGGGGTGCTGGGTGCTCAGTGCTCAGGGTGCTCAGTGCTCAGTACTCAGTGCTCAGGGTGCTCAGTGCTCAGTGCTCAGGGTGCTGGGTGTTCAGTACTCAGGGTGCTGAGTGCTCAGTACTCAGGTTGCTGGGTGCTCAGTGCTCAGGGTGCTGGGTGCTCAGTGCTCAGGGTGCTGGGTGCTCAGTACTCAGGGTGCTGGGTGCTTAGTGCTCGAGGTGCTCGGTGCTCAGTACTCAAAGTGCTGGGTGCTCAGTCCTAGGGGTGCTCCGTGCTCACGGTGCTGGTTGCTCACTGCTCGGGGTGCTGGGTGCTCAGTACTCAGCGTGCTGGGTGCTCAGTACTCAGGGTGCTGGGTGCTCAGTGCTCAGGGTGCTGGGTGCTCAGTGCTCAGGGTGCAGGGTGCTCAGTGATCTGGGTGCTGGGTGCTCAGTACTCAGGGTGCTCAGTGCTCGAGGTGCACGGTGCTCAGTACTCAAGGTGCTGGGTGCTCAGTGCTCAGGGTGCTGGGTGCTCAGTCCTCGGGGTGCTCCGTGCTCAGGGTGCTGGGTGCTCAGTGCTCAGGGTGCTGGGTGCTCAGTGCTCAGTGCTCAGGGTGCTGGGTGTTCAGTACTCAGGGTGCTGGGTGCTCAGTACTCAGGGTGCTGGGTGCTCAGTGCTCAGGGTGCTGGGTGCTCAGTGCTCAGGGTGCTGGGTGCTCAGTACTCAGGGTGCTGGGTGCTCAGTACTCAGGGTGCTCGGTGCTCAGTACTCGGGGTGCTGGGTGCTCAGTACTCAGGGTGCTGGGTGCTCAGTGCTCGGGGTGCTGGGTGCTCAGTGCTCAGGGTGATCGGTGCTCAGTGCTCAGGGTGCTGGGTGCTCAGTCCTCAGGGTGCTCAGTGCTCAGGGTGCTGGGTGCTCAGTGCTCGGGGTGCTCGGTGCTCAGTACTCAGGGTGCTGAGTGCTCAGTTCTCACGGTGCTGGGTGCTCAGTACTCAGGGTGCTGGGTGCTCAGTACACAGGGTGCTGGATGCTCAGTGCACAGGGTGCTGGGTGCTCAGTGCTCGGGGTGCTGGGTGCTCAGTGCTCAGTACTCAGGGTGCTGGGTGCTCAGTGCTCGGGGTGCTGGGTGCTCAGTACTCAGCGTGCTGGGTGCTCAGTACTCAGGGTGCTGGGTGCTCAGTGCTCAGGGTGCTGGGTGCTCAGTGCTCAGTGTGCTGGGTGCTCAGTGCTCGGGGAGCTCGGTGCTCAGTACTCAGGGTGCTGGGTGCTCTGTACTCAGTGCTTGGGGTCCTGGGTGCTCCGTGCTCGGGGTGCTGGTTGCTCAGTGCTCAGTACTCAGGGTGCTGGGTCCTCAGTGCTCGGGGTGCTGGGTGCTCAGTACTCAGCGTGCTGGGTGCTCAGTACTCAGGGTGCTGGGTGCTCAGTACTCAGGGTGCTGGGTGCTCAGTACTCAGGGTGCTGGGTGCTCAGTGCACAGGGTGGTGGGTGCTCAGTGCTCAGGGTGCTGGGTGCTCAGTGCTCGGGGTGCTGGGTGCTCAGCGCTCAGTGCTCAGGGTGCTCGGTGCTCAGTGCTCAGGGTGCTGGTTGCTCAGTACTCAGGGTGCTGGGTGCTCAGTGCTCAGGGTGCTGGGTGCTCAGTGCTCGGGGCGCTGGGTACTCAGTGCTCGGGGTGCTGGGTGCTCAGTACTCAGGGTGCTGTGTGCTCAGTGCTCAGTACTCAGCGTGCTGGGTGCTCAGTGCTCAGTGCTCATGGTGCTCAGTGCTCAGGGTGCTGGGTGCTCAGGGTGCTGGGTGCTCAGTGCTCGGGGTGCTGGGTGCTCAGTGCTCAGGGTGCTGGGTGGTCAGTGCTCAGTGCTCAGGGTGCTGGGTGCTCAGTGCTCAGTGCTCAGGGTGCTGGGTGTTCAGTACTCAGGGTGCTGGGTGCTCAGTACTCAGGGTGCTGGGTGCTCAGTGCTCAGGGTGCTGGGTGCTCAGTGCTCAGGGTGCTGGGTGCTCAGTACTCAGGGTGATGGGTGCTCAGTACTCAGGGTGCTCGGTGCTCAGTACTCAGGGTGCTGGGTGCTCAGTGCCCAGGGTGCTGGGTGCTCAGTACTCAGGGTGCTGGGTGCTCAGTACTCAGGGTGCTGGGTGCTCAGTGCTCAGGGTGCTGGCTGCTCAGTTCTCAGGGTGCTGGGTGGTCAGTGCTCGGGGTGCTGGGTGCTCAGTGCTCAGGGTGATCAGTGCTCACTACTCAGGGTGCTGGGTGCTCAGTGCTCAGGGTGCTGGGTACTCAGTCTTCAGGGTGCTGGGTGCTCAGTGCTCAGTACTCAGGGTGCTCAGTACTCAGGGTGCCGGGTGCTCAGTGCTCGGGGTGCTGGGTGCTCAGTACTCAGGGTGCTGGGTGCTCAGTACTCAGGGTGCTGGGTGCTCAGTGCTCGGGGTGCTGGGTGCTCAGTGCTCAGGGTGATCGGTGCTCAGTGCTCAGGGTGCTGGGTGCTCAGTCCTCAGGGTGCTCAGTGCTCAGGCTGCTGGGTGCTCAGTGCTCGGGGTGCTCGTTGCTCAGTACTCAGGGTGCTGAGTGCTCAGTTCTCACGGTGCTGGGTGCTCAGTACTCAGGGTGCTGGGTGCTCAGTACTCAGGGTGCTGGGTGCTCAGTGCTCAGGGTGCTGGGTGCTCAGTGCTCAGGGTGCTGGGTGCTCAGTGCTCGCGGTGCTGGGTGCTCAGTGCTCGGGGTACTCTGTGCTCAGTGCTCAGTGCTCAGGGTGCTGAGTGCTCAGTACTCAGGGTGCTGGTTGCTCAGTACTCAGGGTGCTGGGTGCTCAGTACTCAGGGTGCTGGGTGCTCAGTGCTCAGGGTGCTGGGTGCTCAGTACTCAAGGTGCTGGGTGCTCAGTACTCAGGGTGCTGGGTGCTCAGTACTCAGGGTGCTGGGTGCTCAGTGCTCGGGGTGCTGCGTGCTCAGTGCTCAGGGTGCTGGGTGCTCAGTGCTCAGGGTGCTGGGTGCTCAATACTCAGGGTGCTGGGTGCTCAGTGCTCGGGGTGCTCGGTGCTCAGTACTCAAGGTGCTGGGTGCTCAGTGCTCAGGGTGCTGGGTGCTCAGTACTCGGGGTGCTGGGTGCTCAGTGCTCAGGGTGCTCAGTGCTCAGTGCTCGGGGTGCTGGGTGCTCAGTGCTCGGGCCGTGGGTGCTCAGTGCTCGGGGTGCTGGGTGCTCAGTACTCGGGGTGCTGGGTGCTCAGTGTTCAGGGTGCTCAGTGCTCAGTACTCAGTGCTCAGGGTGCTCAGTGCTCAGTGCTCAGGGTGCTGGGTGTTCAGTACTCAGGGTGCTGAGTGCTCAGTACTCAGGTTGCTGGGTGCTCAGTGCTCAGGGTGCTGGGTGCTCAGTGCTCAGGGTGCTGGGTGCTCAGTACTCAGGGTGCTGGGTGCTTAGTGCTCGAGGTGCTCGGTGCTCAGTACTCAAGGTGCTGGGTGCTCAGTCCTCGGGGTGCTCCGTGCTCACGGTGCTGGTTGCTCACTGCTCGGGGTGCTGGGTGCTCAGTACTCAGCGTGCTGGGTGCTCAGTACTCAGGGTGCTGGGTGCTCAGTGCTCAGGGTGCTGGGTGCTCAGTGCTCAGGGTGCAGGGTGCTCAGTGATCGGGGTGCTGGGTGCTCAGTACTCAGGGTGCTCAGTGCTCGAGGTGCACGGTGCTCAGTACTCAAGGTGCTGGGTGCTCAGTGCTCAGGGTGCTGGGTGCTCAGTCCTCGGGGTGCTCCGTGCTCAGGGTGCTGGGTGCTCAGTGCTCAGGGTGCTGGGTGCTCAGTGCTCAGTGCTCAGGGTGCTGGGTGTTCAGTACTCAGGGTGCTGGGTGCTCAGTACTCAGGGTGCTGGGTGCTCAGTGCTCAGGGTGCTGGGTGCTCAGTGCTCAGGGTGCTGGGTGCTCAGTACTCAGGGTGCTGGGTGCTCAGTACTCAGGGTGCTCGGTGCTCAGTAGTCAGGGTGCTGGGTGCTCAGTGCCCAGGGTGCTGGGTGCTGAGTACTCAGGGTGCTGGGTGCTCAGTACTCAGGGTGCTGGGTGCTCAGTGCTCAGGGTGCTGGATGCTCAGTACTCAGGGTGCTGGGTGCTCAGTGCTCGGGGTGCTGGGTGCTCAGTGCTCAGGGTGATCAGTGCCCAGTACTCAGGGTGCTGGGTGCTCAGTGCTCAGGGTGCTGGGTACTCTGTCCTCAGGGTGCTGGGTGCTCAGTGCTCAGTACTCATGGTGCTCAGTACTCAGGGTGCCGGGTGCTCAGTGCTCGGGGTGCTGGGTGCTCAGTACTCAGGGTGCTGGGTGCTCAGTACTCGGGGTGCTGGGTGCTCAGTACTCAGGGTGCTGGGTGCTCAGTGCTCGGGGTGCTGGGTGCTCAGTGCTCAGGGTGATCGGTGCTCAGTGCTCAGGGTGCTGGGTGCTCAGTCCTCAGGGTGCTCAGTGCTCAGGGTGCTGGGTGCTCAGTGCTCGGGGTGCTCGGTGCTCAGTACTCAGGGTGCTGAGTGCTCAGTTCTCACGATGCTGGGTGCTCAGTACTCAGGGTGCTGGGTGCTCAGTACTCAGGGTGCTGGATGCTCAGTGCACAGGGTGCTGGGTGCTCAGTTCTCGGGGTGCTGGGTGCTCAGTGCTCAGTACTCAGGGTGCTGGGTGCTCAGTGCTCAGGGTGCTGGGTGCTCAGTACTCAGCGTGCTGGGTGCTCAGTACTCAGGGTGCTGGGTGCTCAGTGCTCAGGGTGCTGGGTGCTCAGTGCTCAGTGTGCTGGGTGCTCAGTGCTCGGGGAGCTCGGTGCTCAGTACTCAGGGTGCTGGGTGCTCTGTACTCAGTGCTTGGGGTCCTGGGTGCTCCGTGCTCGGGGTGCTGGTTGCTCAGTGCTCAGTACTCAGGGTGCTGGGTCCTCAGTGCTCGGGGTGCTGGGTGCTCAGTACTCAGCGTGCTGGGTGCTCAGTACTCAGGGTGCTGGGTGCTCAGTACTCAGGGTGCTGGGTGCTCAGTACTCAGGGTGCTGGGTGCTCAGTGCACAGGGTGCTGGGTGCTCAGTGCTCAGGGTGCTGGGTGCTCAGTGCTCGGGGTGCTGGGTGCTCAGTGCTCGGGGTGCTGGGTGCTCAGCGCTCAGTGCTCAGGGTGCTGGGTGCTCAGTGCTCAGGGTGCTGGTTGCTCAGTACTCAGGGTGCTGGGTGCTCAGTGCTCGGGGTGCTGGGTGCTCAGTGCTCGGGGCGCTGGGTACTCAGTGCTCGGGGTGCTGGGTGCTCAGTACTCAGGGTGCTGTGTGCTCAGTGCTCAGTACTCAGCGTGCTGGGTGCTCAGTGCTCAGTGCTCATGGTGCTCAGTGCTCAGGGTGCTGGGTGCTCAGGGTGCTGGGTGCTCAGTGCTCGGGGTGCTGGGTGCTCAGTGCTCAGGGTGCTGGGTGCTCAGTGCTCAGTGCTCAGGGTGCTGGGTGCTCAGTGCTCAGTGCTCAGGGTGCTGGGTGTTCAGTACTCAGGGTGCTGGGTGCTCAGTGCTCAGGGTGCTGGGTGCTCAGTGCTCAGGGTGCTGGGTGCTCAGTACTCAGTGTGATGGGTGCTCAGTACTCAGGGTGCTCGGTGCTCAGTACTCAGGGTGCTGGGTGCTCAGTGCCCAGGGTGCTGGGTGCTCAGTACTCAGGGTGCTGGGTGCTCAGTGCTCGGGGTGCTGGGTGCTCAGTGCTCAGGGTGATCAGTGCTCAGTACTCAGGGTGCTGGGTGCTCAGTGCTCAGGGTGCTGGGTACTCAGTCCTCAGGGTGCTGGGTGCTCAGTGCTCATTGTGCTGGGTGCTCAGTACCTCGGGGTGCTCCGTGCTCAGTGATCAGGGTGCTGGGTGCTCAGTACTCAGGGTGCTCGGTGCTCAGTACCCAGGGTGCTGGGTGCTCAGTCCTCGGGGTGCTGGGTTCTCAGTGCTGAGTACTCAGGGTGCTGGGTGCTCAGTGCTCAGGGTGCTGGGTGCTCAGTATTCAGGGTGCTCAGTGCTCAGTACTCGGGGTGCCTGGTGCTCAGTACTCAAGGTGCTCAGTGCTCAGTACTCGGGGTGCTGGGTGCTCAGTGCTCAGGGTGCTCAGTGCTCAGTGCTCGGGGTGCTGGGTGCTCAGTGCTCGGGGCGCTGGGTGCTCAGTGCTCGGGGTGCTGGGTGCTCAGTACTCGGGGTGCTGGGTGCTCAGTGCTCAGGGTGCTCAGTGCTCAGTACTCAGTGCTCAGGGTGCTCAGTGCTCAGGGTGCTGGGTGTTCAGTACTCAGGGTGCTGAGTGCTCAGTACTCAGGTTGCTGGGTGCTCAGTGCTCAGGGTGCTGGGTGCTCAGTGCTCAGGGTGCTGGGTGCTCAGTACTCAGTGTGCTGGGTGCTTAGTGCTCGAGGTGCTCGGTGCTCAGTACTCAAGGTGCTGGGTGCTCAGTCCTCGGGGTGCTCCGTGCTCACGGTGCTGGTTGCTCACTGCTCGGGGTGCTGGGTGCTCAGTACTCAGCGTGCTGGGTGCTCAGTACTCAGGGTGCTGGGTGCTCAGTGCTCAGGGTGCTGGGTGCTCAGTGCTCAGGGTGCAGGGTGCTCAGTGATCGGGGTGCTGGGTGCTCAGTACTCAGGGTGCTCAGTGCTCGAGGTGCACGGTGCTCAGTACTCAACGTGCTGGGTGCTCAGTGCTCAGGGTGCTGGGTGCTCAGTCCTCGGGGTGCTCCGTGCTCAGGGTGCTGGGTACTCAGTGCTCAGGGTGCTGGGTGCTCAGTGCTCAGTGCTCAGGGTGCTGGGTGTTCAGTACTCAGGGTGCTGGGTGCTCAGTACTCAGGGTGCTGGGTGCTCAGTGCTCAGGGTGCTGGGTGCTCAGTGCTCAGGGTGCTGGGTGCTCAGTACTCAGGGTGCTGGGTGCTCAGTACTCAGGGTGCTCGGTGCTCAGTACTCAGGGTGCTGGGTGCTCAGTGCCCAGGGTGCTGGGTGCTCAGTACTCAGGGTGCTGGGTGCTCAGTACTCAGGGTGCTGGGTGCTCAGTGCTCAGGGTGCTGGATGCTCAGTACTCAGGGTGCTGGGTGCTCAGTGCTCGGGGTGCTGGGTGCTCAGTGCTCAGGGTGATCAGTGCTCAGTACTCAGGGTGCTGGGTGCTCAGTGCTCAGGGTGCTGGGTACTCTTTCCTCAGGGTGCTGGGTGCTCAGTGCTCAGTACTCATGGTGCTCAGTACTCAGGGTGCCGGGTGCTCAGTGCTCAGGATGCTGGGTGCTCAGTACTCAGGGTCCTGGGTGCTCAGTACTCGGGGTGCTGGGTGCTCAGTACTCAGGGTGCTGGGTGCTCACTGCTCGGGGTGCTGGGTGCTCAGTGCTCAGGGTGATCGGTGCTCAGTGCTCAGGGTGCTGGGTGCTCAGTCCTCAGGGTGCTCAGTGCTCAGGGTGCTGGGTGCTCAGTGCTCAGGGTGCTCGGTGCTCAGTACTCAGGGTGCTGAGTGCTCAGTTCTCACGGTGCTGGTTGCTCAGTACTCAGGGTGCTGGGTGCTCAGTACTCAGGGTGCTGGATTCTCAGTGCACAGGGTGCTGGGTGCTCAGTGCTCGGGGTGCTGGGTGCTCAGTGCTCAGTACTCAGGGTGCTGGGTGCTCAGTGCTCGGGGTGCTGGGTGCTCAGTACTCAGCGTGCTGGGTGCTCAGTACTCAGGGTGCTGGGTGCTCTGTGCTCAGGGTGCTGGGTGCTCAGTGCTCAGTGTGCTGGGTGCTCAGTGCTCGGGGAGCTCGGTGCTCAGTACTCAGGGTGCTGGGTGCTCTGTACTCAGTGCTTTTGGTCCTGGGTGCTCCGTGCTCGGGGTGCTGGTTGCTCAGTGCTCAGTACTCAGGGTGCTGGGTCCTCAGTGCTCGGGGTGCTGGGTGCTCAGTACTCAGCGTGCTGGGTGCTCAGTACTCAGTGTGCTGGGTGCTCAGTACTCAGGGTGCTGGGTGCTCAGTACTCAGGGTGCTGGGTGCTCAGTGCACAGGGTGCTGGGTGCTCAGTGCTCAGGGTGCTGGGTGCTCAGTGCTCGGGGTGCTGGGTGCTCAGTGCTCGGGGTGCTGGGTGCTCTGCGCTCAGTGCTCAGGGTGCTGGGTGCTCAGTGCTCAGGGTGCTGGTTGCTCAGTACTCAGGGTGCTGGGTGCTCAGTGCTCGGGGTGCTGGGTGCTCAGTGCTCGGGGCGCTGGGTACTCAGTGCTCGGGGTGCTGGGTGCTCAGTACTCAGGGTGTTGTGTGCTCAGTGCTCAGTACTCAGCGTGCTGGGTGCTCAGTGCTCAGTGCTCATGGTGCTCAGTGCTCAGGGTGCTGGGTGCTCAGGGTGCTGGGTGCTCAGTGCTCGGGGTGCTGGGTGCTCAGTGCTCAGGGTGCTGGGTGCTCAGTGCTCAGTGCTCAGGGTGCTGGGTGCTCAGTGCTCAGTGCTCAGGGTGCTGGGTGTTCAGTACTCAGGGTGCTGGGTGCTCAGTACTCAGGGTGCTGGGTGCTCAGTGCTCAGGGTGCTGGGGTGCTCAGTGCTCAGGGTGCTGGGTGCTCAGTACTCAGGGTGATGGGTGCTCAGTACTCAGGGTGCTCGGTGCTCAGTACTCAGGGTGCTGGGTGCTCAGTGCCCAGGGTGCTGGGTGCTCAGTACTCAGGGTGCTGGGTGCTCAGTACTCAGGGTGCTGGGTGCTCAGTGCTCAGGGTGCTGGCTGCTAAGTTCTCAGGGTGCTGGGTGCTCAGTGCTCGGGGTGCTGGGTGCTCAGTGCTCAGCGTGATCAGTGCTCAGTACTCAGGGTGCTGGGTGCTCAGTACTCAGGTTGCTGGGTGCTCAGTACTCAGTGCTTGGGGTCCTGGGTGCTCCGTGCTCGGGGTGCTGGTTGCTCAGTGCTCAGTACTCAGGGTGCTGGGTGCTCAGTGCTCGGGGTGCTGGGTGCTCAGTACTCAGCGTGCTGGGTGATCAGTACTCAGGGTGCTGGGTGCTCAGTACTCAGGGTGCTGGGTGCTCAGTACTCAGGGTGCTGGGTGCTCAGTGCACAGGGTGCTGGGTGCTCAGTGCTCAGGGTGCTGGGTGCTCAGTGCTCGGGGGTGCTGGGTGCTCAATGCTCGGGGTGCTGGGTGCTCAGTGCTTAGTGCTCAGGGTGCTGGGTGCTCAGTGCTCAGGGTGCTGGTTGCTCAGTACTCAGGGTGCTGGGTGCTCAGTACTCAGGGTGCTGGGTGCTCAGTGCTCAGGGTGCTGGGTGCTCAGTACTCAGGGTGCTGGGTGCTCAGTACTCAGGGTGCTGGGTGCTCAGTACTCAGGGTGCTGGGTGCTCAGTGCTCGGGGGTGCTGCGTGCTCAGTGCTCAGGGTGCTGGGTGCTCAGTGCTCAGGGTGCTGGGTACTCAATACTCAGGGTGCTGGGTGCTCAGTGCTCAGGGTGATCGGTGCTCAGAACTCAGGGTGCTCAGTACTCAGGTTGCTGGGTGCTCAGGGCTCGGGGTGCTGGGAGCTCAGTACTCAGGGTGCTGGGTGCTGAGTGCTCAGGGTGCTGGGTGCTCAGTACTCGGGGTGCTCGGTGCTCAGTACTCAGGGTGCTGGGTGCTCAGTACTCAGGGTGCTGGGTGCTCAGTACTCAGGGTGCTCGCTGCTCAGTACTCAGGGTGCTGGGTGCTCGGTGCTCAGGGTGCTGGGTGCTCAGTGCTCTGGGTGCTTGGTGCTCAGTGCTCAGGGTGCTGGGTGCTCAGTGCTCAGGGTGCTGGGTGCTCAATGATCGGGGGTGATGGGTGCTCAGTGCTCAGCGTCCAGGGTGCTCAGTACTCAGGGGTGCTGGGTGCTTAGTACTCAGGGTGCTCAGTGCTCAGAACACAGGGTGCTGGGTGCTCAGTGCTCGGGTTGCTGGGTGCTCAGTGCTCAGTACTCAGGGTGCTGGGTGCTCAGTGCTCAGGGTGCTGGGTACTCAGTCCTCAGGGTGCTGGGTGCTCAGTGCTCAGTACTCAGGGTGCTCAGTACTCAGGGTGCCGGGTGCTCAGTGCTCGGGGTGCTGGGTGCTCAGTACTCAGGGTGCTGGGTGCTCAGTACTCGGGGTGCTGGGTGCTCAGTGCTCAGTGCTCAGGGTGCTGGGTGTTCAGTACTCAGGGTGCTGGGTGCTCAGTACTCAGGGTGCTGGGTGCTCAGTGCTCAGGGTGCTGCGTGCTCAGTGCTCAGGGTGCTGGGTGCTCAGTACCCAGGGTGCTGGGTGCTCAGTACTCAGGGTGCTCGGTGCTCAGTACTCAGGGTGTTGGGTGCTCAGTGCCCAGGGTGCTGGGTGCTCAGTACTCAGGGTGCTGGGTACTCAGTACTCAGGGTGCTGGGTGCTCAGTGCTCAGGGTGCTGGCTGCTCAGTACTCAGGGTGCTGGGTGCTCAGTGCTCGGGGTGCTGTGTGCTCAGTGCTCAGGGTGATCAGTGCTCAGTACTCAGGGGTGCTGGGTGCTCAGTGCTCAGGGTGCTGGGTACTCTGTCCTCAGGGTGCTGGGTGCTCAGTGCTCAGGGTGATCAGTGCTCAGTACTCAGTGTGCTGGGTGCTCAGTGCTCAGGGTGCTGGGTACTCTGTCCTCAGGGTGCTCAGTGCTCAGGGTGCTGGGTGCTCAGTGCTCGGGGTGCTCGGTGCTCAGTACTCAGGGAGCTGAGTGCTCAGTTCTCACGGTGCTGGGTGCTCACTACTCAGGGTGCTGGGTGCTCAGTACTCAGGGTGTTGGGTGCTCAGTGCTCGGGGTGCTGGGTGCTCAGTGCTCGGGGTGCTGGGTGCTCAGTGCTCAGTACTCAGGGTGCTGGGTGCTCAGTGCTCGGGGTGCTGGGTGCTCAGTACTCAGCGTGCTGGGTGCTCAGTACTCAGGGTGCTGGGTGCTCAGTGCTCAGGGTGCTGGGTGCTCAGTTCTCAGTGTGCTTGGTGCTCAGTGCTAGGGGAGCTCGCTGCTCAGTACTCAGGGTGCTGGGTGCTCAGTACTCAGTGCTTGGGGTCCTGGGTGCTCCGTGCTCGGGGTGCTGGTTGCTCAGTGCTCAGTACTCAGCGTGCTGGGTGCTCAGTACTCAGGGTGCTGGGTGCTCAGTACTCAGGGTGCTGGGTGCTCAGTACTCAGGGTGCTGGGTGCTCAGTGCACAGGGTGCTGGGTGCTCAGTGCTCAGGGTGCTGGGTGCTCAGTGCTCGGGGTGCTGGGGTGCTCAGTGCTCGGGGTGCTGGGTGCTCAGTGCTTAGTGCTCAGGGTGCTGGGTGCTCAGTGTTCAGGGTGCTGGTTGCTCAGTACTCAGGGTGCTGGGTGCTCAGTACTCAGGGTGCTGGGTGCTCAGTGCTCAGGGTGCTGGGTGCTCAGTACTCAGGGTGCTGGGTGCTCAGTACTCAGGGTGCTGGGTGCTCAGTACTCAGGGTGCTGGGTGCTCAGTGCTCGGGGTGCTGCGTGCTCAGTGCTCAGGGTGCTGGGTGCTCAGTGCTCAGGGTGCTGGGTGCTCAATACTCAGGGTGCTGGGTGCTCAGTGCTCAGGGTGATCGGTGCTCAGAACTCAGGGTGCTCAGTACTCAGGTTGCTGGGTGCTCAGGGCTCGGGGTGCTGGGAGCTCAGTACTCAGGGTGCTGGGTGCTGAGTGCTCAGGGTGCTGGGTGCTCAGTACTCGGGGGTGCTCGGTGCTCAGTACTCAGGGTGCTGGGTGCTCAGTACTCAGGGTGCTGGGTGCTCAGTACTCAGGGTGCTCGCTGCTCAGTACTCAGGGTGCTGGGTGCTCGGTGCTCAGGGTGCTGGGTGCTCAGTGCTCTGGGTGCTTGGTGCTCAGTGCTCAGGGTGCTGGGTGCTCAGTGCTCAGGGTGCTGGGGTGCTCAGTGATCGGGGTGATGGGTGCTCAGTGCTCAGGGTCCAGGGTGCTCAGTACTCAGGGTGCTGGGTGCTTAGTACTCAGGGTGCTCAGTGCTCAGTACACAGGGTGCTGGGTGCTCAGTGCTCGGGTTGCTGGGTGCTCAGTGCTCAGTACTCAGGGTGCTGGGTGCTCAGTGCTCGGGGTGCTGGGTGCTCAGTACTCAGCGTGCTGGGTGCTCAGTACTCAGGGTGCTGGGTGCTCAGTGCTCAGGGTGCTGGGTGCTCAGTGCTCAGTGTGCTGGGTGCTCAGTGCTCGGGGGAGCTCGGTGCTCAGTACTCAGGGTGCTGGGTGCTCAGTACTCAGTGCTTGGGGTCCTGGGTGCTCCGTGCTCGGGGTGCTGGTTGCTCAGTGCTCTGGGTGCTTAGTGCTCAGTACTCAGGGTGCTGGGTGCTCAGTACTCAGGGTGCTGGGTGCTCAGTACACAGGGTGCTGGGTGCTCAGTGCTCGGGGTGCTGCGTGCTCAGTGCTCAGGGTGCTGGGTGCTCAGTGCTCAGGGTGCTGGGTGCTCAATACTCAGGGTGCTGGGTGCTCAGTGCTCGGGGTGCTCTGTGCTCAGTACTCAAGGTGCTGGGTGCTCAGTGCTCAGGGTGCTGGGTGCTCAGTCCTCGGGGTGCTCCGTGCTCAGTGATCAGGGTGCTGGGTGCTCAGTACTCAGGGTGCTCGGTGCTCAGTACTCAGGGTGCTGGGTGCTCAGTGCTCAGGGTGCTGGGTGCTCAGTATTCAGGGTGCTCAGTGCTCAGTACTCGGGGTGCTTGGTGCTCAGTACTCAGGGTGCTCAGTGCTCAGTACTCGGGGTTCTGGGTGCTCAGTGCTCAGGGTGCTCAGTGCTCAGTGCTCGGGGTGCTGGGTGCTCAGTGCTCGGGGCGCTGGGTGCTCAGTGCTCGGGGTGCTGGGTGATCAGTACTCGGGGGTGCTGGGTGCTCAGTGCTCAGGGTGCTCAGTGCTCAGTACTCAGTGCTCAGGGTGCTCAGTGCTCAGTGCTCAGGGTGCTGGGTGTTCAGTACTCAGGGTGCTGGGTGCTCAGTACTCAGGTTGCTGGGTGCTCAGTGCTCAGGGTGCTGGGTGCTCAGTACTCTGGGTGTTGGGTGCTCAGTACTCAGGGTGCTGGGTGCTCAGTGCTCGGGGTGCTGGGTGCTCAGTGCTCAGGGTGCTGGGTGCTCAGTGCTCATGGTGCTGGGTGCTCAGTACTCAGGGTGCTGGGTGCTTAGTGCTCGAGGTGCTCGGTGCTCAGTACTCAAGGTGCTGGGTGCTCAGTCCTCGGGGTGCTCCGTGCTCACCGTGCTGGTTGCTCAGTGCTCGGGGTGCTGGGTGCTCAGTACTCAGCGTGCTGGGTGCTCAGTACTCAGGGTGCTGGGTGCTCAGGGTGCTGGGTGCTCAGTGCTCAGGGTGCAGGGTGCTCAGTGATCGGGGTGCTGGGTGCTCAGTACTCATGGTGCTCAGTGCTCGAGGTGCTCGGTGCTCAGTACTCAAGGTGCTGGGTGCTCAGTGCTCAGGGTGCTGGGTGCTCAGTCCTCGGGGTGCTCCGTGCTCAGGGTGCTGGGTGCTCAGTGCTCAGGGTGCTGGGTGCTCAGTGCTCAGTGCTCAGGGGTGCTGGGTGTTCAGTACTCAGGGTGCTGGGTGCTCAGTACTCAGGGTGCTGGGTGCTCAGTGCTCAGGGTGCTGGGTGCTCAGTGCTCAGGGTGCTGGGTGCTCAGTACCCAGGGTGCTGGGTGCTCAGTACTCAGGGTGCTCGGTGCTCAGTACTCAGGGTGTTGGGTGCTCAGTGCCCAGGGTGCTGGGTGCTCAGTACTCAGGGTGCAGGGTGCTCAGTGCTCAGGGTGCTGGGTGCTCAGTGCTCGGGGTGCTCGGTGCTCAGTACTCAGGGAGCTGAGTGCTCAGTGCTCAGGGTGCTGGGTACTCTGTCCTCAGGGTGCTCAGTGCTCAGGGTGCTGGGTGCTCAGTGCTCGGGGTGCTCGGTGCTCAGTACTCAGGGAGCTGAGTGCTCAGTGCTCAGGGTGCTGGGTACTCTGTCCTCAGGGTGCTCAGTGCTCAGGGTGCTGTGTGCTCAGTGCTCAGGGTGCTGGGTGCTCAGTACTCAGGGTGCTGGGTACTCTGTCCTCAGGGTGCTCAGTGCTCAGGGTGCTGGGTGCTCAGTGCTCGGGGTGATCAGTGCTCAGTACTCAGTGTGCTGGGTGCTCAGTGCTCAGGGAGCTGGGTACTCTGTCCTCAGGGTGCTCAGTGCTCAGGGTGCTGGGTGCTCAGTGCTCGGGGTGCTCGGTGCTCAGTACTCAGGGAGCTGAGTGCTCAGTTCTCACGGTGCTGGGTGCTCACTACTCAGGGTGCTGGGTGCTCAGTACTCAGGGTGCTGGGTGCTCAGTGCACAGGGTGCTGGGTGCTCAGTGCTCGGGGTGCTGGGTGCTCAGTGCTCAGTACTCAGGGTGCTGGGTGCTCAGTGCTCGGGGTGCTGGGTGCTCAGTACTCAGCGTGCTGGGTGCTCAGTACTCAGGGTGCTGGGTGCTCAGTGCTCAGGGTGCTGGGTGCTCAGTTCTCAGTGTGCTGGGTGCTCAGTGCTCGGGGAGCTCATTGCTCAGTACTCAGGGTGCTGGGTGCTCAGTACTCAGTGCTTGGGGTCCTGGGTGCTCCGTGCTCGCGGTGCTGGTTGCTCAGTGCTCAGTACTCAGGGTGCTGGGTGCTCAGTGCTCGGGGTGCTGGGTGCTCAGTACTCAGCGTGCTGGGTGATCAGTACTCAGGGTGCTGGGTGCTCAGTACTCAGGGTGCTGGGTGCTCAGTACTCAGGGTGCTGGGTGCTCAGTGCACAGGGTGCTGGGTGCTCAGTGCTCAGGGTGCTGGGTGCTCAGTGCTCGGGGTGCTGGGTGCTCAGTGCTCGGGGTGCTGGGTGCTCAGTGCTTAGTGCTCAGGGTGCTGGGTGCTCAGTGCTCAGGGTGCTGGTTGCTCAGTACTCAGGGTGCTGGGTGCTCAGTACTCAGGGTGCTGGGTGCTCAGTGCTCAGGGTGCTGGGTGCTCAGTACTCAGGGTGCTGTGTGCTCAGTACTCAGGGTGCTGGGTGCTCAGTACTCAGGGTGCTGGGTGCTCAGTGCTCGGGGTGCTGCGTGCTCAGTGCTCAGGGTGCTGGGTGCTCAGTGCTCAGGGTGCTGGGTGCTCAATACTCAGGGTGCTGGGTGCTCAGTGCTCAGGGTGATCGGTGCTCAGAACTCAGGGTGCTCAGTACTCAGGTTGCTGGGTGCTCAGGGCTCGGGGTGCTGGGAGCTCAGTACTCAGGGTGCTGGGTGCTGAGTGCTCAGGGTGCTGGGTGCTCAGTACTCGGGGTGCTCGGTGCTCAGTACTCAGGGTGCTGGGTGCTCAGTACTCAGGGTGCTGGGTGCTCAGTACTCAGGGTGCTCGCTGCTCAGTACTCAGGGTGCTGGGTGCTCGGTGCTCAGGGTGCTGGGTGCTCAGTGATCTGGGTGCTTGGTGCTCAGTGCTCAGGGTGCTGGGTGCTCAGTGCTCAGGGTGCTGGGTGCTCAGTGATCGGGGTGATGGGTGCTCAGTGCTCAGCGTCCAGGGTGCTCAGTACTCAGGGTGCTGGGTGCTTAGTACTCAGGGTGCTCAGTGCTCAGAACACAGGGTGCTGGGTGCTCAGTGCTCGGGTTGCTGAGTGCTCAGTGCTCAGTACTCAGGGTGCTGGGTGCTCAGTGCTCAGGGTGCTGGGGTACTCAGTCCTCAGGGTGCTGGGTGCTCAGTGCTCAGTACTCAGGGTGCTCAGTACTCAGGGTGCCGGGTGCTCAGTGCTCAGGGTGCTGGGTGCTCAGTACTCAGGGTGCTGGGTGCTCAGTACTCGGGGTGCTGGGTGCTCAGTGCTCAGTGCTCAGGGTGCTGGGTGTTCAGTACTCAGGGTCCTGGGTGCTCAGTATTCAGGGTGCTGGGTGCTCAGTGCTCAGGGTGCTGCGTGCTCAGTGCTCAGGGTGCTGGGTGCTCAGTACCCAGGGTGCTCGGTGCTCAGTACTCAGGGTGCTCGGTGCTCAGTACTCAGGGTGTTGGGTGCTCAGTGCCCAGGGTGCTGGGTGCTCAGTACTCAGGGTGCTGGGTGCTCAGTACTCAGGGTGCTGGGTGCTCAGTGCTCAGGG
Organism: Microtus oregoni; assembly: GCF_018167655.1. Classification (NCBI taxonomy): domain Eukaryota; kingdom Metazoa; phylum Chordata; class Mammalia; order Rodentia; family Cricetidae; genus Microtus; species Microtus oregoni. The sequence goes on from NW_024543322.1 coordinate 333,530, forward strand.
TGCTGGCTGCTCAGTACTCAGGGTGCTGGGTGCTCAGTGCTCGGGGGTGCTGTGTGCTCAGTGCTCAGGGGTGATCACTGCTCAGTACTCAGGGTGCTGGGTGCTCAGTGCTCAGGGTGCTGGGTACTCTGTCCTCAGGGTGCTGGGTGCTCAGTGCTCAGGGTGATCAGTGCTCAGTACTCAGTGTGCTGGGTGCTCAGTGCTCAGGGTGCTGGGTACTCTGTCCTCAGGGTGCTCAGTGCTCAGGGTGCTGGGTGCTCAGTGCTCGGGGTGCTCGGTGCTCAGTACTCAGGGAGCTGAGTGCTCAGTTCTCACGGTGCTGGGTGCTCACTACTCAGGGTGCTGGGTGCTCAGTACTCAGGGTGTTGGGTGCTCAGTGCTCGGGGTGCTGGGTGCTCAGTGCTCGGGGTGCTGGGTGCTCAGTACTCAGCGTGCTGGGTGCTCAGTACTCAGGGTGCTGGGTGCTCAGTGCTCAGGGTGCTGGGTGCTCAGTTCTCAGTGTGCTTGGTGCTCAGTGCTAGGGGAGCTCGCTGCTCAGTACTCAGGGTGCTGGGTGCTCAGTACTCAGTGCTTGGGGTCCTGGGTGCTCCGTGCTCGGGGTGCTGGTTGCTCAGTGCTCAGTACTCAGGGTGCTGGGTGCTCAGTGCTCGGGGGTGCTGGGTGCTCAGTACTCAGCGTGCTGGGTGCTCAGTACTCAGGGTGCTGGGTGCTCAGTACTCAGGGTGCTGGGTGCTCAGTACTCAGGGTGCTGGGTGCTCAGTGCACAGGGTGCTGGGTGCTCAGTGCTCAGGGTGCTGGGTGCACAGTGCTCGGGGTGCTGGGTGCTCAGTGCTCGGGGTGCTGGGTGCTCAGTGCTTAGTGCTCAGGGTGCTGGGTGCTCAGTGCTCAGGGTGCTGGTTGCTCAGTACTCAGGGTGCTGGGTGCTCAGTACTCAGGGTGCTGGGTGCTCAGTGCTCAGGGTGCTGGGTGCTCAGTACTCAGGGTGCTGGGTGCTCAGTACTCAGGGTGCTGGGTGCTCAGTACTCAGGGTGCTGGGTGCTCAGTGCTCGGGGGTGCTGCGTGCTCAGTGCTCAGGGTGCTGGGTGCTCAGTGCTCAGGGTGCTGGGTGCTCAATACTCAGGGTGCTGGGTGCTCAGTGCTCAGGGTGATCGGTGCTCAGAACTCAGGGTGCTCAGTACTCAGGTTGCTGGGTGCTCAGGGCTCGGGGTGCTGGGAGCTCAGTACTCAGGGTGCTGGGTGCTGAGTGCTCAGGGTGCTGGGTGCTCAGTACTCGGGGTGCTCGGTGCTCAGTACTCAGGGTGCTGGGTGCTCAGTACTCAGGGTGCTGGGTGCTCAGT